>NC_090172.1:13725908-14061741 GCF_024679245.1 Pseudorasbora parva | reverse complement strand
CATCCTTCAGGTTTATAAGGCCAGGATGCTTAGAGACATGCACGAGTGCAGTGCTGACCCTGCCTTTGTGGATGAGCTGACCTCGTCCTACGGGCGATGAAAGGCTCTCAGTCAGGTGATATCCACTTGTGTGGTCCAGGAGCGCTATCTATGGATTAACCTGGTTGAGATGTGTGAGTCTGATAGGACATGCTTCCTAAACGCTCCCATCTCCCAGGCTGGCCTATTCGACAGGGTGGTTGAGTCAAAGTCAAAGTCAAAGTCAAATTTATTTCTATAGCACATTTACAGATGGCTGAGCCACACCAAAGTGCTTCACAATAAAGTGCTAAGTGCAATAATCAAAGCAAGGCAAAGAAGAAAATAATAGTTATGATATATAAAACGAAAAATGAAAAGCGCGACAAGGCAATAAGTGCAGGAGTTAAAATAATGTAAAAGAACATTAGAAAAGTAGACATGGGTCACTATACTGGCCCTTAAAAGGAGACACTAATCAAATGCTAGAGAAAAGAGGTGAGTTTTCAAAAGCTGAGGACTGCGCCCAACAGTTCTCAGTCGCACTGAGACAGACTGAGGCTATTAAACACATCCTGCCCCGGCGGCCTGCAGCAGACTTCACCTGAGCCGAAGAGCGGAGGTGCCTGACGGAGGGCCGCCCGGCCTGCTCGGAGGTGAATTTGGTTCTTTCTCAGGAGATGGTGACAGGACCACTTCTTTCCCTGGAGAAGGGCCAGGGGAAAATCCAGGGCCAGGGATGCTCCGCCTCCCCTGGTCTCCACTGGCAGGGCGCGGAATTCGACCTCGCCCACAACTCGGGCCGCTTCCATGCCTCCCGCGTCTATGCCGGTAATTCCGCTTCGCTGCCCCACACAGGGCATGCCTGTGGCTCGCATGACCCCATTGGTTCAGTTTTTGGGGGCCTGGCTAGCATTCCCCAAACTGTCCAACTGGCTCACCCGCAACATCAGGCTCGTCTATGCTATTCAGTTCACATTCAGTGGCAATGCCCTTTGTCAGGCGTACAGAGATAATAACCCGACTGGCGAAGGGTGCTGTTGAGATCGTCCCACTTCGGGCATGATGAAGTCCGGCTTCTACAGCCCTTACTTCATTGTACCCAAGAAAGGCGGTGGGTTACGACCAATCGTGGATCCTGGACCCTCCACAGGCTTCCGTTCAAGATGTTGACAGCCAAACGCATTTTCAAATGCATTCGTCCACTTTATTGGTTTGCAGCGATCAACCTGAAGGACGCGTACTTTCATGTCTCCATACTTCCTCAACACAGATGTTACTTCGGTTTGCCTTCGAGGGGAGAGCATACCAGTACGCCGTTCTCCCATTCGGGCTGGCCCTGTCTCCTCGCGTCTTTACGAAGGTCGTCGAGGCAGCCCTATTGCCACTCAGGCAAATCAGGGTTCACATCCTGAACTATTTAGATCACTGGCTGATCCTCAGCCACTCGTGACAGCAGGTTTGTGATCACCGGGACTTGGTTCCCCACCATCTTGACGGTCTGGGCCTTCAGGTCAACGGGGAAAAGAACAAACTCTCCCCAGTCCAGAGGATCTCTTTTCTTGGTATGGAGATCGCTTACGAGCAAGTGCGCTCAGTCTCTGCTGACCTGCATTCGGCAGATCGAACGCAGGAATGTGGTACCACTGAAACTATTTCAGAGGCTCCTTGGGCATATGGCATCCGCAGCCGCAGTAACGCCACTCGGGTTGCTCCATATGAGACTGCTTTAGCACTGTCTTCGCAACCGAGTCCTGAGGTGGGCATGGCAATGTGGTACGTTCCGGGTCAAAGTGACCTAGGCCTGCTGCCAAACCTTCACCCCATGAAGGAACCTCCCGTTTCTACGGGTAGAAATTCCCTTACAACAAGTTTCCCGGGATACTCACCCGCCAACTCTTGTTATGGAGTCAGAAGCATCTGAGGTCCCTTCATGCCATTTATGTCCCCGGGGAACTGAACCGTGTGGCCGCCGAGCTGTCGCGGTTTCAGCCTCTCCCAGGGGAATGGAGACTCCATCCCCTAGCGGTTCAGCTGATATGGAACCAGTTTGGTGACGCACAGATAGATCTGTTTGCCTCCCACAACTCCTCCCATTGCTGCTGGTACTATTCCCTGACCTACACAAATATGCGTTCCCCCCAGTGAGCCTTCTTACACAGCTCCTGTGCAAGATCAGGGAGGACAGGGAGCAGGTCCTCATGGTCGCCCCATATTAGCCCGGCCGGACCTGGTTCTCCGAACTCATACTCTGTGCGACAGCACCTCCCTGGCCTATTCCTCTGAGGAAGGACCTCCTTTCTTGGGGTTGGAGAGAAGGCTGTCTCCCTCAACCTCGACCCTAAAGGTCTACGTCGTGCCAATAGCCGCTCACCATGACCTGTTGGACTCAAAAACGGTGGGACAGCACAACCTGATCCGCAGGTTCCTCAGGGGTGGGCAAGAAGATTAAATCCACCTGGCCCGTTACAGATACCCTCTTAGGACCTTGCAGTGGTACTAACTGCCCTGCGAATGGCTACCTTCGAGACACTGCAAACGGTGGAACTTAAGTTCCTGTCAATGAAGACAGCGTTCCTCGTTGCTTCAACCAAGAGGGTTGGGGACCTGCAAGCATTTTCGTTTGATGAAGCATGCCTGGAATTCGGGCCAGCCAACTCTCACGTCATCCTGAGACCCCGGCCTGGATATGTGCCCAAGGTTCCCACCACTCCTTTCATGGACCAAGTGGTGAATCTGCAAGCGCTTCCCTTAGAGGAGGCAGACCCAGCCTCTGCATTGCTGTATGCACCCAGTATGCACCCTTTGTGCTTACGTAGACAGGACGCTGTGTTTTAGGACCTCAGACCAGCTCTTTGTCTGTTATGGAGGGACGCAGAAAGGCAAGGCTCTCTCCAAGCAGAGGCTGTCTCACTGGATAATGGACGCCATTGTCCTGGCTTACCAGGTTCAGGGCTTGCCATGTCCCCTTGGGGTTAAAGCACACTCCACTAGGAGCGTAGCTGCCTCTTGGACTTTAGCGTGTGGCGCCGCGCTGACAGACATTTGTAGAGCTGCAGGCTGGGCGACACCCAACACATTCGCCAGGTTTTATAATCTGCGAGTGGAGCCTGTGTCCTCTAGTATACTCGCCCCAGATGGCCAGTGACTGGACACAAGCTGATGTCTTCGCTTGCTGCTCCATTCCACTCCACGGACTGGATACGTGTGCTTATTCGCTCAGTTGAGCCTTCCCGAAGGCCCTAAGTTCCTCCAGCATTGCTGATGCTGGTGTAACCCAGGTCATTAACCTAGGTCATTTAGTATTTTTTTTGACAATCTTATATAACTATTATTGTTATATATATACGAAATAAAGAGAAACAAATTACAGAAATATTGCTCAGTAAATTAAAATAATAAATGCTCTTGAACCGTTCACCTATTGGTGAAGTCAAAGGTTAGTCCCGCCCCCCTGTAAAAGTTTGTGCATAAGCAGGCGGAACGAGAGTGAACTTGAAGGAGAGAAGATGCAGTTGCGCAATACATTACGCAAATTCTCTGTTTAGTAATCCAGCAATGGATTATTAGCAAATTGAAACCATTGAAACCTAAATCTGTGAGACGACACTTTTAGAAGCTGCCGTTTGCGAGTAGTAGAGTGAGTGATGCAGTTTGAACAGGAGTAACGAGACGGACGCAATAAGATGTAACCAACGTCTTTTTCTGGGGAGAAACAACTGTATTTTTGTGTCTGAGTTACATTATCTCCTTGGTGAGTAAAAATTTTGCTATAAGAAGTGTATTTAGTCGTTTTGATTGTAAACACTGTGAATTGTAATGTGGAAAATGAATTTGAAAGGGTAATAAGCGAAGTAAATGTTTTCAAAAATATTTTAAATGTGTTTCAGTGTATATATATATAGTCATGTTTAAAGGTTTGTAAAATGTTTTACATGTTGGGCAGAGATCATCTCTTAAAGTGAACTATGCACCATGCGTTGCTAGCTTTGCTAACTCTGTGCATAGGCCACAGTGTTCGATTGAACACATGTTGATTAGTGTGTGTGTGAGAGAATGATTGAGAGAGAGAGTTTGATTTAATTGTAAATCATTTATTTGGACAATGACATTAATGTTTAATTTTGGCTTTGTTGTTCCTAGGCTTTTTTTTTTGTTCCAAGTTTTTTTTGTGTGTGTGTTTCCTTTGCTGAGAACTGTGTTCCTGAACCGTGTCCTCGCTGAATATTCATATTCCGTTTTGGACTGGCGAGCCATCCCATCATTTCGTGCCTGGAAACAGAGAAAAGAGTTTGAAATCTTCTGAACTGGTAGGATCAAATTATTTTTTTTTCTACCTGGATCTTCAGTGGAATTTTTGTCCTTCCTGGATTCAATTTTTTTCTTCTCACCATTGATGAACATTGCTCTATAATTTTGACCTTGAAATTGAGTAACTGAAACTCAACTGGACATTAAGACTGAGTCTGAACAAAAAACTGTAATAGATTTTGTGAAACTGAAACCAAACTGAGACACTGATTTTAAACGCTGTATGTGAAATTCAGTTTTATTATTTTGATTCTGAACTTTTATTTGGGTGTTTAAATTGTAATACCATTTGTTATTTTGGGTCTTTATTATTCAAACCATTTATTGTCATTTTGTGTTTTGGTTCTGTTAATTCTTTGCCATCTAAGAAAAACTGACGGACGTCAGAGACAGAAAATCAGTCAAAATATTATAATATAATTTTTCCCCCTCAAATTGATTGACTCTATTATTTATTCTACTTTATCCTGTGTGATTAACAGACACTATTAGATTATACTATTATACTTATTACTTACCTTTGCTCCAGTGAGACGATCCATATCTTCTGATTCTGGTCCAAAGATCCACACGTTTAGCGTTGTCCCATATTTGCTGCTGCTATAGTGACTTAGTAACTGTGAGGTTAGTGCTATCTAACGTGCGTTACATAAAAACTTGGCGAGCCAGCCAGGAGCAAAACTACAGCATAGTGTAATAGTTATTAGTCAACTTGATAACCACAACAGACGATAAAGAGCTTAAGTAAAAAAAGTAAGCCCCACTTCAAAGAGAATCCGTTCTACAAGCAGAGATGGAAGTTGTGAAACGTGAGAACATTGATGTCAAGAAATCAGTCATCATAAGTGGCTTAACTCTCTCTGATCCAGATCAAGAATTAGAAGCCTGCTTAATGAAATATGGATCCATTAAGCGCAATGTTATTATTGATGATCCCAGCTCAGAACACCACAAAAGTGCCATTGTGGAATTTTCTTATGACTCTGCCATCCACAATTTGGAGTCCTCACTGCCTATGACCCTCACAAGCACTGTCGATGCTAACATTGTCTTTCATGTGCGCAGCTTGGGAAACATGTACACATCTGCAGCAGGTGGCAGTGTTACGGAAGGTTATTTGGAGAATCTGAAGGCCATTGCCCGAGCCAGTGGAAAAACACTTCAGGAAGTGCTTCAATGTGAGCTGCAAAAGATTTCCACGCTGATGTTTCCAGAAAAAGAAACCTCTGGAACTGAGCCAGAATTGGAACAGCATGTGAATGACAGCAACATGCATACAAGAGAAGTCGAAAACCCTGCCAAGGAGAGCGCACCGACAACGTCACATTACCATATGAGGAGTCCTGATGCCAGTGTTTCAGAAACCATGTCCTTGAACATACCAACCAGTGCTTTGAATCCACCAGGAATTCAGCGAGTAGTCATGGAGCATGTAGTAAGGTCCAGTGATTCCATGTCCTCTTCGCATGTTGCCTTTCGTCTCAAAGTCTTCTCTGGAAGAAGCCCTCGCCCCAGCCATGAACCGGATTTTGACACCTGGCGTGCGAGTGTGGACTTCCTATTGAATGATAAGTCCCTCTCTGATCTAGACAAGACTGGGAAGATCCTCGACAGTCTAGTGCCTCCAGCCTCAGATGTTGTTAGGCACATCGGGTCATACGCCTTGCCATCAGAGTGTTTGGAGCTGTTGGAGTCTGTCTATGGTTCAGTGGAGGACGGAGATGAACTGTTTGCAAAGTTCATTGGTGCCCTGCAAAATCAAGGTGAAAAACCTTCCACTTACCTTCACCGTCTTCATGTGATGCTGAGCACTGCGATAAGACGAGATGGTATTGCTGAAGCTGAACGGAACCGTTGTCTCCTCAAGCAATTTTGCAGGGGTTGCTGGGACAACAGCTTGCACCTCCTTCGTTTGCCGAACTTGTAGTACTTATTCGTACTGCAGAAGACAAGCAATCACTGAAAGAAGAAAGGATGAGGAAGCATCTTGGATTAAACAGACATGCTCCAATTCCACTTAAGTTACGGCCAGCAACACACCAACAGTCTGTATACTGCAGCGACATACCTGGTGAGCCCAATGATGAATTACCAAGTCAGTTAAGTGCAAAGCTGAAGTCAGTCAAGCCTAAAAGCAAAGTTGAAAAGTCTGAAATAGAAAGTCTGAAGAAAGAAGTCGCACAACTTCAAGCACAGATAACCAGGATGAAGACTGAGCCTGTTTGCAAAGAAAGTAGCCCCAAGGTGGATGAAATTTCTGAATTAAGACAGAAGATAGCTGAGCTCCAAGTTCATCTTGTCCCAAGATTTCAGGGAGAATATCAAAAGAAGCCTCCAGCTTTGAGCACCTTCCCTGTGGAATACCACCCCAAATCTAGAGAACCTGAGCTGAACAAGAACCCAAGATCCACCTGGCAATTGCACAACTGACCCTGTCCTGGTTATTGCTTCCATTGTGGAGAGGATGGACATCTCGCTGTTAACTGTGAGAATGATGCAAACCCTCGCGAAGTGAATGAGAAACGCTGTGAGTTGAGAGAGCGACAAGCCAAGTGGGACCTTCAGAATGTTTTCAACTTAAAGTCTTTAAACCGAAGTCGGTCTCTGTTGCGGGGCAGACGGAGACTAGAAGAGAACAATGCCCTAAGAAGAATGGATATCTGTTTCACCAGCATGCTCACGAGTCTCCATGTTGTGTATTACCTACCGGATTAATAGGAACAAGGTGCACCGCCAAAATCCAAATTGAAGGGAGAGAAGTGAACTGCCTCCTAGACACCGGATCACAGGTGACAACTATTCCTAAGTCCTACTATGATAAATACTTATGCAAGTGTAGCGTCTGTGGTCTCTTACAATGAGGATCAAAGAGGAACCCAATGTTGATTGTAAAAAGGGGGGATAGCTTTTAGCCGCATGTAAATTAAGAGCCACGCCACAGAGTCTGGGGGAAGTGACAACTTCGGCAGTTTTACGACCCCGTCCGAATAACACAGGCCCTGATCGGGTCACACGACTCGAACCCTGTTTCCCCCCCTTTTTCATTCCCCAGACCGAAAGGCGCCAAGGCTCCTGTCAATACACAAGGACTCACACACACACACACACACACATTCCTTATGAAGCTTTAATTAAGACTATTCTAGACTGTATACGAGGTAGCTTGGTGTGTATATGCATGCTCCTTGACTCAGGCCTACTCAGTCATGGCATAGAAACAATGTAAGCTCATTTTAAATGCTTGTATTCCTGTGTAAAATTGTATCTCTGTTTTAATATCTCCCAGCCATAAGGTGTTTGATATCTAAATATTCCTATTTCTTTGACTTACTCAATGATGCACAAAATGGGATTGTGAAATGTATCATTAATATGTTTAGCCGACTTGGGAGTAAAACCATACAAAATCAACACCCCTTTACGACACCTCAGGAACATGCAAAATAGGCCATAAAACTAAGACAAAGAGAACTTCTCCCGCTCAGAATTCACCCTCTGGATTGGGTGAATTAGCCAGAAGGGGGCGCGGATTAATTCTCTTAAAAGACCAGTGGAGACCACAATCGGCCTCTTCGCTTCTGAAACTCTCCTCTCTCCTCTTCGCTTCTGAAACTTCTTCCCGGCTTGACTTCTGAAACTCTCCTCTGAACTCTTCTGGAAACTCCTCTTCAAGAAACTCCGTTTCTACAATCCGGTCTTTAACAATCCTTTGTTCCTCGTCCAATCAACCTAAGCCCACGGGCTTCTTCAGGAGGTAGACCCGAAACGCCGCTAAAGGAAAACTACGTCACCTCCCGACCTCGGAGAGAACTACCTGAGACGCAGAAATATATACACACACACAAGCGAGAAGCCAAAACGAAACCAAAAGAAATGCAAGTAGTATTCTTCTTCTTATAAAATTTAAACTGCTGTAAGGAAGGTGTGTATTTTCCCGTTGGGACAAGCTCCGTGAAGGTCGTAGTTGTTGAACTGAAGGAAAGCTGTGTTTTTACCTCTAAATGCTTTGTACCATCTCTCTCTCTCATCTCTCTCTCTCTCCCATCTCTCTCTTTTATCTCTCTCTAATTTCAGTCTATTCATTATTCTCTTTTATGTATTCTTTCGTTAATATCTACATGTCTACTTTCTTGATGCATATTTAGTGTGTACTTTCTGTGTGAATCGTAGTGTTATTTTTAGTCTGTGTTTATTAAACCTCCAAAAAGACATTTAATGAGTTGGGTCTGTTGTTCTCCCACATACACAAAGTCAATGAAACTTGCGATCTAAGTTACCTAACTGCTTATGCTACTATGTTAGTAAAGTAAACTGTATGACCATTTGAAATATTGAACTTGTCCTGATCAGTAAAGTTAATGTTTCTTATGCGCTCGTAAAGCAGTGATCCCTTATGGAGAATTGAGTTGAAAAGTCTATTACTAATTTGGTGGACGAACTTAGTAGGATAATTTCAAGCAATTTCATAAAGGGTTACTTGTATTTAATTAAACAATTTTCCCTATCGGAAAATTTTTAATACGTAATGAATGACTGGCAAATTATATTCATAAATTTATGAATATTGAATATTAAACCCCTTTTGAGTTAATTATTCCCCGAGACATTAAACTCATAAGTAAGTCATTGTTGTTACATATTAAATGGTGGAGAAAAATGCGAGCAAGTTTCAAACGTTTGTGTATGTGTGAATGATATTCATATTCTATTCATTGTGTATTTTTGGAGTATTAATAACCTGCACGCGCGTTTTTTTGTTTCGTTTTGTTTTGTGAATTATGAACGGTGCGCGCAAAGCGAACCCAGGCATAAACAGATGCTGAGAAATGTTGAAGTAGCCGGATTATGTTAATGAAAATATGAACGGTACAAAAATCCAATTTTGAAACGAAAAACTCTACAGCCGTAGGCACAATAGGGTTATCCGCGTGATTTCCAAACGAATGTATTGTAGAAAATCCATACATTTGACTCGAGCAATATATTATGTGTTCCATCAAAATAATGAGATTTTGATGATGTCTGTAGACACGTACGTTGCGTTATCCCGCTTGATCTGAACTACAAAAGTTTCTATCTGTGCGGAAGATTGGGACAGGACGAGACTCTCCTGTACAATATAAGGGGCCTCAGAATAATTATTATATCGTTAAGATAAACGATAACTCCTGGTTTAAGTCTGGCTTAGCTAACCAAAGACTTGAGACCTAAAACATTTGAATCAGAGATGCTGAAAACCGTCAGCCATATTGATAAATGTCTATTGGAGTCCATGTAAAATGCGTGAATAGGCAGACGGAAAATTCCTGCATTCACCCGTCTTGTTACGCGTGCATCTAGAGCACCAGTCATTTGTAAATGATTTGCAAGAGCCAGTAAAGCGCAGAAATTGCAACGCCGCTTGCAAACCGCCAGAGGGCGACTCAAGAATTGCAACGCCGCTTGCAAAACGCGAAGGCGACTCAGAAATTGCAACGCCGCTTGCAAACCGCCAGAGGGCGACTCAAGAATTGCAACGCCGCTTGCAGCACGCCGGAGGGCGACTCTAGAACCAGACAAAGCCATCTGGTGAGCATTTCCGCCTAACTAACTGTAGTCTAGGGCGGGCGCAATAGCGCCATCGTGTGGATAAATTCGGATAGTTTCACTCTCCGTTATTTGATTCTGCCTTAACAAAATAAGTTTGAGCCTATAAATTGTTTATTGCTTACTGTTGTACACAGTTTCATTTATACAATTTTTCTAGCAACAACCAAATCTCCTTTCTCGCTGATTAAACACCCTTATTCGAATTTGAAGTTTAAAAAGAAACATAACTTCCTCTAACCCAAAGTGAAATTAGGTTTAAGTCACAGACAGTCCAATTGGAAGGAAGGACGCCACCGTGTGGCTATACCCTGTTAAGTCAGCGCAACACTAAATCCCTACGCCCTTCCTGATTAATTCTTTTATTTGGATAACTCCCATTTAGAGATTAATCATTATAGGGTAGGATTTTTGATTGGCTTTCTTTTATTTGATTTTCCTTACAGGCTTAGTTAAATTTCATTTAAACTTGCTTTGAATTTAATTTGAATTAAGTTGAGCTTCTAATTTTTATTTTTACCTCATTTTTTTTATTTTATTTAATTTATAATTTTATTTTAATTTTTAATTTTCAATTTTTAATCTTAATTTTTAATTTTAATTAATTTTTTTAATTAAAAATTATTATTATTAATTGTTTTTTATTTATTTATTTATTTATTTATTTATTTTTATTATTATTAATTTTTTTTTTTCTCTCTCTGCAAAAGTTTTCTTTTCCCCTCCCATCGGGAACAAAGCTCAGTCTGGTAATTACAAACAGTATCAAAGGTGCTTTTTGTTTTATCACTACTTGACAGAAACTTTTGCCTTTTTGCTAAATTGCTCTTGATATTTAAACTTCCACTTCCTTCTCACCTACAATCAAAAGGCCTTTGATCCGGTGAACAGGGGAGCTTTTAATTCATTTTAATTCCACCTGTTTACCCTCTTTGTGTATCCATTATAGGGCTCACGCGTCCGAGGTGCATTGAGAATCGTCACAGGCTGGTCTCCAGAGGGGGGGTGGCCCGACCGACGTAACCGACACCGGCTGTGTGTGAGTCTCGGTTTCTTGTATCTCTGTCCTCGGCTGCGGCACGCAGTGGCGACATCAGCAATTCGACACTCCAAAGAAGTCAACCAGTTCAGCTCACGCACGCAAGGCAATCTCTGGGACCAATCCCTAAACCGGGGCCTGAGCGGGGCCACTCTTGAAAAAGAGGGTTCTGGGGACGTTCCGATTTTGCTGCGCGGGCTGGCGGTTGATGGACTGGTGTGTCGGGTTGTGTTTAAAGTCATAAGCTGTTTGAGTGGGCGCAACGCGACACAGAGTGGCAGGGGACCGGGGACACGGCAGTGGGTGTTTGGAAGCGTTTGAAAGGCCAACCACACCGCTGGGTTTCCACTTGAGCGACCTCAATTCACCCCGGATGAGCTAAATGGGACAACCCATAGTACAAGCCGAATTTTAGTATATCTTGAGCATTTAACCTGTTAATTTCCCTAACACTCCCGGCGCGCACGCTGACCTTCCTTTCATTACAGACCAATTCATCTTGTGTTTGTTTCCACTGTGCTCTTTCCTATCCTCACTGTTGGACTATCACGTTTGTGTTTCTTTCAGTTCACCAAGAGACCCCAAGGAGAATTAGATAGTCCCGGGACGACCGAGCAGCAGTTCACCAAGTGACAACCAGGGCTACCGCCCACCTAATTGTCTGAATTGTCTAATTATCTAACTGTCTACATCAGTTAGCCAAAATTCCCAGCTATCCGTACGATAGCTCGTTAGCTTAGAACAAGCTTGCATTGGCTCTCTCTCTGTGTGTGTGTGTGTGTGTGCTGTGTTTCTCTCGTTCGCAGTAATGTCCCGTGCCCCCAGCCCTGCCGTCCCGTGGGACCGCCTAACGACATGGCTGGAAGCGCTAACGGCCACCAGTCAAGGAAGCCTGGGGCAGCTGAAACAGGAACAACTGGACACAGAGCTAGACCAGCTGATGACACACGACCCCACGCAGAGCTACTCCAACAAGAAAGTGGCCAAGATCCTCGGAAGCCTCGCCCACGTCCTCATCGCACAGGCACGGCTAAGCGAAGGGAGCTACGCCAACCTGGAACAGGAGGCAGCAACGCTAAAGCTTCAAGCCGAGGAGGCCCGGAGAGACCAAGCCCTCACCCAGCTTCGTCTAGATCAGCTTCTGGACACAGAGAAAGATGACGAAACAGACAAAGAACAAAGAAAAGAAATAGAAAGACTTCAAGAGACCCTGGAGGAGCTCCGTCGTGACACCGACCGACGAATACAGTCAGAGAAAGACGCCAGAAAAAACCTCGACGAAAAGCTTCGGCGTGGCGAAGCCCTCCTGGAGAGAGCCCATGATGAACTTAAAGACAGAGACATTAACGCTAAAGTCTGTGCAAAACATTTGCAGTCGGCACAAGCCGAGATCGACGAGCTCATCCAGCAAAGACACGAGCTCAAAGATGAACTTGACATGGTGCACAGAGAACTGAGACAATCATATAAAGTGCAACGTGACCGGAAGGGGGAAACACACAACACAGAGTTTCCCCTGACCGATTACTCCGCACCTTTGCACCAAGAAGCAAGAACTACGAAGGGGGATGACAGCCCCCTGTGTAAAAGATCACCTGCCAGTCTCCACGAATCCCCGTCAGCAGCAGAGGAAAGGACGCCCTTCCAGGAAGTCAAGGTCGACAGCCACAAAGCCTCAAAGAACCTTGACAAGCTGGCCAGAAATATTCCTACCTTCAGCCCAGACCCGGCAGGAGGACACGACGTCCACGCATACTTAAAAGACATAGACTTTTACTTGCAAACTGTCGCTCAAGCGAACAACTGGGACAGACTGTACCTGCTCAGGGCCACGTCTAATCGGGACGTACGCAGCTTTCTGGATCGACAACCAGAGGCCATCAAAGCGGACTACTGGCATCTACGACAAGCTCTAATTCGTGAGTACTCCGATCCCGAGTCAGACCAGGGGCTCATCACTGCCATGGAACTCAAGCAAGCCCGACTCGAGACCTCACAGAACTTTTATAACAGACTGCGACGTGCTTACTTCGGGGCACGTAACGACCCAGGCATGGAGGAGGACATCAACTTCAAAACTCTTTTCCTCCGAAACCTGCACCCTACCATCAGTCACCACCTGGGGGTGCTGGCGTGCCCGCGCAGCATGGACATGCAACAGTTAAGAGACTTGGCTCACAAAGCTTATGTCAAACAGAAAACCATTTCTGAAAAGACTGTAAAACAGCCCACCATCTGCCCTGTCTCTGAGCACCACCCAGAGCTAACCCTAGAGGGCGCCCAACAGAACCACAGTTACCGACCCGTCAACAGAGAGTCCAAACCACTCCACGCCAGCAGAGGGCAGCGTGGTCATAATGGCGACCGGCCACGGTACCAGAGCGATCGCTCTGAAAGATCCTGGGAACCGCCTCGCCCCTTTCACAACCAAAAGGGGTGGGCACCTGGGAAGCTGGCCGACAACCCAGACGGAGCCGAAACGAACCTCCGGGTCCACCCAGCCCAGAAAGCCAGCGACGAGGCCACCCTCGACGGGACAATGGCAGGGCCAGACCTGAACCCACGTCTGGCAAAGAAAGTGCAGCTGCTTCTGAGGTTACAGAGCTCTTAAAAACCCTGAAAGAGTTCCTCCGACAGAAACCTCACAAGGAAGACAAGAAGGACGGACCAGGCACAGCATGACTAGACATGATACCTGAAATCAACCTGCCTGACCCTCCTGCAACTGAATCATCCACCCTGAACACTGTTCCCCAACCACAGACTAATGAACTAACTTTTGCACCCCCATACGTCAGCAGCACACCCACACAACAGCTGACAGCAACAGCCTCTAATCAAGACAGTATCATGGGGCAGCCCAGCGTACCAGAAAGCGCTGTTTTGATTATTTGCACGCATAATGAGACACTTGACACATATCCAGACGGCTTATCAAGCAACACACAGGTCCCCACACCAAGACTCCTGGGAAACCTAATCGAGAAGGGGATGGCTCGAAAACTCTATCTGACTATCACTATGGAAAGGGAATTTAAGCTCGAAGCCCTAGTTGACACTGGCTCCGACCTCACGCTTATATCCGCCCAACTGTTTGAAAGACTCAGATTTGAAGCACAGAGGCAAAATCGCACCCTTAACCTTCACACTTGTAAGATAAATGTGCAGTCGTATAGCCAAAACGACATCCAGCTCAAGCACGTAGCTTCCATCCACCTGACAATTGGACCAATGAGCCTGATACATCCCGTCTATGTCTCCCCTATGAACGCTTATCCTTTCCTCATCGGAAAAGACCTGCTGGACCGCTTCGAACCCGTACTGGACTTCAAACAGCTGAAAGTCTGGGCTCAAGTGCGTGACCCTCTGCCCCTTCAGACACACACATCGTCTGAGCAAGACTGTCAAGTCACAGAGGTCACGGGAACTCCCGCAGAGCCAGACTGCCAGGTCACAAAGGTCACGGGACCCCCTGCAGCACACTGTGACAACCCAGCCTCAGCCCCAAAGCCAAGTGCAAGTTCGCTACTCTGCACATTTCAGCTAACCAAAGACTCTGATGCCTTCTGCCCCCGGGTCATGAATGACCTACAGCTGAATGACATCACCACCACAAACATTATTCTCGCACTATTGGCCGATAACTCAGCCATTAGTCTCTCACTGTTCAAGTCACTCAGTGAAAAGGCACCACACACTCTTTACGCCAGCAAGCGCACCCGCTTTCCTTTGAACTCATACCCCTCCTCTATGGAGTCCGCCAAAGGAGTCTGTGCGTTACACCTGAAATGGAACCACAGGTGCCTTACCCATTATTTTCTGGTCCTGCCGGACCCGCCCCACGATGTTTACATCGGAGCAGACATTCTGATTCGCCTCCAGGCTCATGTGGACGTATGTAACGAAATGGTATGGGCTCCATTAACGTCACAGCCACCCTTTTCCATCAGTCTTGACAATCTCATGTCGGGACAGACCATCCCTGAAGTCTGCACGCTTGTCAGTGAACAAGGAACTGCAATACCAGCATACACCAAAGGGGTCGCTGTGCGGCTCAACATGCGATGTGGTCAAACCTTAAACCACACACTGAGTTTCTTCCAACCCTCACCCGAGTGTGTGGAACTCGGACTCACACTTGAAGCCACACCCCTCACTGAAGTGTCATCTCGTATTGTTTACATCCTGTTCAACAACTGCACAGCAATTGACATTAACATCCCAAAAGCCTTTCGACTGGGATGGCTAATCAGCAATGACTTTCATGACTTTGAACTTGTGTTACCCATCATTGGGCCCATTCCGCCCGCACTGATACCAGCAGAATGTACAGACAACACCCTGTTCACTGTACCCTTCAAGTTCATCGCCATAACATCTGTCATGCCGGCGGCCAAAGACCAGGTCTGCCGAACGGAGCTGACAGAGGACAGTCACCTTGTAATATACACAGTCTCCCAACAGCCTGTCATGGAAACGGATGAACTAGCTGCACCCCTCCATACCAAACTGCCTGATGACCCCCAGGTGGAGGAACCGTACCCCGGTTTTGAGTCTCAAGTGCAACAAATTCTACGAGACGCTAACGCGCTCCAAAATGAGACAGAACGTCAGGGACTCAGACGAGTCCTCTATAAGTTTAAAGACTCCTTTGCCAAAGACTCATTAGACTGCGGTCTCACAAACCTCCACACGGTGCGCATCCCAACACAACCCGGTGCGCCTCCCACGTTTGTCAAGCAGTACAAGATTCCAATCGCTTCATACGAACCAGTGCAGAAGATTATCGAGTCCATGCTCGAAAAAGGTGTCATCCGTCCATGTAACAGCACCTACTCCGCCCCAATTTGGCCCCTGCTCAAACCCAACGGCACTTGGCGCCCAACAATAGACTATCGGAGATTGAATCAACAGGTGCCGCTGTCAAGGTGGCCAATGACTCAGTTGGAACAAGAAATACCCCGAATAAGGGGGGCCACAATCTTCTCTACACTTGATGTGGCCTCTGGATTCTGGACCATCCCAGTGCATCCAGAAGATCAACACAAGCTGGCCTTCACATTTGGCAACCGACAATTCACCTTCAACAGGTGCCCGTTCGGATATGCTAACTCACCAGCTGAGTTCAACATCTTCCTTAACAAAGCCTGCCCGGATGCCAGAGTAAGAGGCAACTTAATCTACGTAGACGACGTTCTCATGAAGAGCGCCACGGTGGACGACCACCTGAAAGAAATAGACTATGTTTTGAACCAATTATCCGCAGCCGGTGCCAAGATTGCCCTCCACAAGGGACAATGGTGCCGAACCAAGGTCAACTACGTTGGCCTGCTCATCGGATCCCAAGGCATTGAACCTCAATCTAACCGAATTCATGCCATTCAAAACGTCAAGCCCCCTACTAATGTTTCTAAGCTACGCAGTTTTCTTGGGGTATGCAATTACTCCCGACAATTCATCGAGAACTATTCAGACATTGCCAGACCACTCACAGCCCTGCTAAAGAAAGACTCACCGTTTGTCTGGACCAAGCTCAGGAACACGCCATGGCAGCACTAAAAAGACATTTATGCACAGCCCCATGCCTTGCTTACCCAGATCCACAGAAGGAATTCTACCTGGAAGCCGGGTTTTCCGACCACTGTCTTAGTGCTGGCCTTTATCAACGACATGACCAAGACAAAAAGGTGGTCGCATATGCCAGCAAAACGCTTCTCCCACCGGAGTGCAAGTTCTCGGACTGTGAAAAAGCTCTGTTCTGCACGGTGTGGGCCATACAGCGGTTCTCCAACTACATTGGGGCGCAGAAGGTTATCATAGAGACTTGCCACCAGCCCGTAATGTTCCTCAATAGCCAACGCATCCGAGATGGCGTAGTCACTAATTCACGTATCGCCACATGGCTGATGGCCCTCCAAGGCCGCAACGTTGAGGCACGATATGCACAGAACCACAAGTCTGCGCTGGGTAATGGCCTGGCTGCATGCCAGAACTGCTCTGATGACACGCCTACAGCTGCCGCTGATGAACAAGAACCCCAACAACAACAACTCACCTGTCACAGGTACTTTGAACTGAACGCGTGCCAAGACATGCCCACGGCCTACGTCGATGGGTGCTCCTACAACCACGACGGCACCCTCAAAGCAGGTGCAGGTGTGCTATGGGTGAACGATCAGCCGTGCCCACCACGACACTTCATGCTGGGCCCCCAGTCATCGCAATATGCAGAAATAGCAGCCATTCTCATAGCCTGTCAGATCGCGTCAGCCCATAACTTCAAAGAACTACTCATCTGTTCAGACTCTAACTACGCCAGGCTCAGTTTCATTTGCCACCTTCCAACCTGGAAACAAAATGGTTTCAAGACCGCTAACAACAAGCCAGTCAAGCACCAACACCTGTTCCAGGAATGTGACAACATCACAAGTACACATGAACTGACGGTGTACTGGAAAAAGGTCAAAGGCCATTCGAAACTACCCGGCCCCGACAAAGACTTAAATGACCAGACCGATGCCCTCGCAAAGATGGGCGCACTACACGGCGAGATGTGGGAACCTCCAAACCCCACACCCAGCCCCGCCGTGGCAGTGCTAACCCGCAGCAAGCGACCAGCACCTGCCACAATGGCCGCCGCACGGTCACTAGCACTCACGCCGCAGATTTCACACAACGACATTGCGGAAATGCAAGCCTCTGACACGGCAATTAAGACAATTTTCGACCACCTCTCTGACCCCTCCGACCACCCTATCTCTGACTCTGACCTCTCTGAGGATTCAAGCCTCAAGCAACTATACAACTCCAAACACATGATGCGTATACAGGACGACATTCTGTGGTTTGCACCCGATGGCAGCACAACGCCACGGCTTGTGGTGCCACGATCGCAAAGGGGGGTGATGCTAATGTACGCCCACGACACACCATGTGCGGGACACCACGGCACCAGAGCCACGTATGACACACTGAAACAGGTGGCATATTGGCCCGGCATGCAGCAAGATGTTGCGGAGTACGTCAGAGAGTGTCTGGTTTGCTGTCAGTTCCAACCGGCAAACCCGAACCACAGAGCCCCACTGCAACGCAGAGGAATCACGTTTCCGTGGTCAGACCTACAAATCGACTGGGTAGGACCCCTGCCCAGGTCCACAAGAGGCAACAAGTACTTTCTTACAGTGGTGTGCCAGTTTACCAAGTGGGTGGAGTGTCTACCAGCACCCAACGACACCGCCCAGACCACAGCATACCTCCTGTTAAACCACGTTTTCTCACGGTTCGGATTGCCACTGAAAGTCAACTCAGACAGAGGCACCCATTTCACTGCCGAGATCATGCAACAAATCTGGAAATGCCTGGGGATACAGGCTAGACTGCACGTCAGTTACCATCCAATCGCATCAGGGCAAGTTGAAAGATCGAATCGCACAGTAGTCGCCATGCTGAGAAAGTACGTGTCTGCTAACCAAAAAGACTGGGATATGAAACTCCCCCTCGTGCTGATGGCCCTCAGAGCCACCCCGCAGGAATCAACACGGGTATCCCCTTTTGAACTCATGACTGGGCGGCAGATGACTCTGCCACTACACCTGCTGTACCAACCCGGCGACTCCAACCTGGTCACCGCGTACACCACATTCCAGTACCTCGATGAGCTCCATAGACATTTAAAAACAACTTTTGCCTTTGCTCAGCAACACTTGCAAAAGAGCGCTGAAGGTCAGAAAGCCTATTACGACCGCAAAGCCTCACACCAAGAACTGGAGGTGGGCAACAAGGTCTGGTATTACAACTTCAACCCGCCACCTTTGACAGGCTCCCGACGATTGTCAAAGAAATTTCTGCCCCACTGGACGGGACCCCATGAGATTATGAACAAACTCTCTCCCGTCGCATACCAGATTCAGCTAAACCAGGGACAAAGAGAACCAGTTCTCAAATGGGTTCACAGGAACCAGATCAAGAGACATGTGGCCACTAACAGAGAAAGACAGTTAGGGGCCAATGCAAGCTGAACACAACCGCCGTCCCCGAAACGAGAAGACTGTCCCACCCACCTGGGACAAATCTCACTGACACACACTCTCTCTTTCTTCTCTCTCTCTCTCTCTCTCTCTCTCTCTCTCTCTCTCTCTCTCTCTCTCTCTCTCTCTCTCTCTCTCTCTCTCTCTCTCTTGCCTGTAACAGGATGCCACTGTGGATCCTGCTCCTGTGCCTCCAGACAATCAGAGGCCAGCCACCACCAGACATCATCACACCGGGTCCAGCCTCGGGCATCGTACTGAGAGAGCAACCTGGACTTCTGATCACCAACTGCCGAACCCACACTCAGAAGGTGTATGTCCGACTTGACCCCCGCAACGTCTACAACGCACACTACCCCCGTGCAGTAGCCCAGTACAGCTGGGCCGGTGCTCGCTGGACAGAGGACTCTCTCCGCCACGCCGATGCTGATGTCCCGCACATGCTAAAACAACTAGAGAAGATGACCGTCACCCGGGCAGAATTAGGTGGACACAACCGCCGCCCCAAACGGTTCCTGGGAGCGCTGCTCGGAGCCGCTGCCGCCGTCGGAACTCTGTTTAACATTGGTATGTCCAGTGTCAACGCAGTGAACATCGCCACAGTAAGACGACATGTGGCTGAAATCCAAACTGAACTTCCACAGCTCAAAGAGCAACTCACCACACAGAGTGCCGCTCTACAGACTATCGGCAAGACGTTGAGAGGAACTGTGGTAATTCTAAACACCCACAGTGTCCTGTTGAACCAGACCGTGAACTCCATGAAACAGTTATTCACCGTCTTCCAAAATGACTTTGCCCAAACACAGCTAGTTACCGCCTTAATGACGGACATGTTACGGGAAATAAGCTCGTCCATCGACAGCTTAGCCATGGGTAGAATCCCACCGTACCTGATACCCTTAAGCCTGGTGCAAAACGTGTTGGCATCTGCGATCAACGCACCCACTGACCCGCTGCAGATACACCTGGCCTACTCCTTGGGAAGCGCCATTCCCCTGTATGTGGATCCCGAGCAGAAAGAAATGGGTTTCCTCCTTAATTTACCCATCATCGAGTCGAGCCGAATCTACCGACTCAAAGACATTATTAATGTAGGCTTTTGGAAAGGTAACACCCACCTCAAGGTGCGCACTCCTCAGGTAGTCGCGTACCATGACAGCGACACACAGCTGTACCTAGCCCCAAACCTACACATGTGTACCCTGACCAAAGACATTCATTATCTCTGCCCAAGCAAACCTTTCCTCCGAGACAACACGGAGGGAATCTGCGGGTTGCAACCTATGCTCAGCAATACCCGCTGCCCCACCGACGCAACGCCTCGTACCCTAGTCACCGAGACGCAAGCAGAGATCGTAGGTGACAGGTGGCTCGTCAACACTCCCGTGCGCACCGCCACACTGATCTACGACCAACACGACACTGCGACTCGTATCAACCTGCTGGATCAGAGCATGTGGGTCCAGGTACCACGAGGAGCCATCCTCCACCTGGACGACTTGGCCTTGTAACACCTCCCGAGCGAAGAATACCAGTCGGAACTGGAAATCCCCGCCTTCTTCAAGGACCACAACTTCACCCTCGCTCCCGAGTTAGAATTGTGGATTGAGAAAGGGGGGCCCCAGCTCATTGACATTGCTCCCCTTGATACAGCCCTCCAAGCATTGTCCCGAATACCCATCCTGAATAACTCTCCTGTGGTCCAAACCTGGACCGCAGCTGACACTGCGCTATGTGTCTCTATGATCTTCGGCAATACCCTAACCCTGGGCATCGCTTTCCTCCTGTACAGAAAATTCAACCAGATGAGAACCTCCACAGCCAAGCTCACAACGGCCGTGTCCGGGGGTCTCCGATGGAAACCCCGGAGGGAAATTACAACGCCCGGAGCAGAGACGGACCTCATCGAGCTGGCGCCCCAGCCGTAACAAACACCTGCTCCCGACTGCCCGACTCACCTACCATCCATCCATCGTGATGGGAGGCTGTCCGAGAATAACCTCAGGAACCGAAGGCTAAAGAAAAACAACAATTAAGAAACCACTAGCCACTTGACCCTCATGATCCACCTGTCATCCGACCAAAACGATAACTGTCATCCGACGATGTCATACGGACTTCGTCAGATGAAAAGGGGGAACTGTAGCGTCTGTGGTCTCTTACAATGAGGATCAAAGAGGAACCCAATGTTGATTGTAAAAAGGGGGGATAGCTTTTAGCCGCATGTAAATTAAGAGCCACGCCACAGAGTCTGGGGGAAGTGACAACTTCGGCAGTTTTACGACCCCGTCCGAATAACACAGGCCCTGATCGGGTCACACGACTCGAACCCTGTTTCCCCCCCTTTTTCATTCCCCAGACCGAAAGGCGCCAAGGCTCCTGTCAATACACAAGGACTCACACACACACACACACATTCCTTATGAAGCTTTAATTAAGACTATTCTAGACTGTATACGAGGTAGCTTGGTGTGTATATGCATGCTCCTTGACTCAGGCCTACTCAGTCATGGCATAGAAACAATGTAAGCTCATTTTAAATGCTTGTATTCCTGTGTAAAATTGTATCTCTGTTTTAATATCTCCCAGCCATAAGGTGTTTGATATCTAAATATTCCTATTTCTTTGACTTACTCAATGATGCACAAAATGGGATTGTGAAATGTATCATTAATATGTTTAGCCGACTTGGGAGTAAAACCATACAAAATCAACACCCCTTTACGACACCTCAGGAACATGCAAAATAGGCCATAAAACTAAGACAAAGAGAACTTCTCCCGCTCAGAATTCACCCTCTGGATTGGGTGAATTAGCCAGAAGGGGGCGCGGATTAATTCTCTTAAAAGACCAGTGGAGACCACAATCGGCCTCTTCGCTTCTGAAACTCTCCTCTCTCCTCTTCGCTTCTGAAACTTCTTCCCGGCTTGACTTCTGAAACTCTCCTCTGAACTCTTCTGGAAACTCCTCTTCAAGAAACTCCGTTTCTACAATCCGGTCTTCAACAATCCTTTGTTCCTCGTCCCATCAACCTAAGCCCACGGGCTTCTTCAGGAGGTAGACCCGAAACGCCGCTAAAGGAAAACTACGTCACCTCCCGACCTCGGAGAGAACTACCTGAGACGCAGAAATATATACACACACACAAGCGAGAAGCCAAAACGAAACCAAAAGAAATGCAAGTAGTATTCTTCTTCTTATAAAATTTAAACTGCTGTAAGGAAGGTGTGTATTTTCCCGTTGGGACAAGCTCCGTGAAGGTCGTAGTTGTTGAACTGAAGGAAAGCTGTGTTTTTACCTCTAAATGCTTTGTACCATCTCTCTCTCTCATCTCTCTCTCTCTCCCATCTCTCTCTTTTATCTCTCTCTAATTTCAGTCTATTCATTATTCTCTTTTATGTATTCTTTCGTTAATATCTACATGTCTACTTTCTTGATGCATATTTAGTGTGTACTTTCTGTGTGAATCGTAGTGTTATTTTTAGTCTGTGTTTATTAAACCTCCAAAAAGACATTTAATGAGTTGGGTCTGTTGTTCTCCCACATACACAAAGTCAATGAAACTTGCGATCTAAGTTACCTAACTGCTTATGCTACTATGTTAGTAAAGTAAACTGTATGACCATTTGAAATATTGAACTTGTCCTGATCAGTAAAGTTAATGTTTCTTATGCGCTCGTAAAGCAGTGATCCCTTATGGAGAATTGAGTTGAAAAGTCTATTACTAATTTGGTGGACGAACTTAGTAGGATAATTTCAAGCAATTTCATAAAGGGTTACTTGTATTTAATTAAACAATTTTCCCTATCGGAAAATTTTTAATACGTAATGAATGACTGGCAAATTATATTCATAAATTTATGAATATTGAATATTAAACCCCTTTTGAGTTAATTATTCCCCGAGACATTAAACTCATAAGTAAGTCATTGTTGTTACACAAGCATCCCATGAAATCCTTGGATCAACTTCTAGAAGTTGAGGGAGCTAACGGAAAAGTCGTACCATATATGGGGTATGTCGAGCTTAACCTGAAGTTTCCCAAAAAATTTCTTGGGGTGGAAGCAGAAGTCCCAACCTTAGCTCTGGTAGTCCCTGACTTGACGAACATACCACAGATTCTAATCGGTACCAATTCTTGATGTGTTATACACCAACTGCATTCAAGAGAACACAACCCCTCTCAAGTCAACTTGCTATGGCTATGAAGCTGTGATAAATGTACTGGAGAAGAGGAAACTACAAGCTTCCAGTGGAACTGTGTCATATGTGAAGCTGAAGGGAAACCAACAAGAGGTTATACCAGCAGGGCACACTGTAGTACTGAATGGACTAATTCAATTGAAAGGCCCTTTCCTTGATAAGTAGGTGTCAGTGGAACAGCCTACTACAACATCTTTACCTGGTGGTCTATTAGTGGCAAGCTCTCTGCACAGTCTACCTTCAGGCCAACGCTTTGCTCAGTTGCCAGTTGTAGTGAGGAATGGCACTCAAACTGATCTAGTGATTCTCCCAAAAACTGTGATAGCTGAAGTCCATGCAGTACAGCGAGTGATGGAGAAACCGTTATCCAAAGTTCATGCTGAAAGTGAAAGGATGAAAGAAATTCCGTTAAACATTCCAATTGACTTTGGAGATTCTCCTCTGTCGCCAGAGTGGAAAAAGAGAATAACATCCCTGTTGAAATCCATGCCTGACGTCTTTGCGTTACATGGTCTGGACTATGGTCAAACTGACAAAGTAAAGCACAGAATTAAGCTCAGTGATGAGACGCCATTCAAGCACCGAGCCCGACCAATTCACCCCCAAGATGTGGATGCAGTCAGGAAGCATCTACAAGAGCTTCTTCAAGCTGGGGTTATTAGAGAGTCAGAATCCCCATTCTCATCTCCTATAGTTGTGGTGCGAAAAAAGAACAATTCTGTGAGATTGTGCATCGATTTCAGGAAGTTAAATTCTCAGACAATCAAGGATGCATATGCTCTTCCTAACCTGGAAGAAGCCTTTTCAGTCTTGACCGGATCAAGATGGTTTTCAGTCCTCGACCTGAAATCGGGCTATTGCCAAATTGAAATGGAAGAGTCTGATAAGCAAAAAAACTGCCTTTGTATGCCCATTAGGTTTCTGGGAATTTAACAGGATGCCACAAGGGATTACAAACGCACCAAGCACGTTTCAACGATTAATGGAGCGCTGTATGGGAGATCTCAATCGAACAGAAGTGCTAGTGTTTACTGACGATCTCATAGTCTTCTCAAGAACTCTGGAAGAACATGA
Organism: Pseudorasbora parva; assembly: GCF_024679245.1. NCBI lineage: Eukaryota > Metazoa > Chordata > Actinopteri > Cypriniformes > Gobionidae > Pseudorasbora > Pseudorasbora parva. The sequence goes on along the minus strand of NC_090172.1, from coordinate 14,037,480 downwards.
AGCTCGGCTGGTGCAAGTGCTCAAGAGATTAAGGGCATTTGGACTGAAGCTCTCACCTGAGAAGTGTAAGTTCTGCCAAACATCTGTCAGATACTTGAGCCACATAGTATCCCAGCATAGAGTTGAAACTGACCCAACAAAGGTTGAAGCCCTCAAAACCTGGCCAAGGCCGGAGAATCTTAAGGAGCTCTTTTCTCGGATTCTCCGGGTACTATCGGAGGTTTGTGCAAGACTATTCGAAAATCATAAAATCGCTTAATGATCTCACCTCTGGGTATCCTCCATTACAAAAGAGCTGCAAGAAAAAGGCTGATGAGACAAAGCAGTATTTCAACCCGAAGGAACAGTTTGGAGAAAGATGGACTCAAGAGTGTCAGCGAGCATTTGATACTGTAGTTGAAAAACTCACTTCTGCTCCAGTGTTGGGATTCTGGTCCAAAGATCCATACGTTTAGCGTTGTCCCATAGTTGCTGCTGCTATAGTGACTTAGTAACTGTGAGGTTAGTGCTATCTAACGTGCGTTACACTGGCACCAGAGTTCATGCCCTAATGGTTCCAGCCCTCGTGTCAGGCTTCGTGCCTGTGTGCACGGTTCCCCCGCAGGCCAACCGTCACGTGTATTCTCTACGGTAAGTTTCGTTGGGCGTTTCTTCCCTTGGCAAGACCCTTGCCACCACTGGGGTTGAAAAACTTTTCCACCAGCGGCTGGATACTCCAGGTTCTTCCGTATGCAGCCCATATGTGGGTCATACGTGTATTCCTAAGTCCTCCCTACGGGTAGGAACTGTGATTGCATTTCTCCAAGTGGGATATGCCTCCCAGTGTACCTTGGTAGCTAAACTACATCCCCATGCTACATCCGTTGTACCGTTGGTATGGCCGGGGCGGTCTGCCTCATCTCCTCAGCAGGTAATATAAATGCGTGACTGCTATGCAACGCCGTTAATACCCACACAGTGGGGCGGGTTGGATTAGACAAATTCCGCAGACCCATGATATTTTTATGTCATCCGATCATTTTGATTGAGATTGAATGCAGCTGGCTTTCTAAACGAAACCCCCATTTCGTCAGTACTGACGTAATGTCTCTGTTCCCTTCCTTCAGGGAACAATGGGTAAGTAAACAAGACGTTATAAACAGTGATGGGAATAACGGCGTTATAGATAAATGGCGTTATGGATAAACGGTGTTACTAACAGCGTACATTTTTTCAGTAACGAGTAATCACACTAATTACTGTTTCCCCGTTATAACACTATTACCGTTACTGAGAATAAAATGCGGCGTTACTATAATTGAGCTCACTGAAACGTTTTTCATCTGATCAGGCACGCGCTCTGTCAGCGGACCTGAGGCTGTATGTGTATGTGTGTGTGTGGGTGTAAGTGTGTGTGTGTGTGTGAGAGTGACACGCATGCGGGCATGCGACCAGCGATCAGGAGTCAGAGCGATATCATATCCAATGACTTCAAAGGTAGCTTTAGCAAACTGGAAGTATAAGCGCTACTTTTCCCTCATTGAGGTGAAAGGTAAGAATGTTTATGTAACAAGCAGCTTATACCCAGGAAGTCTCTCTCCACATCGGTGAAAGCAAAAGATAACGTGAGCTCCACTACCAAAGGAGTAGACTGAGACACGACATTAAAGCAACCAAAACTAGGTTTTTCTCCACTGCAAACTCTTATCACCCAGACAGAATTTAACAAAATATCTAGATATATAGTTGAGGACATGCTGCCGTTGTCGGCAGTTGAGTCGGATTCTTTCCGGGCAATCATTGCGAAAATACCCGTGGGAGAGAGAGAGTGAGTGGGTAAACCCGCCATAAAAGACTTGAGAGCACTTCTTGTTAAACTGTTTACTTTTGTGAGGAAGAAAGTACTTCAAGCAGGCTACAGTATGTCTACCAGTTGTGTGACAGTTTTAGAATTTGAATGTGCACTACAAAGAGTCTAGGCTATATAAATTTGGCTAATATATTTATTATTATTAATAACTTATATTTTGTTTTATTGTTCCACTATATTACTGATAGTTACAATAATGTTTTGAATTTGATAGGTGTCTCTCACATTGTCCCACAGCAACATTAAAATAGTGTAGATTACTGTACAATGATTCATAATAATAATTTATTCTATTTAGTGTCCATTTTATTCATTTAACATTTAATATTGGGGGAATCCAAGTCATTTGACATATTAGAACATTTAAAAAAGTTAAACACTTGTCAATTCTACTCATTTCAACTTACTTGTGAAAATTCTATGACTTATAGCAACTTTTTTTTTTTTTTTTTTTTTTACAGTAACGCAAATAGTTACTTTCCCTGGTAACGAGTTACTTTTATTATAGAGTAAATCAGTTACTAACTCAGTTACTTTTTGGAACAAGTAGTGAGTAACTATAACTAATTACTTTTTTAAAGTAACGTTCCCAACACTGGTTATAAATACACTTGCCTTGCCTGATAAGTACTCTTTTGAAATGTATGCTAAAGTGTGCTTTTTTTCTTTTCTTTTTTTTTTTTTTTTTACAAATGATTGGGGAAATGCACAATGCAAAGCAGATGCTTCAGACTTTACGTACCCATTGCGCTAACAATTCACTCACTGACCCAACACTGACCAAACACACTTCTGTTCTCAATAAACTGACCCAAAGCAACACTTTTGTGACTGCACACACCAGATTCATGTCTACACACACTATAAAATCACTCAAACACCATTTTTATACCCCACTTTTTAACTCTAAACCATTTAGAGCCATAAAGAGACCATTATTGGGCTGTGAAAGACAGACATGCCCTAATACAGTGAACTCTAATATAGCAGACGTGAGGTTGATTGAATGTTCTCTCAGATGTGCCACTAATAGGGTTTAGTTCAGCTGAACCAATACCATGACAACCAGCCTAATGAAGAATGATGGGAATGTATTGTTTGACGACGACACGCTCTGTGTCATCAAATCAGCACTCTTTATGAATGCTTATACATGGATGAGATACACTGGCATAACAATAACTGAAAAGAACGGATTGAATATTGGAGGGACAGGGGTATGTCTGCCGCTTGATTTATGGCTTTCTAAATATAATCCTGAGTCTGAACTCAAGGTGTGAATGTGTGTGTGTCAGTGTACTGGCAAATCTGTCAGGCCAGTCACTGAGCTTTACCTGCAACAAGATGATTGCAGCACTATTCATTTTTTTAATGCCCACATGCACAAACATACCTCAGCGCTCATTCATTACCCTCAGAACGCACATTGATGGGTCGAAGACTGTTCTTTCTCTACTTCTTTGTTATTAGTGTCGACTGTTACCACATCACACTGTCAGGTACATGGCAGAACCGGGTGGAAAACATATATACGCACACTCTCTCGGCTCTGATAATGAGGTGGTTTTACATACTGCTGACTATGCTGCTTAAAAACAATAAACTACTACAATAAAATAAAATCTACATTATCAAAACCATACATGCACTTTTAAAAATAAAGGTTCTTTGTTGCCATGTATAGTTCCATGAAAAATGTTACATTTGCAAAATATAAACATGAAGAATGTCACACAACATAGATTCCTGTTAAACTTTTGATTAAACTTTATTTCGATGGTCCACTTTAGACATTCTACTAACTAGTTTGCAACACCAACTCACTCTTATTAGAGAATAAGTAGACAATCATAGACTGTTAGTAGACTGTTAAGGCGTTAAAGTGTTAGTCTCTCTGTTTATCTGTAGGTTTACTGCAGCCAGCTGGATTAGGGCCGTATGCTGGTCCTGGACCTGATCAACGCATCCCTGAAATGTCTGCGTGTCAATTAGACTTCCCATGTAAATGCATCATCGACACGTAATCCTCAATTAACCCGTCTCCTGCATGACGACTCCGATCTTTCGAATAATCTTACGAATATCTATTCATCTAATATGACTTTTGACCTGTAAAGTTGCCAGAATCATAATCATACACTGTTTGTTCATCGGCCAGAGAAGAGCTGGCACCCCGATTGAACCTGGTTTATTTTTCCATTCTGGCCATGAAGGAGTTTTGGTTTTTTCTTTGCCAGCGTCTCCTTTGGCTTTTGGCTTGCTCAGAGGGGGACACAAAAATTTCAACTTTTCATAGATGCCACCTACGTCCAATAGAACAGCGCCATATTTATAACCGATCTCGCCCATTATGGCTGCCCAAACTGCCCATTTGGATGAGAGAGAGAGACAGAGACACCTGGAGAAAATTTCTATTTTAGGCTCCAATCCTTTGTTCAGGTTTCAATCCAATCCAGGTTTCTTTTGTCCATTATTATCTGCCCCAGACTTGCCCCAATTGGCCTTCCATGATATATATGGGGGCAGGGTTGCCAACTCTCACGCATCTGGCGTGAGACTCACGCTTTCATGCTCTGTGTCACGCTCTCACTCCGTCCAACTCAATCTCACGCCAAATTGCCAAACCTGCTTTTGATATTAAACAAACCTATAAGCTTTAATTTTTTTAAATGTGTTTTAATGAACTTCAAACAATAAATAGCGTTTTGGCGCTAATGTGGCATAATGTTAAAGCCAGAGTCGTTGAAAAGCGGAGTTGCATGCTCTCGTCTCCCTGCGGTGCGCGCTGGTCACGTGGCCCATGGACGCTCAATACTTCAAGCGCTGTGCCAATGAATTTAAATGGCTTAAGCGGATACACAACAGTTTCACTATACAGATGTTTGCTGCAAGTTTTGGTAAACAGTACAGCATAGTGTTAGTATTAAGTCAGCCATATTTACAGGATCGTTTTATTATGGAGAGTGATAGAGATGCAACATTGTTAACATTAATGCTATTCTTGTATTTAGCCCTCAGGTATTCCTTACTAATTGGTCACACTCACACTCATACTCATTAAATTATATTTATTGAATATTTTGAGGAGATCTTTTGGTACTAATACTATTTGTGCAACAATTATTGTCAATAAATGACCACTTAAAATATTTTTCTTCTAATATTTGTATATATTTCTTCTAATATTTATATTACAATTAGTGTAGTAATTAATGTTAAAATAGAGAATTCCAATTCAAAGAGGCAAATTAGAGTAATTTTGTGGCTAAAAAATATTAATGTTTATTTGTAATGCCATTAGGTGCCTTATGGCTCTTTAATAAATATACATGTCTAATCTAGTTGCTCAAATATATTGCAGTCTTTGCATTCTAATAAATATTTAGATATGATGATCAAACACTAGATTTCTAAAATTTCAAAACTTGAATAACTTGCATCCTAATATTTTTAATGAATAATTATATAAGCACTCACAAGTGAATATTACGGAATGGCACATTTAATTTGACCCAATAAATGTTTAAACTAGTGCTAAAACAAACATATTTTTTCTTATTACGTACAGTATGTACGTATTACCCCCCCCCCCCCCCCCCCCCCGGCCCCAAAAAAATAATCTCACTCCAACCTGAACTTAAAAGTTGGCAACCCTGTGGGGGGAAGCACAATCATTTGAATATACTCCAGGGTTTCTACTGATACAAAGCCATATGCTAATCACTGAAGTAACCCTTTAATCATGGGAAATGTAGAAAAACTGAAAAAAAATGTAAACATATGATTTTGGTGGTAGTTTGCTCTGACAAGGTAGCGAGTAGTTAGCTAGCCAACGTAAGTGGCCAACCACTGGTAGCTTGCATTATGTTGAAAATAGCCTGTTTTTCTGTGGTGTTTTTCACAAACAAGATTTACATATGAAGGAGGCGGCAATGGTGTTTGAGACTCGCTGTATGATGTCCATGTACTGAACTCTTGTTATTTAACTATGGCAAGGTTAATTCAATTTTTCATTCCAGGGCACCTTTAAACTTTTTCCTTTTCGATAAAAAAGATATGGGTTACACTGGCTACTTTGATGAGGAGGATGGAGAATGTGATTGTGCTAAGGCCACACAGCAGCTCTGGATCTGGCCTTTCTGTGCTTATTTCCTCACACTAGATCTGGTAATCATGTAAACAATTTAAATAATTGTAAATAAATAACTAGTGTTAGGGGTTGACAGTTTTGACCCATAGACCAGATATGCGAAATGAAGACCAGGAGTCAGGATGTTCAATCATCGGAGAGAATTTTACTGAAGAATAGTTTGCAGTTTCATCAGTAGAGTCAGCTTCAGAGTCTCTCAGGGCGGTGTCAGGCCAGACTCTACTCTACCTTACACAAAATTACCACACCAGTTATACCAATTTCAAGGGCATGATTTACATCATTATGGACACGTGGAATATTACTGATTGGCATAAAGTCTGTTTAAATGTGTTACTCGAGAATAGATAGGAGATAGGAGATGTTGTTGTTGTTGTTGTTAATCAGGATGTATACATCAGACAATCCCAAGATTGGGGTAGTGTTGACTTCAGGGGAGTCCTAGAAAGACGCCAAGATGTCTAGGGTGTGAGAAAAAGTGGTCCAATCCAGTCGGAAGACCTGCACAGAACATGTAACACACACACACAAGACTCTAGGGCACATCTCTCCTCCAAGGTTAGTGCCTCGTGTGAGCTTATCAACAGAACAAGAGATCAACATCACATGACAAACGAATTTCCAGAAAGAAAAGCATGACTAATATCATCTACCTCATTCTATAAAGAAATATAAAGACATATAAAGACAAAAATGTACTTCTATCAATGGGAAATATCACTATATAAATGGGTAGAAATCACAATTGGGAGACTCAAATGGTCAATCAATCAATCAACTTTATTTATATAGCGCTTTTACAATCACGATTGTGTCAAAGCAGCTTCATAGTGTCAAACAGGGTAATATTGCGACAAAATTAGATTTGGCAGTACAGTCGTACTGGAGAAAACAGTGATGTTATCAGCTTATTTTAATTTATCATATAGCGACAATGTTGGCAGATCAGTATTATAGTTTATAGAATTAAATAAGACCTAATTCATATATTTTATTTGTATAATAAGTTGAATAACTTTAATCATATTTTTAGTGTCCCCAACTGAGCAAGCCAAGCCAAAGGCGACAGTGGCAAGGAACCAAAACTCCATCGGGGCATGATGGAGAAAAATAAACCTTGGGAGAAACCAGACTCAGTCGGGGTGCCAGTTCTCCTCTGGCCTATTAACATACCGTGTAAGATTATTATTCTGGCAACCTTACAGGTCGGAAATCATATTAGATCGGATTATTCAAAATTTTCAGGGTATCACGGAAGAGACAGATTTATTTAGGATGGGGCGTCAATTACACAAGAGTATGAATACATGAAAGATCGGAATTATTGCGCCGAAGACGGGTTTTGAGCATGTCGTGCCAGTGAGGCAAATTCGGAGGAGACACCATTTGACACGGCTCAGCAGACACTCCAGGATGCGTTGGTCATGTCCAGGCAGGTCCACCATCCGATCCGGACAGGGCCCAGATCCGGGATAAACCTCGGGATAAACAGAGAGACTAACATTAGCGTAGATGTCACTCTTTTTATGATGTAACGAGTACATCAGGTGTTATGGGAAGTGTTCCCGGTTCCGGCTGACCTAGTTAATGCAGCCTAACAATCAGTCAATTGAATTGAATAATGAAAGTTAAAAATGTTCTATGTGTATGCCATAGTAAAGAGATGTGTTTTTAGTCTAGATTTAAACTGACAGAGTGTGTCTGCTTCCCGAACAATGCTAGGAAGACTATTCCACAATTTAGGAGCTAAATAGGAAAATGATCGACCGCCTGCAGTTGATTTAGATATTCTAGGTATTATCAACTGGCCAGAGTTTTGAGACCGCAATCGACGTGATAGGGTATAATGCGTTAAGAGCTCGCTTAAGTACCGGGGAGCTAAACTATTTAGTGCTTTGTAAGTAATAAGCATGATTTTAAAATGTATGCGACGTTTAATAGGGAGCCAGTGCAGTGTTGACAGAACTGGACTAATATGATCATACTTCCTGGTTCTAGTAAGAACTCTAGCTGCTGCATTTTGGACTAGCTGGAGTTTGTTTATTAAGCGAGCAGGGCAACCACCCAGTAGAGCATTACAATAATCTAGCCTTGAGCTCATGAACGCATGTACTAACTGTTCAGCATTTTGCATTGAAAGCATGTGCCGTAATTTAGATATATTTTTAAGATGATAGAATGCGGTTTTACAGATGCTAGAAACGTGGCTTTCAAATGAAAGATTGGTATCAAAGAGCACACCCAGGTTGACAGAGCAGTCATCAAGTGTTAGACAGTATTCTCGGTTACTACTTGTGGAGCTTTTCTGTCCAATAATTAAAAATTCAGTTTTATCTGAATTAAGTTGCAGAAAATTACTATTCATCCAATTTTTTATATCAGCTATGCATTCTGTTAATCTTGTGAATTGGTAGGTTTCATCCGGGCGTGAGGAAATATAGAGCTGAGTATCGTCAGCATAACAATGAAAACTAACGCCATGTTTCCTAATGATATCTCCCAGTGGTAGCATATACAGGGTGAAAAGCAACGGTCCTAACACTGAGCCTTGCGGTACCCCATACTGAACTTGTGATCGGTGTGACATCTCTTCATTTACTGCTACAAACTGATAACGGTCAGATAAGTACGATTTAAACCATGCCAAAGCAGTTCCACTAACGCCAACATAATTTTCGATTCTATTCAGAAGAATATTGTGATCGATAGTATCAAATGCAGCGCTAAGATCGAGTAACACTAATAGAGAGATACAACCACGATCAGATGATAAGAGTAAATCATTTGTAACTCTAATTAGAGCAGTCTCAGTGCTATGATACGGTCTAAATCCTGACTGGAAATCCTCACATATACCATTTCTTTCTAAAAAAGAACATAATTGTGAAGACACGGCCTTTTCTAGTATTTTTGATAGAAACGGTAGATTCGAGATTGGCCTGTAATTGACTAATTCTTTAGGATCAAGTTGCGTTTTTTTAATAAGTGGTTTAATTATAGCCAACTTAAAAGTTTTCGGTACATATCCTAATGTCAAAGATGAATTAATGATATTAACCTGTTAAGCTGATTTCTAAATTTTGAAAAAATCCTAAGAAATGTATACTCAGACTAAAACAAATACAGTTTGTGAATCCTTTGCACTAAAAGCATAATTATGGTCTCATTTGAAAGCAGACACCTGGCAGTTTACTGTAAAGTCAAAATGATAATATTTTTTATAATAAAAAAAAGCTATAATAAGCTTCAAAGTTTTGTAAAGTTATTAGAAATTTATTTGTATGAAATATCTTTATGAAAATAAAATTGAAGTGGGCCTTGGAGAAATCTAGAAATGCACTACAGCTAAAGCCACAAGTCTGACCATGTTATATTTCAGATCTGAAGATGATCAGTCTAAAACTCTGCATTTTATTAAACGTTTTACAAGATCGTTTCATGTGATTTTATTTTGAGATATCTCTAAAATATCAACTGATGTTTATTGCCATGTCTTCTCAGCTTTCATTCTCTATTTTGCCTCTATTGTTTAGAGGTGCAAACTGCCCCATTCAGTTTGTCTCCCCGGCACACATTCACACTTCTGCGGACTGGTTATGGCTCTAATTATTATTCTTTTGTCTGCATTATAATTACTAACGATTCTCTATTCAAACTGTTCTATTCAAACCTCATTTCTAAATCAAACCTCTCACTTTACCCTCACTGAGACTCTATTGAATGCATTTCGTCCAAATAAGCATTTCAGTAGTTTTACATTTAGAAAATGTTCATAAAAATAAAGTATTTACTCAGTGGCAGGTGCATCTAGGGCAAGCTAGCATGTTAGCTTAGCACACCAGCAAAACAACAATTTATACGATTAAAATCATGTTTTATTCAAAACTTGCTTCATATCACTTTATAATTTATAAGTCGAGTGTTTTATATAACAATATGTGATCTCATGTAGCTTCGGGTCAAAAAATCTGACAGAAAATATACAATGCTAAAAGCTATGTGGCATAGCATTGCATTATAAATATCATCTATTATGAAACCACCCAACATGGCATAAAGAACACAGACCAACCATATATTGCCGCGATTGTGTGTTTATTGTCTTAAAACGTGTTTATCTGCATAAAATAGCGATCTGACGATCCCAGGGAGCTGTGTGGATATGTCCATATGTCAGATACTTCCTGAATGTCACATGGTGTGACTGTTCTTCATCTATACATAGGGGAGTGAATTTTCAGTAGTACAGCTTTCCAGCGCCCTCCGGCTGCCAGAATGAATTGAAAACACAGCATATCACTGTCTACTGCTCTCATAATCACACATCCGCGGATTTTGGATAAAGATTGAATAAATAATACTTCTCTGTATAGAAATTTGACTCAAACATGTGAGAATCTATCAATATTTCTCCACATCTGCACACATTTGAAGTAAAAGCCCTGAGGGAAGTTGTTTTGTCGAGTGTCTTCATGACGACCAGAGAAGAGTTTTTTATGAATGGGAGCAAATGACGCGCATATTACAATCAAAAGGTAGCGACGCCCAAGATCATATTCATAACTCCTGGCACATATTAACACATTACGGTCATTATAAGACTTTGAGAATAAAACAGAGGTAACAAAATTAAACTTTAGTCTTAGATCTTTTTAATGATGTATAGTTTGTCAAGGTAATTACTTACATCTGATAGTAATTTTGAGCTAATTTAAGCAAAGAGAGTTTCAGCACGTCCTCGTCCTCGTGACGCTTATCAGGTTAAGCAGAGGATCTATGACCTCTGGAAGTATCTCTTTTAATAGCCTAGTCGGTATAGGGTCAAGCATACATGTTGTTGATTTTGATGATTTTACAAGTTTAGCCAATTCTTCTCCTCCTATAGCAGTGAATGAGTGTAATTTTTCCTCAGTGACCCTGCAGTGCTCTGTCTGAAGTGATACTGTAATAGACGGCTGCATGGTTATAATTTTATTCCTAATATTATCAATCTTACTAGTAAAGAAGTTCATAAAGTCATTACTGCTGTGTTGTTTACAAACATCAGAAGCTGAAGCTTTATTTTTTGATAATTTAGCCACTGTATCGAATAAATACTTAGGGTTGTGTTTGTTTTCTTCTAAAAGAGATGAGAAATAAGCAGATCTAGCAGTTTTTATGGCCTTTCTATATGCAATCATGCTCTCTTTCCACAAATTGCGAAAAACCTCTAGTTTTGTTTTCTTCCAGCTGCGCTCCATTTTTCTGGCTGCTGTTTTAAGGGCCCGAGTGTGCTCGTTGTACCACGGCGTTGGATTATTTGCTTTAATCTTCTTTAAGCGCCGGGGAGCAACTGTGTCTAAAGTGCTAGTAAGGAGAGAGTCAATAGTTTCTGTTGCAGCATCAAGTTCCTCTTGGCTATCTGTAATGCTGAGGAGATGGAACTGATGAGGAAGATTATGTACAAAGCAATCTTTAGTCGCAGCGGTTATCGTCCTGCCATATTTGAAGCGAGGGGATGGCTTTGCAGCCTTAGGTAAATTAAGTATACATGATATTAGGTAATGATCTGAGATGTCATCGCTCTGCTGCAGAATTTTAACAGTATCAACATTTATTCCATGTGACATTATTAGATCTAAAGTATGATTAAGGCGATGAGTGGGTCCTGATACGTGTTGTCTAACTCCAATAGAGTTTAGAATGTCTCTAAATGCCAATCCCAATGCGTCTTTTTCATTGTCTATGTGGATATTAAAATCCCCAACAATTAGTACTTTATCTACAGCTAATACTAACTCCGATACAAAACCAGCAAATTCTTTGATAAAGTCTGTATTGTGCCCTGGTGGCCTGTATACAGTAGCCAACACAAATGTCAGAAGGGATTTATCATTTACACTACACAGTGTTACATAAAGCACCAAAACTTCAAAGGAATTATATTTGAAACTAGACTTCTGAGTAATACTGAAAATATTATTATAAATTACAGCCACACCTCCCCCTTTACCTTTCAGACGTGGCTCATGTTTGTAACAATAATCTCGGGGGGTGCACTCATTTAAAGTAATGTAATCATCAGGTTTTAGCCAGGTTTCTGTCAAACACAGCACATCTAAGTTATGATCTATAATCATATCATTGACAACAAGCGTTTTTGGCGAAAGGGATCGAATATTCAGCAACCCAAGCTTTATCAATTGTTCATCCGTATTATATCTGTTGTTTATTTGTTGGACATCAATTAAATTTTTACTGTTGAATGGTTTTGATGGTTTTTTGTATTTACTAATTCGGGGAACAGACACAGTCTCTATGTGATAATATCTAGGTGAAAGAGTCTCTATGTGCTGGGATTTAGCTGACTTTGGTGACGTGAGACAGCTAGCAGACGGTTGGTTTAGCCAGTTTGTCTGCTTCCTGACCTGGGCCCCAGTGAGTCAAGGTTTAGCTCTAAGACTATGTGCCAAATTACTAGAGAGAAGAGCAGCACCAGCCCAGGAGGGATGAATGCCGTCCATCTTCAACAGGTCAGGTCTGCCCCAAAAACTTTTCCAATTGTCTATGAACCCTATGTTATTTTGCAGACACCACTTAGACAACCAGCCATTAAGTGATGATAATCTGCTAACTATTTCATCACTCCTTTTCGCGGGGAGAGGACCAGAGAAATATACGGCTTTTGACATCGTACTTGCGAGTTTACACACCTCTTTAATGTTAATTTTGGTGATCTCCGACTGGCGAAGTCGAACATCATTAGTGCCAACGTGAATAATAATCTTAGAGAATTTACGATTAGCTTTAGCCAGCACTTTTAAATTTGCTTTGATGTCAGGCGCTCTGGCTCCCGGTAAACATGTGACTATGGTGGCTGGTGTCTCTATTTTCACATTCCGTGTAATAGAATCGCCAATAACTAGGGCACTTTCAACAGGATCCTCAGTGGGTGCATCACTGAGTGGGGAGAACCTGTTTGATGTTCTAATCGGAACGGAAGAGTGGTTTTTTGATCCGCGACTATGCTTTCTAATCGTCACCCAGCCCTGCTGCGCGGGCTCAGCCGGAACCAAACAATGAGTGTTCACTAAGCTAGTCGCATCCAAAGCAGTATCTAAAGCTGTTACATTCTCACTACTCTCACATAAAGCTTGGATGCGTGTCTCTAAATCTGAAATCTTCTCCGTCAGCCTGATTAATTCCTTACATTTATCACATGTGAAGCCCTGTTCGCCAACGGAGATAGATATGCTAAACATGTAGCATGCAGTGCAAGTGACAATGACAGGAGAAGAAGACATGGCTTACCGTATTTGTTGATGAATCCAAAACTTACCACAGTTGTCTGATGGAGTCTTTTTAATAATCCAACTCACCACAGTTGTCTATAGAACTCAGAAAACAGGAGACCTGGATGCTGGGATGGAAAGCTACCAGGCTAGCGAAAAGCTAACGTGTGGTAGTGATTTAGATTAAAAGCTAGTAATGTCAAATTTAAATTGATAGGCTATATTAAACACTATATGGTGATGAGTAAGTTATATTTAGCAGTGTAAATTACAAAGAAAATATATCAAATAGAGATTCAAACACAGCTATACAGAGCTACAAACACTGTGGTGGCAGCAGCAGCAGGCAGACAGACAGGAGCAATCGATCAGGAACAATCCTATCCAATCTTAATGGGTAGAAATCACAATTGGGAGACTCAAATGGTCCCACCCCTTCCTGTCCTGGGGTTGTTAACAACAGGCAGGATTCACCTCTTGGAAGTTCTAACTTTCTCTGCAAGGCCCTGTTGGTCAGGACCCAGAGATAGAGGTCAGACTATCTATGTCAGGGCACATAGTTAGGGTTCAGACTGTCTTTGTCAGACTGTCTCTGGAAAGCAAATTAGACACCATAGAGCAGACATAGAGTCAAAATCATATTAAATAACAGTTAAATGTATTAATGATCACATAAAATTGATTGTCAATAATTCATTATTTTGAAAGGATAATAACTGATTATTTAATTCATGAGGTTATTAAAAATCATTCAAAAGGATAAGATGCATATGATGAAGATGCATATGATGAAGAGGCAAGGGTGTCGGCCCAATCTTCTAACACATTTGAAATGACTGAATTTGAATAAAGTTTGTGAGAAAATTTTCCAAAGAATCAATAATATTATATTTTCAAAATATTGAAAATCGCGCTCTAAACACAATACAAATGGGGGCAAATGTGATCAGAGCTTGATGTTTTCTGTTCGACCGTCGATCCGAGATGTTTCAGTCGGTCTGAGATGGTATTAAGGTTTCCAAATTTTGCAAAAATGTTGATGGAGTTGCGGTGGACACCAGCTATTATCATACTTCTTTTACAACAACGGAAAAAGTAGTCAGAAGCCATTGCAACATCGTACTTTGAAATCACAAACAGAGAATTGCTGTCTCAGATGTAAAAACGGGTTTCCTGCCATCAAACACACAGTAAGAACATAGATACTAAAGGCTTTTTCTCTTGTTTATTTGGTCTCCAGCTAGCCTTCTCCTTTGGCTGTCAGGGCTCATTCTATTCTCATTCTCTGTCTATGGTATTGTCGTTCCCAAAGCGTTATTGACATATAGCACAAGTTTCCTCTAAAAGGAACATCTCGGCCTATGTCTGTAACTCTTGTTCCCTGAGAAGGGAACAAAATGCTGCGTTGCCCTGCCATTCTGCATGCATCTCTGTGATGGCCTTGATACAGCTAATTAAAGCTAATACCAGTCATTCCAGATGTGCGGTTATGCTTCCTGGTCAAGACGTCACCTGGCCATGACATACACTGTTAAACCTTGCTGTAGATTTCTGGGTTTCTTAGCTTTAACATCATTGGAAGGTATTTTACTGTAATATGAGGTGAGGTTTTGCTGCACTAACAATAAACTACAGTACATTACTTTCAGCGCCCATGAAGGGAAATAACTGTAACATTTACTGGGAAATTAATGGTCTACATTCCCATAACGCATTACATCACCGTTTATTTCGAACTGTTTACATCTTCAGTCAGAAAACAAGGATTAATGCATTAACACACACACACACACATACACATGCAAGCATGCATGCATGTGAGCACACAAATACATACACAAGGGCTAGATGTTTGAGCCTAAACGAGCAGGGGCCTGTACCATGAAGCTGGTTTAGCTGGCTAGCCTGATTTGTTTAAGCTTAGTTTGTGCCAATCCTGGGTTTTAGGTACCATTAAAGTGGTTTGGCTTTTAGCTGTGTTTCTCACCATGGTAACTTGCGTTCCACAGCTAACCTGCTCCAGGGCAGGTTATGTTCTGGATTAGAGATCTCAAACTGAAATTGGGCCAATCAGCTGTGAGTAAAGTGACACACCTCTGATGCAAAGTCACTCCCCCTGTTTCTACTCCAAATAAAAGGTCACTACATAGCAAATGTATTTTAAAGACTAAAGCATCTGGCTTTTTAACAATGCTTATTTATAATAAAAAAATAATAATTTTGAATGATTTAGATGAGGTATGTAATTATTATGCCCTTAATCAATTACACATTTATCATTTTAGTTAATCAATCATCAATAGGCACTTTGTTAAAAGTAATATAAATAGCCTACATAGTCATATAAATAAGCTTTAAAACCAATAAATAAAACTATTTTAAAAAAAGAAGCTTACTGAGCTTAAATGTTCAATTTTCTCTATATCAAGTAAACTAACTTCATAACTTTTACTTGCATTAACGTATACTATTTTTTCTTTAAGTTGTCCTTTTCTTCTTGCTGTGTATTTTTTATTATTCTTAATATTTTTCAATTATATAATATTCTGCAGAAGAGAGAAATTAATCTCACTGCGAATTAAATCTCCACAGCGTGTGATTGGCTGTTACATTATGTATTAAAATACATCATGTAAAGTTAGATGGTTTGCATATCTCTTTGTGTAGAATTTTTTCCCCCTGGAGTAACTGCATTTATCAGCAATTGAACTCTTCTTGATAAACAACTTGTTTTATCATTGCTTTCGTTTCCTAAGTTAGTCAGGATTTGCCACAATTTACTACAGATGCAAACTTTGCAGTTGCCTTTTCACCAACTAACTTTTTTATACAAAATAACTCCAACATAGGACAAATTTCTTTCCAAAGAAAACATCAACCTGAATGTCAGTGGAAAATGATCTACATCTACCAGTCACACCAAGGCTCATCATGCATGGTAAGTATGAAATATATCGTAAATAATTCATGTGTTTTGGTAGTTTTTATTGTGAGAATAAAATTTCACGAGATTGCCTTCTAAATTCATCTAAGTGGATGAAAGTGACACACATTGCATTGATGAACATCACATGCAGTGCCACTGAGAAAACGCAAGTTCTATGTATTTAAAGAGTCATTAAGTGTGCTGTGAATTCTTTAACTTATGGGGGTTTCAGTATTATATACAGCTGTATTTGATATATGTATATTCAGGGTGTATTATGTAAAATAGGCTACTTAATACATAAGGTAGGAACGTAGGCTACTACACATTTTTTTTTTTTAGTGGAGACCGTTTTTGGCGTAAGTGATGCGTTCTATGTTACGTACACGGAGCTGTAAAAATATGACGCATTTTACACCCGTGCAGCATCTCTGAGTGCAGGACAAAGTTATTGATGCCGTAAGTTCATTTCCTGACTGTATGATTTGTAATACTAGATGTTTTTACTGCTGAGACTGTGTTTCTATTATTAAGCCTCTTATTCGCGGGTGTTTCGCCATCGTTATGATTATTAGTTCGCCACGTGGAACGCACGTGAAAGTGACGCTAGCATCGCGGCTTAACCTACTAATATTGGCTATAACCCGTTCAGCTATGAGAATGATCATCAGATATTCTATATCTGTTATACTTTAATACCATAACGAAGATGGTGTAATGTATATTAAGTTGATTATATGCTCTTTTTTATATGGAGTTTATTTCCTTCTTCTTATTCTGCTAAACATATTACTAAACATATTATCATATGACATATTACATATTAATATTGTTTAGTTTGTATTTTGCTGTTTTATCACAACAGTAAGTGGACGTTTAAGTTTGACATTCAGTTATTTATTTCTGTTTAATTTGTCTGTTACAGAAACTTTAATTTGTCTGTTACAGTCATCTGTTAAGAAAGATTCAAAACATAAATCCACATGTACCGGTACATACATTTTTGTAGTGGCTCACTGTATTGGTATAGACACAGTATTATACTGGCAATGTTGCCAGTTAGTCACTGTAACAGATTCTTTACAGTAACTAGCTGGCAAAAGTGTTGCCAGTATTTTACTTATAAAAAACCTGGTAAGGTTTAACAGTGCACTGTCGCGCCATTCGACAGATTTTACAAACGTACAAAGCATCTTGTTCCCTTCTAAGTGAACAAGGGTTCCAGTCGTAACCAGTCGTAACCCCTTTTGTATTCAATTATATTTCCCGTCGCTGTACAGGCTCTTTTATTGTATATGACAGTGTAAACAGCTCAATAACCCTTTAATTTAAAGGCTTAATTCATGACCCATAGTCGGTTGCATTAGTACCAATAATGCCAAAAATGTGATGTCCAATCAAATGTCCCGTTGTGTATGCTGTTAAAACGTGTGTTCTCATTCTCGCACGAATATCATTAGTTGACTTCAGACACAGAATAAAAAAAGAAAAAAGCCAGTTCATGACAACATGTATGACAACATGAGGGCTTCTGGTCTAAGTGGGCACTTCTTGGATAGGATAAGCTCAAGTGTGGTTACATGAGACTGGTGTGTTGGTGACCATAAATGTGCAGTCATACAGCAAAAGCTACATGCTTGAGGATAGAGAGATGAGACTTAAATGAAAAAGGAGAGAAACCCAGAGGGATGAGAGAGAGGGATGAGAGAGAGAGAGAGAGAGAGAGAGAGAGAGAGAGAGAGAGAGAGAGAGAGAGAGAGAGAGAGAGAGAGAGAGAGAGAGAGAGAGGTATATAGTGTCTCTTTTAGAAGTGCAAAACCAGCAGGAGACCACACATTGATTACAAATGAGTTACACACACACACACTCACATGCACACACAGATATGAGTTCAGGTTATGGAGAGGTCAGACATTGCTCAACAAAACTCAGCGAGGCTGAACAAAGCTGTAGTCCTCAGAGTTTGCAGACTGTCTCCCACAATTACAGGTTTGCTACAACTTTGCAGAAAAGCAGCAGATGATGTTTTGCTCATACACAACAGCTCTGTGCCTTTTTTTTCTTTTTTTTCAATTGTTAGCAAGCATCTGTCAATACTGAAGCCACTTTTTAAAAACTCTCCATGCATTACAGTTAATCTTGGCCAAACAGCTAGTCTCACATCCGAAATCTCTCAAACCAACAAAACACTTCAAATCTGTCTAAGAATAAGCTTTCTTAAAAATAAGAATTCTCATTGAGAAAACATACATGCTATTCATAACAGACTGAACAAAAACAATTAAAAACACTAAAAATAGGGAGCATTACATAAATTATGAACTTTTATAATTACAGTTTGAATGATTTTGAAGTGTTTCATTGGATAAGAATAACGTTTTCATTTTACTGACTTTATTACAACATCCTAGCCTGACAAGCCTGACCCACATCAAGATGTTTGGTCTGGAAACTCACCATAGACAGGGCTCAATCCGAGGGGCGGGATAAACGATTGTCTTTCAAACTCCCTCAGCACCAACCAGAGCAACGAAGGTGAAGCAGAGCTCGTTGATAGATTAAACATTCGCCGTATGCGGTCGGCAAAACTCAGAACACATCTTCCCTTTTTAAGACTTCAGTGCCGTTCTTTGTTCTTTTCTCAGAGAAAAGCTTAACTCCAAGTCTTCCAGAGTCGCAGTCAAAGCTGATTCGAAAGGCCGCCGTTCGCCATTTTCTGTGTTTACTAGAAGCACGCAAACGCAACTCTTCCGTCGTCATTATGGCCCCGCTCACCGACTCTATACACGATGTGATTGGCCCGGCAAGAGTTAGGGGAATACAGCTCAGAAGGGTTTTGAGAGTTGCTAGACGACACTCGCGGGCAGATTAAATTTGCTGCCGCTAGGGTGCGTCTAGATTTCTAGGCTAACAACAGCCAGAATTAATGAGAAATGCAGCAAATATTATTATTATTTTTTTTTTTCGGGTTTCTAAAGCTTTAATTTACTTGAGAAAAATAAAAAGTTGAAACAATGAAAATTCCTAAAGCAAATATTATACAAATTATTTAAAAAATATAAAAATATAATAATTTAAAAAACAAAACAAAAAAATCACATGCAACCAAAAAAAAACATGACGTTGATTTTCTCTAGGTTTACCCCACAATCCAAAGACACTCTTCTTTCCCCACCAATGTTTCTTTCTTAATTTATGTTTTCAAACTAAATCATTCTGAAAGCATCCTGATTTACTAAAAGATGACTGATATAGTATAGAGACCAAAAAGAGGACACGGATATACTTTCATTTGAAATTGCATTATAATTGTTATTTAATTTTATTGTATATATTCTGCTAAGATTACATTTTTCAAATTTGAATGTGCTTTTATCAGTTTTGAACGCAGTTTGTAAGCAATCAAAAATATGCTGCAATCGCTTCAGTATAGTATATGAAGTATGAATGACAAAAGTGCTCATGGATTTTGGAAAATGTGGTCATTATTATTATTAGAAGTGCCACAATCATTAGTACTTCTGCAAAGTAATACATGAATAAATTATTATTATTATTATTATTATTATTATTATTATTATTATTATTATTATTATTATTATAAGGAGTGCCACAATTGTTAACACTGCTAAAATGTTACAATAATAATAATAATAATAATAATAATAATAATAATAATAATAATAATTATTATTATTATTATTATTATTATTATTTATTTTTGTTGTTATTATTATTACTGTTGTTGTTGTTGTTGTGGTTGTTGTGGCTGTTATTGTTATATAAGGGGTGCCACAATTATTAGTACTGCTACAATTTTGTAATAATAGTAATACAAATTATTATTATTATAATTATTATTATTAGTAGTAGTATACAATGATATACAATGATATATAATGATATACAATGATATTATACAATTATATATAAATATATGTATTTAATCCCTTCTTGTTTGGTTACGCAGATAAAATGTATTTATGGTATTATTGCTGAAGCAGCAGTGAGCTCACATTAGACTTTCTTATTTTCAGACTACGGGTTAGAGCTCAAATCGGTAAGTATGAGCAACAGTAATGGTGATGCTTGCCTTAGCAAATACCACTAATTATTTTGCAGAGCTATGCTGAGTGTGCAGGATTGTATTTCAGGTGGCATTTTATGATTGGTCTCATTGGAAGCAAAAGAAAGACTCACACATTTAGAGGTTGATGTTGTGTCATCATTTATGCTCAAGGTCACTTTAAATCTGTGATCTTAGGACAATCAGGTGCTGGTCTTTTATCTGCCTTGTCTGTTTCCTGTCGGTAATCTTGCCATCCTTCTACTAGAAAACATGTAGATATTGGACTTTGTCCATTCCAGTGGGAAGCAGCCAGATGATGGTGATCCAAAGACTTTATCTGAGGAACCTCTCTTACTGGATGGTTTTCAGAAGGGGATTGAATGAGTGAGAGGTCCGGGTCTGAATGCTTGAAGAGCTGGGCAGGAGTCAGACCTGCAGAGAGCTTATCAAGGTGAACTCTTGAAGACAGTGCTATCATTGAAGGACTTTACAAGGGCCATCGCCTGCTTGCTTTGGCCGCATGAGGCTTTGATAACAATCCATGAATGTTAGTCCAGCTAGCTTTTATGTCCCCTGACCTCTCAAGCACCTTCAGACAGCTGAAGAAAGGATGAAGAATAAAAGCTGCAGCTGAATCGCTGGATTGTTCTGGGTTGATTACCTAGAAAAGAGAGTGCTTGTGAACTTGTTCTTGTCATGCTTTCTTTGGATAACAAAAAGTCGAGAACTTGTGAGTAAAAAGTAAGAAACAGCTATGAGATATGGCAGCACAAAAGTTTATTTTTTTATTTTTTACTTAGACTTTATTTTAACAATGTCCCTGACAATGCAAATATTGTCGGATGTACTCAACAAACTACTTTTAACTTTTTTTTTCTTCTGCTATCAAAATGTTTCCAAACATTCTCCCTGGCACCTATCATCACCAGCACTATATAGAGCACACACATACTCCCTCAGTCATTGTCTGACCTTGTCTGAATCATAGATTACATACCTTTACATCTGCTTTATATTCCTGCCCACCATGCTAGCTATACTGTTACCTCTACCTCATCCAAGTCGATATCCAGTCATCCAAATCATCTTTCAGTCATCCATTTCAACATTGTTACCTTGTGTCTGTGCTCCACCTATTCTTAAGACAAATACAAGTCTATCTCATCTGCTAATGATCGCAATTTCATATCTATTTATGCATTGTGTCCCTGCCATATATGCAAACAAACCTTTGAGTTTTAAATGAGTTTTACCTTTACTTGTCACAGCATCCAAGCTAGAGCATGGCAATATTACAGATGAATAACAGTGGACAGTTGTGTATTTCAATTCTGCATCCTGTTTCCCTTTTTAAAGAGTCCTGAACAGCACAAAACTTTGTTGAATAGATATAATGTAGGTACTTTTAATTTTCTATAGTATATATAAACAGCACATGTTCATATTTACCGTGTTATGTTCATGTTCACTATTACAGGTAGAAATTATACTGTTAAAATACATGTACTGTTCATTAGAATTCACACAAAATCATACATTTTTAGATATACCTGATGTACAGTTGTGGTCAGAATTATTAGAATATGTTTATGTAGGCCATGTTTTTTCTCCAGGTTCTATTGCCCACCCACCTGCTCCCACTTAAAATTCACTCTGTGTTCACCCGCTTACCGGTTAGAATGTTTTTTTTTTTTAATTTATTAAACGATTAAAATGTATGTTTATGTTAAGAGAGTGACTGGAATAACAAATATAAAATGTTAGCTATACATATGCTTTTTTATCATGATACTGTCAACACCGTGATAAATGTCACACAGAAAAAAAGGCTAAATCAAATACGACATCTGTCACTCAAATTATAAGGCATACATATATATATATATATATATATATATATATATATATATATATATATATATATATATATATATATATATATATATAGAAGAGTCATGAATATTAATGTTGTGCTCTGCTCTGATTGGCTTATTTCAGCAGCTCACAGCAGTTCAGCTGTTCATCAAAGCGGCTTGTGAGTCCTGACAGAACACAGACCACAGACACTTTAAGCAGAACATCGTATGCCCATCTATGGTTGTATTTTGTAATACAAAATAATATTAACCTTTGTCATTAGACACACTATTTAGTTTTCTATAGAAAACAGAATATACAGAAACCTGGCTAAAACCTGACGATTACATTACTTTAAATGAGTGCACCCCCCGAGATTATTGTTACAAACATGAGCCACGTCTGAAAGGTAAAGGGGGAGGTGTTGCTGTAATTTATAATAATAAATACAGTATAATAATAATTTTCAGTATTACGCTGTGTAGTGTAAATGATAAATCCCGTTTGACATTTGCTTTGGCTACTGTATACAGACCACCAGGGTACAATACAGACTTTATCAAAGAATTTGCTGGTTTTGTATCGGAGTTAGCTCCGAACTAATTGTTGGGGATTTTAATATCCACATAGACAATGAAAAAGACGCATTGGGATTGGCATTTAGAGACATTCTAAACTCTATTGGAGTTAGACCACACGTATTTGGACCCACTCATCGCCTTAATCATACTTTAGATCTAATAATGTCACATAGAATAAATGTTGATACTGTTAAAATTCTGCAGCAGAGCGATGACATCTCAGATCATTACCTAATATCATGTATACTTAATTTACCTAAGGCTGCAAAGCCATCCCCTCGCTTCAAATATGGCAGGACGATAACCGCTGTGACTAAAGATTGCTTTGTACATAATCTTCCTCATCAGTTCCATCTCCTCAGCATTACAGATAGCCAAGAGGAACTTGATGCTGCAACAGAAACTATTGACTCTGTCTTTACTAGCACTTTAGACACAGTTGCTCCCCGGCGCTTAAAGAAGATTAAAGCAAATAATCCAACGCCGTGGTACAACGAGCACACTCAGGCCCTTAAAACAGCAGCCAGAAAAATGGAGCGCAGCTGGAAGAAAACAAAACTAGAGGTTTTTCGCAATTTGTGGAAAGAGAGCATGATGGCATATAGAAAGGCCATAAAAACTGCTAGATCTGCTTATTTCTCAACTCTTTTAGAAGAAAACAAACACAACCCTAAGTATTTATTCGATACAGTGGCTAAATTATCAAAAAATAAAGCTTCTGACGTTTGTAAACAACACAGCAGTAATGACTTTTTGAACTTCTTTACTAGTAAGATTGATAATATTAGGAATAAAATTATAACCATGCAGCCGTCTATTACAGTATCACTTCAGACAGAGCATTGTAGTGTCACTGAGGAAAAATTACACTCATTCACTACTATAGGAGGAGAAGAACTGGCTAAACTTGTAAAATCATCAAAATCAACAACATGTATGCTTGACCCTATACCGACTAGGCTATTAAAAGAGATACTTCCAGAGGTCATAGATCCTCTGCTTAATATCATTAATTCATCTTTGACATTAGGATATGTACCGAAAACTTTTAAGTTGACTATAATTAAACCACTTATTTAAAAAAACGCAACTTGATCCTAAAGAATTAGTCAATTACAGGCCAATCTCGAATCTACCGTTTCTATCAAAAATACTAGAAAAGGCCGTGTCTTCACAATTATGTTCCTTTTTAGAAAGAAATGGTATATGTGAGGATTTCGAGTCAGGATTAAGACCGTATCATAGTACTGAGACTGCACTAATTAGAGTTACAAATGATTTACTCTTATCATCTGATCGTGGTTGTATTTCTCTATTAGTGTTACTCGATCTTAGCGCTGCATTTGATACTATCGATCACAATATTCTTCTGAATAGAATCGAAAATGATGTTGGCGTTAGTGGAACTGCTTTGGCATGGTTTAAATCGTACTTATCTGACCGTTATCAGTTTGTAGCAGTAAATGAAGAGATGTCACACCGATCACAAGTTCAGTATGGGGTACCGCAAGGCTCAGTGTTAGGACCGTTGCTTTTCACCCTGTATATGCTACCACTGGGAGATATCATTAGGAAGCATGGCGTTAGTTTTCATTGTTATGCTGACGATACTCAGCTCTATATTTCCTCACGCCCGGATGAAACCGACCAATTCACAAGATTAACGGAATGCATAGCTGATATAAAAAATTGGATGAATAGTAATTTCCTGCAACTTAATTCAGATAAAACTGAATTTTTAATTATTGGACAGAAAAGCTCCACAAGTAGTAACAAGTAGTAATACTGTCTAACACTTGATGACTGCTCTGTCAAGCCCTCGTCGTCAGTGAGGAACCTGGGTGTGCTCTTTGATACCAATCTTTCATTTGAAAGCCACGTTTCTAGCATCTGTAAAACCGCATTCTATCATCTTAAAAATATATCTAAATTACGGCACATGCTTTCAATGCAAAATGCTGAACAGTTAGTACATGCGTTCATGAGCTCAAGGCTAGATTATTGTAATGCTCTACTGGGTGGTTGCCCTGCTCGCTTAATAAACAAACTCCAGCTAGTCCAAAATGCAGCAGCTAGAGTTCTTACTAGAACCAGGAAGTATGATCATATTAGTCTAGTTCTGTCAACACTGCACTGGCTCCCTATTAAACCTCGCATACATTTTAAAATCTTGCTTATTACTTACAAAGCACTAAATAGTTTAGCTCCCCGGTACTTAAGCGAGCTCTTAACACATTATACTCCATCACGTCGATTGCGGTCTCAAAACTCTGGCCAGTTGATAATACCTAGAATATCTAAATAAACTGCAGGCGGTCGATCCTTTTCCTATTTAGCTCCTAAACTGTGGAATAGTCTTCCTAGCATTGTTTGGGAAGCAGACACACTCTGTCAGTTTAAATCTAGACTAAAAACACATCTCTTTACTATGGCATACACATAGAACATTTTTAACTTTCATGATTCAATTCAATTGACTGATTGTTAGGCTGCATTAACTAGGTCAGCCGGAACCGGGAACACTTCCCATAACACCTGATGTACTCGTTACATCGTAAAAAGAGTGGCATCTACGCTAATGTTAGTCTCTCTGTTTATCCCGAGGTTTATCCCGGATCTGGGCCCTGTCCGGATCGGATGGTGGACCTGCCTGGACATGACCAACGCATCCTGGAGTGTCTTCTGAGCCGTGTCAAATGGTGTCTCCTCCAAATTTGCCTCACTGGCACGACATGCTCAAAACCCGTCTTCGGCGCAATAATTCCGATCTTTCATGTATTCATACTCTTGTGTAATCGACGGCCCATCCTAAATAAATCCGTCTCTTCCGTGATACCCTGAAATTTTGAATATTCCAATCTAATATGATTTCTGACCTGTAAGGTTGCCAGAATAATAATCTTACACGGTATGTTAATAGGCCAGAGGAGAACTGGCACCCCGACTGAGTCTGGTTTCTCCCAAGGTTTATTTTTCTCCATCATGCCCCGATGGAGTTTTGGTTCCTTGCCACTGTCGCCTTTGCCTTGGCTTGCTCAGTTGGGGACACTAAAAATATGATTAAAGTTATTCAACTTATTATACAAATAAAATGTATGAATTAGGTCTTATTTAATTGTATAAACTATAATACTGATCTGCCAACATTGTTGCTATATGATAAATTAAAATAAGCTGATAACATCACTGTTTTCTCCAGTACGACTGTACAGCCAAATCTAATTTTGTCGCAATATTATCCTGTTTGACACTGTGACGCTGCTTTGACACAATCGTGATTGTAAAAGCGCTATATAAATAAAGTTGATTGATTGATTGATTGATTGATTGATTGATTGACTTACTGCTTGCAGGAATACAGTTGTAATTGCCACTTTCTTCAGTATAAGACGTTGAGTGAAGCTGGCTTGAAATGGGCTGAACAAACGAACAATCTTGAATTAAATTATTGCAGTATCTGATTATAAACATCAACCATGACTGTTGAACTTTTTTAGCTATGGGAAGGGTAGAAAAGTCCTCAGGTCTCCTGCAAAGCCTGGAACATGACATTTGTGTCCATGATTTGCCATTTTCGCTATCCTCGAGTGTTGCTTGTTCACCTGCAGTCCCATATGACAAATGCAAATGTTGGGGGCATACATATAAATGATCCCCAACAATTGCGTTACAGTTGGTGTTATGTTGAGAATCACTTATTTTTCGTGGTGTTTTTGTGATGTCCATGTCCTGAACTCTTATTTCACTATGGCAAGGTTAATTAAATTTTTCATTCTAGGGCACCTTTAATGACGTTCATGTGGTTTTTACATTCAAAAACATCATAACTAATAAGTAATAGGCTCTTTCCTGAACGCTGGGTTTTGATGGGCGTGACACTGGAGATGCCCACGGCTAGGATTGGATAAGATTTACATATTTAATGAGCTTCAGCTCCCCTGTCAGTTCAGTTCACATGAGGGAAGGATTGATTTGAAAGCGGCAACCGGAATGATTCTCTAACGGTGCTTGAAACGTCTTTATCTAACAAACACAATGATTTATTTCTCATCCACCCACGATTAACTGGAATATTTTTTTTCTGTATTACATGGCCCTCACGATCTGTGGATATACTAAGCGCGAACACACACACACAGATGTGCGCGCACGTGCCCAGATCAAGAAAGGAACATTATTTCTGCTGATGGCCGTGCATTTTGGTAGCCCGTCTGGAAAACACATAGCCCCAGGACTACTATTGCATATAAAAAAGAAATTGTACTCGCATAAGTTTGTTGTACCATTTCTGTCGGATCCAATATAGAAGACACAACATTGTGTCTGCAAATCCAGCACTTGAGACTTGTTTACAAACGATTCCGCAGTGAAATGAAGCGAAGACACAAACGTTCTTCCCCACGTGAACTGAAACTTCATTAAAAATAAATGAAGTATCATACAGAAGCTTATGCAGTGACTGAAATAGTGCTTATTATTCGGTAGAGGCTGTGTTTCGCCACTAGATGATGGAGGATGAAGCACGCGATCATTTTCTGGGCCTGGTTTCTATAAAAGCTTTTCTTTGACTAAAGGAAGTTTTCAGCTCTGAAACTTAACGGATAATATTATATTATCATGAACTTTTATATATCAAAAGATCAAGGGAAAGTTGATTTCTCAATTCTTAAGGTAGAAAGAATGGATTAGTACTTTCTTGTAAAACAGAAATCAGATCAGATCCATTATTATTACTAATTTAAGTAGAATTTGTTGTTGTTGTTTTTCCACCAAATCCATGTAAGTTAGTAGTGTAACTTTTGCATTGGTCTCTGATAATTACTGGCAGTAGTAATTACTGACTGATATTTCATGATCTCACTGAGGTTAGGTTCTCCTGGGTTTGACCTCAGATCCGTGAACAGATCTGTCTTTGCTCCCAGAGTCATGGCATGTCCCAAATGCATCCTTACATGACAGTGAAGCAGTGCATTATGGGTAAACCCAAACTCATGGGAGCACTGTAGCTTAGAGATTGCTAACTGACTCAACATGATTTTACAGAACACCAGTTGCCATGGTTGTCACACCAGAAAAGACATAAGTTGATAAGCAAGCATGTTGTTATGCAGTAAAATCAGGTCATATCAGCTTTGCATCATTCACACAAACACACATATGCAGTGCCCTTCACTAATAGTATACCCTTGGTAAATATGAGTAAACGCGACTGTGAAAATAAAAACACTTTTTGTGTTCATCTTTTTGAACTTTCATTAAAAAATATTACTTATATTGAAGTAAAAAGAGTGAAAGTTGGGCAAACTCACATATGTACATGTTTTTCTTAGATGGATGTTGGTCACAATTATTAGCACTCCTAGAAAATCCTAGGAGTAAAATATCTCAGAAGTATATTCCCATTCATATTTAGAATTGTTTGTTTAGCACACCAGGGTGACAAGGAACATTAAATTGTCAAGTTATGATGTCTTGTTTCACAGCAGTATAAATATAAGGAAACACAAAGGCCAAATTCCCTTCATTTTTTATTACAATGAGTAAAAACACAGAATATAGATCAAATGTGCAGCAAAAAGATTGTTGAGCTTCAAAAAATAGAAAGTGGCTGTAATAAAATAGTTAATGCATTGAGCATTCCCAATCAACTAAAGATGTTAAGAATCTGCCTGGAAGAGGACATGTGTCTATATCATCCGTATGCATGGTGAGGAGAAGAGATTGAATGGACAAAGACTCTCCAAAGATTACAGATGGAGAATTACAGAGATTAGTTGAGACTTGGGGTCAGAAAGCCTAAAAAGATTAAAAACCTACATTACCACGTTGTTTGGGAGGGATTCAAGAAAAATCCTCACTATCAAAAAACAAACTCCAGCATATTAAGTTGTCAGACACGACTGGAAATTCAGTTGTTTGGTGCAAAAAGGAGAAAGGTACCACATGCCCTTGGTTACACTGCTGGAACTTGTTGTGGGACAATTGTTTTGCTGGAGGTCCTGCAGATCTTGTTCAGATACATGGTATCATGAATTCTAGCAAATACCTCACTGCTTCTGCTAAAAATCTTATGATGGGCCGTGGTTGGATCTTCCATCAGGACAATGATCCAAAACAGACATCAAAATCAATACACAAATGTGTCACTGAGCACGAAATGAAGCTTATTCCATGACCGTTCCAGTCCTCTGACCTGAACCCTATAGGGAAAGAGTGGTGTGAAATGAAGAGAAAAAGCACCAACATGGCTCTGGGAATCTGACGGATCTGGAGAGATTCTGTATGAAGGAATGGTCTCTGATCTCTTGTCAGGTGTTCTCCAAACTCTTCAGGCACAACTGTTATCTTGGGAAAACATATAATTGGGTGCCAATAAAGATGTTTTTCACAGCCACTTTTTGTTAATGGAGGGCACTGTAGACCTACATATCCAGACTGTGTATATGTGACTGTACATAAGGCTTGTCCTCACTGCACTGTATTCGATTTATTTTTGAAGCGCTTAACTGAATCTTGCATTTTTTCCCACTTTGTTTGTCTCTGAACATTACTGAAACTTTGTTTTGCAGCACTTCTCATGTTATATTTTCTGAAGATAATTCCTGAAGAGCTGATGTCACTCCAGTGCGACTCATGGGGTCCTTGTCAATATCCCCCCTTTTTTCCTTGCTCCTCCATCCTATGACCCGGAAACCGATCAAGCTCAGCCATTTTGTTGGACATCTCATCTCTCTAATTGCACCGCAAAGAAGTGAGGATCAAGGATTTCTGAGAAGTCATGATTGAGGATACACAGGTGTATCCTATGCGTGAATGTTTTATCAACTAAATTTGATGCATGTATAAATTCTCCTCCCTCTTCACATCTTGCCACAGTTAATTAATTATTATATGTATGTCAAATTACAACAACTGTAGTACAGCTGCAGAATTATATCAAAGCAAACTGTATTACCATACAACAAATAAAAAGCAGTTGATGGGATCAATTCATTGTTAACAATAACTGGTATGTTTTATGATATGAACAAATATGAACAAATGTGGTAAAAACGTACAATATAAATAATTATTTGTAATGTTCAAGAATGCTCATCATTAATTGACAACGCTTTGAAGTGACGCTAAAGGGAGCGAGGATATATTGGGTGTTTCTCAAAGGAAAAGCTGCATCCTACAGAGACTGTATCCTTCATAGTCCAGTCCTTCAGAGGCTTGTAGGCTAGTGTCCTCCTGAGCAATTAAATGCTAGAAGGAGACGGTCTAATGTGTGTGACGTTGTCGCAAAGTGAAAATACTCATACAACTTCATTTTGGGAAAATACTTTGTATTACAAATCTTTATATTAACCTGCTTTCTATTAATGCAATACAGCGAATGACAGATGTTTGCGATCTCCCAGTGGCTTACATAATTGTCAGTTTAGTGTCAGTGATTAACTGAAGACAAAAGATAACGTCTATAATCTCATGTCAAAAAAAAAAAAAAGTTTTACATTTCTTAATAAACTCAGACAAGCTTAGTACCAGTTGAAATGTGCAAAATGAATTGTGGGGGATAAAAGGCCATGAAGGATACATCTGATGCGTCCTATACAAAACTGAATGAAGGACGCAAAACGAAGGCTACCTTCCAAAGATACTTCAAATGGATTTGGCCTTTGGCGATCAGAGGTTTGATGGTGTGGCAGCAGAGATATGCAGCCTTCTGTTTGTGAAACACCCATCATTTCACTTGATTGAATTCCTGGGTCCTCACGTCTTTTCCTTGTGTGCTTCCCTCGCGTCCTAAAGGGGTGGAGCTAAGACGCAAGGAAAGGAGGCTAGGAAACGAAACAAGGATGCACAAATAAGAATTGAGAAGCACCCATGGCTACTGATGCTCACTATATCGGAAGATAACTGTCTGCTGGCAATAAGTTAAATTTGCCATCCAAATGACAACCTGTAAGAGTTGTGCCTTGTGGTGAGGTGGACGAGAGAGAGACATGGGAGGAGCGAAGCGAGACCTGGACGTGACTGCGAAAGAGTGTCACCTGCGAGGCACACTGGTCTCGAGTCCTCTCATGAGGGAGCTTGGAGGCATAAAAGGATGAGCGACACCAGTGAAGGATGAGAGAAGTTTTTTATTTATTTTTTTATGTGTGTGCGGCCAGTTGTCCGTGAGGGGCTGCCCACGTTACTTTCAGTCTGTTTGATTAAAGTCTTATATGTTCGCCGGTTCCCGCCTCCTTCCTTCCCATATCTACAAACCTTATATGATATCATTGTTATATTCACCGGCCTCACGATCAGTCAGTCACCTTTAATGCGCATAACATTGGACCTGGCACCGCGACTGCTTCCACTATATGCACCGGCAACATCACTCTTATGTGTGCCTGACTCATCTTGTCCTGTTATGGCTATTACTGTTAGATTTTTTTATTATATTTTTATAGTCATATGATAATGATAATAATTAATAATAATACTACTAATATATGCTTGCTTGTTGCCTTTTCCTGTCTTTTGCACAAGAGAATATAACATAAAAAGCCTACCTCACTAATAAACAGTAGTTATACAGTTAAATTAAAGATATCCAATTGCAATTGTTTAGATCATTGTATATTGCTCACAATTGCAAACTGTCTGCATAATTTATCATGTATTGTTTCTCTGTAAACCGATTTGAGGCTTTGTTCTTCAGTGTACAATAAGTCATTGACAAAGGTTGATTTTAAAAATTGTATCACATTTTCTGTAGCACTGAGATTATAAAAGTATACAGTTATGCAATATCACACAAGCAAGAGTGCTTTTCCCAATATTAGAGCAATTGCAAATTAATGTTTTTTAAGCTGTTGTATAAATCAATAGAACAATTGTAATTTTAAGTGAGTTTTAAGCACAATATTTTGAATATTTTTACTTTGCGCATTTTGACAAAAAGAGTTTCAAAAAAAAGTTTCCAAGTAAAAACAGCAGTTTTATCATTGAATTCTCAAATTGAATGAGACATTTGAATGAATGACTCGCTCATATACAGTACCTTGCTGCCACCTACTTACTGTTTTACTATTGTACTGATTCTATAACATGGATGGGTCCAAACTGTGTCAAAACTGCAGGATGTTTCATGTAGGCTACAGTAACCCTAGCATATTAGCATCATGATAATAGTGTGTCTAATTTATTAAAAATATACAGTATTTTTCAGGACTATAAGTCGCTCCAGAGTATAAGTCGCATCAGTCAAAAAATGTGTCATGAAGAGGAAAAAAACATAAGTTGCACTGGACTATAAGTCGCATTAGGGCAGAAGCAGAGCGGAAGCCGCGCGCGCATGCGTGCACCCGCTCGCGCACGCTCACTGTGCATAACCAGGCAGAAAAAAGAAAGTTTTGGGGGAAACTTATGAGGGACTGGCGAAAAGCACACCTTACTTTAACTGTAATGAAGAAAACAAAGAAGCTAATCGCGGACTGTAAACAAGATGGGCAGAGCTGAAGGAACGAGTCCACAGATGCTTGAACACTCTGCTGGGAGAGGCTCAGCCGCGCGAGACGAACGCCATGTGAAATGTTCTCAGCTGCATATTTTACTACATGCAGTTTGTAATTTGCAGAATAAGATTTTCTTTATTGGGGCATTTTGTTTGTGTTCAGTCTTTCTAAGTTGTTGTCTTTAAGTTTTTTTCTGTTTTCAGTAAAAAAAATTGAGGGGTAGGCTACAGGAGTAGCATAGAGCGCCCTCTTGCTGTTATATGTTTATTCTTGTCAGTCAGTATGAATTAAATTTGATGTATATGTCGCACCTGACTATAAATCGCAGGACCAGCCAAACTATGAAAAAAAGACATAGTCCGGAAAATACGGTATATATAATATAAATGTATATATATATATATATATATATATATATATATATATATATATATATATATATATATATATATATATATATATATATATATATATTACTAGGGACAAATGTTGTAAATTAGCTTTAGATAAAAACACTATGATGCATACATCAGATGAATGTTCAAGTTTATGTATGTTTTTTGTATCTGTCCCTATTCAAATGAACTTAAATAAATAATAATAAATGAGCCAAGAAATATTTAAAGGTGCCCTAGAATAAAAAATTGAACTAACTTTGCCATAGTGAAATAATAAGAGTTCAGTACATGGACATCACATACTATGAGTCTCAAACACCATTGCCTCCTACTTTTTCTCGTGAATCAAAAACACCACGGAAAAAGAAGTGCTTCTCAACATAAACCCAACCGTGACGCAAGCATTGGGGATAATTTATATGCACACCCCCAACATTTGCATCTGTCCAAACGTGCATTGTCAGGCGGAACTGACGGTAACTGGGACTGCAGGTTAACAAGACACTTGAGGATAGCAAAAACGGCTCTCAAGACACACGTCATGTTTAGGCTGTGCATGGGACTGTTGTCATATGTATGAGGTGAAGCATCGATTGACTGATAGACAACTACACTGTAAGTGTTTGTAACTTTTCTCATTTGATTGTTTGTTCATTTGTTGTTGGATAAGTGTGTCTGTGTAGTGCAGTGGTGTTTACTAGAAGCACGCAAACGCAACTCAGCCGTCGTCATTATGGCCCCACCCACCGACTCTATACACGATGTGATTGGCCCGCCCAGATGAAAAAAAACTATGGTTCATATAGCAACCATATATGTTCCTTACTTAAATCAGTCAGAATTATCTTATATATTTAATGTAAGTCCCATATATGTCATACACAAAATCAGACCATTTATGGCCCATTTCATACTAAAAAGCACACAGAAAACGTTTGGGTCAAAAATCTTATATGAGTTTTACATGTAAACAGTATGCAATGGTATATGGTATTAGTAGAAAATATCTGATATTCATATACAAATCATATAAAGTTATTATACTGAATCATATGCTAGTCAAATTAAAGTCATATAGGATTTATTTATATTTTGTGTCATTTGTTTATATGCTTTTTATAGAGATTTCATATTTTTTAATATAGGGAAATGGTGTGTTAGCTCTTCAAGTTTATATAATATACATATAAACTACATATAATAATCATACATGATTTCAGTCAATATTACAACATCTCTGCTAACCATATATGATTTCAATCAATGACATACACAAATATGTGATGGAAACACTTTTATTTCAACACAAAATGAAACACTCAAATTATACTCCACATGAGTAATTTACAATTCCAGCTTGATAGCAAACTGAACTTTGCTCAGGAAAAAAACAAAACCCAAAAAACAACAACAAAATACATTGAACACAGTGTCATGGCCATCAATCAAAGATAATGAACGGATTAGTTCACCCCAAAATGAAAATTGACTGATAATATACTCACCCCCATCTCATCCAAGATGTTCATGTCTTTATTTCTTCAGTGGAAAAGAAATTACGTTTCTTGAAGAAAACATTCCAGGATTGTTCATCATATAATGCTTTTCAATTGCAAGCAAAATGTTGAAGGTCCAAATCAACGCCGTTTCAAAGGGCTTCGATGGGCTTCATAGCCTCTGCGTGATCCCAGATGAGGAACAGGGTCTTATCTAGTCAAACGGTCAGTTATTTAAAAAAATGAATATACTTTTCAACCTTAATTGTTCAGCGTGCTTAGCTCTGCGGGGTGCCAAGGATGACATAATCACGTGTAAATGGTCCCATAGACGTAGGCAGAAATCCCGCCCTTGGCAAGAGTTAGGGGAATACAGCTCAGAAGGGTATTGAGATTTGCTAGATGACACTTGCAGGCAGATTAAATTTGCTACCACTAGGGTGCGTCTAGATTTCTAGGCTAAACCAACCCAGCACTTCATCAAAATTTCTCCATTCAGCTTGGTTCATCAACCATAACTCCATCCAGGAGAGCCAGGAACCTTGGAGTTGTGATTGATGACCAGTTAAACTTCACTGACCACATTACTGCAACAGCCCGGTCCTGCAGATTTGCCTTATACAACATTAGAAAGATTAGACCCTTCCTATCAGAACAGGCTGCACAACTCCTGGTTCAAGCTCTTGTTCTCTCCAGACTGGACTATTGTAATGCTCTTCTGGCTGGGCTTCCAGCATGCACTATCAAACCCTTGCAGCTGATCCAGAATGCAGCGGCAAAAGTGGTCTTTAATGAGCCGAAGAGAGCTCATGTACGCCTCTCTTCATCAGACTGCACTGGTTGCCAATGGCTGCTCGCATCAAATTCAAGGCACTAGTTCTCGCCTACAAAACAACCACTGGCTCTGCACCAATATACCTAAACTCGCTTGTTCAGACTTACACACCCTCCAGAAGCTTGCGTTCTGCGAGTGAGCGACGCCTCATGGTTGATGTTTATTATAATCGGATACCACTACTATTTATTTCAAAATCGTTCTTTTGCTCGGCCCATTTCAAGCAAGCTTCGCTCAGCGTCTTAAACTGAAGAGAAGGGCCACTGTATTCCTGCAAGCAGTAAGTAGTGATTTATCCACTTATTGACTAGCTGTTTAAACAATTTCTGATTAAATTGAAACTTTCTTAGAGAGACGGCATTGTCAAGATGACACAAGATGCTAGTACAGTTACAATAGGAAACTCCAAGTACCATACAAAACTTAATAGTGTCTAATGACAAAGGTTAATATTATTTTGTATTACAAAATACAAACGTAGATACGTTGCTTACAGATCTTTACTCGATTCTTCAAGCAAATGTCACCTTTTTCACCATATAAGATAAAACAACAGATAAAAATAGGCTATTCATTTTGTACAAATATAAGTTATATATTTACATTTTTGAGAACTGAAGTAGGCCTATTATGTTTTCGCATGCTTTTACATCACAGTCACTGCATAGCCTACATTGTGACTAATGTTATATAAACATGCAAAATCGTTGGCAAACAAAGACAAGTCTAAAATGTAGACAGAATGACACTTTAAGCAGAACATCTCAAATGGAGATGGCTGAAATTAAGTTTACTTGTTTATTGGTGTTTTCAGCTTTGGACATGGACATGGACATGGACATGTTTAGGTAAAATACCGTATAGTATACAGGGTTTTTTCACAGAAAAGCTCTGTTTAGGGGATTTAATTACTGAAAGCTGGCAACCACATAAACGCGAGCTCTTTCTTGTGCGCGGATGATCTGAAAACACAAATAAACAAGTAAGCTGCATTTTATCAATCTCCATTTGAGATATTCTGCTTAAAGTGTCATTCAGTCGGTCTATGTTCTGTAAAGACGGTCGGGTCTCACGAGCCGCTTCGCTGAACTGCTGAACGTCTCGGCTCCATATGTAACCCTCATTCCCTGAGGAGGGAAGGGAGACGTAACGTCAGTGACTGATGAATGGGGGTTTCACTTAGAAGCCTATCATCTCCGAGACTAGAAAACGCCCAATGGCAGTGCCAATGCCATGGGCATGCGAGATTTGCATGCGTAACTCCGCCTACCCACGTGGGTATATAAGGAAGTACCTGGCATGATCACATTATGTTTTACCAGCTGAGGAGCCAAGTTGAACTCCGTTCCAGCAGTACAGCAGATGTGGCAGCGGGACGTTACGTCTCCATTCCCTCCTCAGGGAACGAGGGTTACATACGTAACTGAGACGTTGCCTTTCGTTCAGTCACTCCGACGTAATGTCAGTGACTGACAAATGTGGGTCCCAATGTAATCACGCCACTCGGCTGTCTTCAAGTGCCCTGCGTAAGCGTGAGTGCCCTGATGCAAGATAGAACATTCGAAGGCCTCCACTTAACGCAGGAATACCAAGGTACACTGGGAGGCATATTCCAGGTGGAGATATGTGCCATAGTGCCTACCCGTAGGGAGGACTTAAGAATACACGTATGACCCGAGGGGGCTGCATACGGAAGATCACTGGGGTACCAATTTGGGGCGACCAACATAAACTGCTCCTTGTCCTCCCTGACCTTGCACAGAACTCGTGGAAGAAGGCTCACTGGGGGAAACGCATACTTGCATAGGGCCTGCGGCCAGCTGTGCGCCAGTGCATCCGTGCCGCGCGTGCCCTCGGTCAGGGAATAGTACAGGCTGCAATGGGATGAGTCATTGGAGGCAAACAGATCTACCTGTGCATCCCCGAACTGATCCCAGATCAGCTGGACCGACTGGGGATGGAGTCTCCACTCCCCAGGGATTGGCTGAATCCGTGAGAGCTCGTCGGCTGCACGGTTCAAGATCCCCGGGATATGGACAGCACGAAGGGACCTCAGGCGCTTCTGACTCCATAACACGAGATGGCGGGCGAGTTGGGACATGCGGCGGGAGCGTAGACCGCCCTGGTGGTTGATGTGCGCTACAAGGCCGTGTTGTCTGACATGACTAGTACGTGTTGATCCCTCAGCAACGCTAGGAAGCGGTGCAGGGCGAACCGTACTGTCAGCAACTCGAGGCAATTGACATGCAGGCGGCGCTGGCTCTCTGTCCAGGAGCCCGCGGCAGCATGTCCATTGCACATGGCACCCCAACCCGTAGTGGAAGCATCTGTTGACACAACAACATGCCTGGAAACTCGTTCTAAGGGCACACCTGGCCGTAGAAAGCTGAGGTTCGACCATTGGGTGAGTGTCTGTCTGCAGGCCCGAGTCACTGGGACCCGGAGCGTGCCAGACTGCCATGCCCATCTCGGGACTTGATCGCGAAGCCAGTGCTGAAGCGGTATCATATGAATCAATCCGAGCGGCATCACCACGGCTGCGGATGCCATATGCCCCAGGAGCCTCTGAAACAATTTCAGTGGAACCGCACTCTTGCTCTCTATCTGATGGACGCAAGTCAGCAGTGACTGTGCGCGCTCACCGGTAAGCTGCGCGCACATGGCGACCAAGTCGATCTCCATACCGAGAAAAGAAATTTGCTCTTCTCCCAGTTGACCCAAAGGCCCAGACGGGCTAAGTGGTGGAGAACCAGGTCTCTGTGTTCGCACACCAGCTCCCGAGAGTGGCCCAGTATGAGCCAGTCGTCAAGATAGTTCAAATGGCTGATGATTTTATGCTGACGCATAAAGTTGTGTTTAAAGAGAGAGTGTGGGATGCGTCTGCTGCTCCACCTGTTTCGCCCTCTCAAAGACCATCCTCTGACCCTTTTGAATTACATGTGTAACTTAGATCACTGTCTAATGTGTTGGAGTTTGTTTACAGCCATAATCTCGACATTAAACCGGTTCGAGGTAAGGAACATGTGGTGGCTGATGCCCTGTCTGGTGGGTGCATAAGTAGGTAAATTGTTTTAACTAATGATGATAAAAAAACTAAAACTAAAATAAATTGTTTTGGGGGATGAAGGTGTTATATGTGCATGTAGTTGTTGTCTTAATGTTTTGTCTGCCCTCTAGTGGGAGGAATTGTTGTTTCTGTCTTGTTATGTACAGATTCCTTACACCTGTGGATCCGATGAGCTTTGGTATATATGGAACCTCTCCGCTACGTCTAGAGGAGCTTGTGCGGCGTGCTGATTGCGTTTCGTTTCCTCCCTGGTGTTGGTTCTCCTGGAGTTT
The DNA here is from genome assembly GCF_024679245.1 of Pseudorasbora parva. NCBI lineage: Eukaryota > Metazoa > Chordata > Actinopteri > Cypriniformes > Gobionidae > Pseudorasbora > Pseudorasbora parva. The sequence continues at coordinate 13,999,221 of NC_090172.1, read as the reverse complement.
TTGTGCTTTTTGCTCTCCCCACTTTGTGCTAAGATTATGAATTTGTGAATAAAACCCCTATTGCGAGCCTTCTGTGTTGTCCCTCTTTTGTGTTGCGGTGGTGGCAATAACAGATCTAGACAATACAGGGGATATTATCATAATGTTGTCTTACTAAGAAACTTTCAATTTAATCAGAAATGGGTTTGACAGTCAAGAAGTAGATAAAATCACTACTTACTGCTTGCAGGAATACGGTTGGAATCTGCCCTTTCTTCAGTTTTATATAACTTGCAATATGGCTATATTGTTAGAAAAACTGTCCGTGGTGAAATGGGCAGAGCAACTTTCAAATAAATTGTTGTGGTATCCGATTATGATAAACATCAACCATGACTGTTGAAATTTTTTATCTGAGGGAAGGCTATGGTCCTAAAGTCCTCACGTCCCCTGCACAGCCTGGAACATGACATTTGTTTCCACAATCTGCCATTTTCGCTATCCTCTCATGACGCTTGTTTATCTGCTGAACTCCCAACGGCTGTGCACTGCGCAGTTCCACCTGACACAAACAAGATTTACACAAGTAAAAAGTTAAAAGTAAAAAAAAAAAAAAACTATCTTCCCCTGTAGAAGTGAGCATCAGTAGCCATGAGTTGCATTGGAGTGACGTCAACTCCCGTCTTCGATTGATTGGCTAGAGGAAGAGCTGTCAATTTTGAACTAGTGGACCAATGGTAATGCTTAAGCCCACATGAAACTCACAATGCAAGATTTGGAAAAGCAAGCGCAAAATATGGAAAGAAGAGCAAAGAGAAAAACAGCACAAGTGTACAAAAAAAAATATCAGCAGAAAGAGTAAGAGAGCGCAAAATGCAAAATAGTAAAACATAATCTTTCACAACACATTTCATAAGTTTACATTTTTGTGATATAAATATGCTTATAATAATTTGATCCGTGACCACGTTAAGCTATTATATATTTAAATGGAGAAATCACATAGATTATTATTGACCCATGACTGCAATAAATTTGGAGATTTAATACCATAGATTTTAAGTAGTTTTTTCACCACAAATTCTCTGAAAACATTCTCAATTAGCCTATGCAATTTATCCATAAGTAAATTTATTTTGTTCTGCCAATATTAATAAAAATTAACTGGAAAACAAGAGAAAAAAACAATTTTGCTGTGTACTTTTAGATCTGGATTTCTTCTCTCTGCAAGAAACATACAGTCAAATATGCCTGAGTGCACTGAATTCTGTGCTCACTAGTTATGAGAGTCTTTAACCTGTTGTCATGCTCATGACTCAGTTAATTATGAGCCTGTGAGGCGGCTTCATTTGTTCTCTGGTGATTGGAAACTGAGAGGACGTCTCACCTGTGACACCTGCAGGGGAAATTCATGAATAATAGATTGAGGTGATCTCACCTTCCATTTAGAGCAACGCAGCCACTCACCTGCTGAGAAGGCAACGACTTGAATTTAAAGGCCGAAAAACAAGGCCATCAATACACGGCGGGACACTAGCCGAGTGCACAGTTAACTTTCTGCATTATACAAACCAAACTTTATATTGTGCTTCAAATGAGTTTTATTACAAAGGAAATTTTATTTGAGGGCTCTCAGGTGACCCTTTGCACAGTGATACAATGCAGCCAAAAGCATTTGCTTAATACAGGCATCACACGCACCTTCATGCACATATGAGCTCCTCAAATGAAGTTAGATGCAGAACCGAGAAAAATGGCTCATATTGATCTGGAACACCCACAGACCAACTCATACAATCAGTGTGAAGATTTACTGCATTTCAAGTCGATCTGCTGAAACATCCATTAGGCTGTATGTGCAACTAAATGTGATGACATTAAATCACACCTCTTCTGTTTTGTATGTACACACTGTGTTCTGACAATAACAAAAAAAAAGAATGTCCAACATGATAAAAATTGATTTATTGAAAATTAATCTCACCTTCTTCATCCATCCATTTATCCATATCCATCCATCAACTATTTTTTCTTTTCTTTTCTTTTTTTTTTGGGGGGGAGGGGGGGGGGGTTGGGGGGAATTGTTAATTGCAGTGAATTTGTGTTCCAGCAGAATAATCAGTTATCAGTGTTTGGTTTTGTTTTTCTTGATTATCATTTAAAATTATATAATAACATAATATAAAAAAGCACTCATATACAACTTTATGTAAATTGTTTAAAATTATCTTATTTATATCAGTTAAATGATAGGCTTCATTAACTAGGTCAGCTGGAACTGGGAACACAAAAAATGGCCAGTTATTTATATTTTACTGTAGTGTGTCAGTTTAAATTTCAGTTTAAATGTCTAAAACATTCCTTTTACCATTAATTTTAGAAATCCAATGATATTTTTATATTCCCGAGGGGAAATCAAATTATGCTTTCAGAGTATACACACAGAGAATTACAGTACAGATGATTCACTAGACACAAAAATGACAGAATCCATAGCATGCAGTTACAGAAAAATTTATATTGTAACAAAATAAACCAATTTTGCAATTACGTAATTCTAGTAATCACGACTTACAGTAGTATGGTGAACACATTGTATACTGTATGTGTCACGGGTACAGAGACTGCGGGAGACAAAGGTGTTAGTTAGCTGAGTTTATTGAGCACCAGACAGTGTGACTGAAGTGAAGCGCAGGTGGACAGGTGAATAGGAGTCTTCGTGGGGGTAGTGGGAATCACTGGAGAGTTCGCTGGAGAGTTCGCTGGAGACACACACACTGGACAAGGAGACACGAGGGGATTCTGACAAGAGACTTGGAAGATCACTGGGATACTTCGAGGGAGTCCAGAGGTAAAGAAAAGCGTGTTAGTACCTTCTCATAGACGAGACCGGACGGTGACTGATGGGGTGTGTGTGTCTTTTGCGCTGTGGTAGATTGGGGTGGTGATGAGGATCAGGTGTGTGTGATTAGAACTCGGGAGAGGGTGTGCGTAGTGATTGGGTGATGTTGGAGCCTGGCGTGTCTGTGACAGGACAGAGACTTGGGCTTACTGCGCAGGAGGTGAATGAGAGGACTGGTGATTATGCTGTAGTTCTTGATGAATCAACAGTAGAAGTTAGCGAAACCGAGAAATCGCTGGAGCTCCTTTATGGTGGAAGGTGTGGGCCAGGTCCGTACTGCGTCCACCTTCCCCTTGTCCATCCGGATGCCACTGCTGTCTATGGAGTATCCAAGGAACTGCACTGGGGGCTGATGGAAGGAGCATTTCCCGGCTTTGAGGTAGAGTTGGAACTCCCTCAGGCGTTGCAGGACCTCCGCAACGTGACGGCGATGTTCGGTCAGGCTCCGGGAGTAGATTAAGATGTCGTCGATGTAAACCAATACAGAGCGGTGGAGAAACTCCCGGAGCACCTCATGGAGGAAATCCTGGAATATGGAGGGGGCGTTTGCCAGGCCATAAGGCATCACCAAGTTTTCATAGTGGCCGGTGGGGGTCACAAAGGCAGTCTTCCACTCGTCCCCCTCACGTATCCGGATGAGGTTGTATGCGCTGCGAAGGTCCAACTTGGTGAAGACAGTGGCACCGCGGAGTTGTTTCAGAGCGGAAGGGACGAGAGGAAGGGGATATCTGAACTTAACTGTGATTTTATTCAGGGCTCAGTAATCGATGCAGGGCCGCAAGCCTCTGTCCTTCTTGGCCACGAAGAAGAAGCTGGAAGCAGCAGGGGACGTGGATGGTCGAATGTAGCCCTGGTCGAGTGCTTCCTGGATGTAATTCTCCATGGCCTTCTCCTCCAGTAGGGAAAGGGGATAAATCTTTCCCCTGGTCGATGGCGCAGTCCCATGGCCGGTGGGGAGGCAGCTTGGAAGCCTGGTGAGGACAGAAGACATCTTGGAAGTCGGAATAACAGTCGGGAATGTGAACAGATCGCTGATCCATGGGGCTTAATACAGAGGTGGCACAGACAGTGGTATTTCTGGAACGAGACGTAATGGGGACAGGCAGAGCAGAAAGACATCCATTGAAACAACTTTCTTCCCATTTGAGGACCTCACTGGATGAGATGACTGGACTGTGCTGCTCCAACCACGGACGCCCTAGTACCACGTCAGCGGTGGATTCCTCCAGAACCAGTAAGTGAGTCTCCTCCAAGTGTAAAAGCCCAACCTGAAGCTTCAATGGACCTGCTAGGAGGCTGACGAACCGTCGGCTTAACGGCTTGCCGGTGATGGACTGATTGAAAGTTTGTCGGAGTAAGGGTCATTGGGAGGCGGAGCTAACGACAGAGGGTGCCAGAGATGAAGGAACCTGAATCGAGGAGGGCTGAGACTGACAGGGAAACATCTGCGGTAATGAGGTTCACAATAGTGGTCAATGGTCGGTTATTATATGTAGCTGGACAGATCACACTCACCAAAGGCCTGGCTGGACGTGTAGGACACTTGGAGATGTAATGGTCGGCAGCCCCACAGTATAAGCACAGACTGGTGGCCAACCGTCTTCTCCGTTCCGCTGGGGTTAATCGCTGATGGTCCAGTTGCATGGGTTCCTGTACTGGTTCTGGAGGGCTGACGGGCTCTGGTCGACAGAAATACAGCAGGCTCAGACACTGGTCCGGGTGCTCTTCAAGGCACGCGTGCATATGGGTGTAAACCGGATGGACAGTTGGATGAAGCGCTCAAGCCCGATGGAATCCTCGTATGCCACGGGATGCAACCGCACACGGGGATCCAAACCTTGCCGATAGGTGGTCAAGAGGGCTCGTTCATTCCATCCGCTGGCGGCTGCCAATGTACGGAACTGCAAGGCATACTCATGTACAGACATATTATTTTGTTTTAATTGACAGAGTTGCTCACCAACCGAAGAATCCCATGCTCGGCTTCCGAACGCTTCCTTGAAGTGAGCCGTAAAACTGGAGAGGGAATCGAGACTCTCATTTTCATGAGCATACAAGGTTTCCACCCATCGTAGGGCCTTGCCGCTCAGCTGGGAGACGATGAAGGCCACTCGTGATCGCTCAGTAGGGAATAGGTGCGGTTGCATCTCCAGGACCAGCGAGCACTGCAGGAGGAAGCCGTTGCAATCCTCCGCCGATCCAGAGAAGGGGCGCTGGTTTGGCCGTGGGACTGGCGATCAGCAGTGCCGATGCAGGTGTGCTGGCGGATGCGGCCGCCGGTGGAGGTGAGGGTAGCGATCGGCGCACCGCATCCAGCTCCTGGAAGGGATCCGGGGAACTCATCTGGTGCTCACGGTGTTGGTCCGGTCTTCTGTCTCGGGTACAGGGACTGCGGGAGACAAAGGTGTTAGTTAGCTGAGTTTATTGAGCACCAGAGAGTGTGACTGAAGTGAAGTGCAGGTGGACAGGTGAATAGGAGTCTTCGTGGGGGTAGTGGGAATCGCTGGAGATTGACGATGGAGATAGCTCTGGAGAGTTCGCTGGAGAGTTAGCTGGTGACACACACACGACAAGGAGACACGAGGGGTTTCTGACAAGAGACTTGGAAGATCACTGGGATACTTCGAGGGAGTCCTGAGGTAAAGCAAAGAGCGTTAGTACCTTCTTATAGTCGAGACCGGACAGTGACAGATGGGGTGTGTGTGTCTTTTGTGCTGTGGTAGATTGGGGTGGTGATGAGGATCAGGTGTGTGTGATTAGAACCCGGGAGAGGGTGTGCATAGTAATTGGGTGACGTTGGGGCCTGGTGGGTCTGTGACAGTATGCACTGCAAGTATAGTATTGTACTAAATATCACTGAATGTCTGTATATTCAGCACTTACACTGTTAAAATACAATAACACAATTGCAAAAGCCATAAAGTTAAAATATGAAAAGCATACACTCAACAGTACCGTACTCTCAAAAGAGTTGTGCAACTGCAAAATTCAGTGAGAGATTCATTCTGCCTCAGCATCACGTCTTCATGTTGGTTCTAGCCTGAGGACTGTCCACATCACAGGCAATGTCATCTCTTGCCAGCGAAAGGGAACAACCCTCTGGTGTGCCGGATCCAGCCTTGACAACACTGCCTACACCTTGCTCTTTCTCATCCTTTCCTCCTTGTTCATCACTTCTTACACATATTTTCCCTCTCCCTCTTACAGTGGGGCAAAAAAGTATTTAGTCAGCCAACAATTGTGCAAGTTCTCCCACTTAAAAAGATGAGAGAGGCCTGTTATTTTCATCATATGTACACTTCAACTATGAGAGACAGAATGAGGGAAAAAAAATATTTTTGTCTGATTTTTAAAGAATTTATTTGTAGATTATGGTGGAAATTAAGTAATTGGTCAATAACAGAAGTTTATCTTAAAGGGATACTTCACTGCCTTTTCATATTAAACTATGTTGTTCCCTTAAATTAAACAAGTTGATACATACCTCTCTTGTCTCAGTGCGTGCACTTAATCTCTCTGACGCGCGGTGACGATCTGATAGCATTTAGCTTAGCTCCTTAAGCCCAGTTCATTCACTATGGAACCAAACAGAGATCAAGTTAGAAGTACCAAACACCTCCACGTTTCCCCTATTTAAATACAGTTACACGAGTAGTTGATCGATCAAGTGTAGTGGAGAGCAGAATTCCAGGGCCCAGTTTATGGCCGGGCCCCTCTTTGCCCATAACAGTGGACAAAGGTTTGCTCCATTTTGATTGGATCTTGTTGGACTAGCACAAACAAGATGTCCAACCCATCAGATAAAGATGCTTGGACAACATCCAGACACCTCTTTTTTTGTGGCAAGAAGAAGACCTCTAGTACCAAGCCCAGGAAGGACAGGACTTCTCATTGGTCCACATGCAGTTTCTGCCCTTCACCCATCTAGAGACTGATCTCTAATGACCTGATTTGTGACGGCCATAAACATTCCTCAGGACTTCAGCAGTAGTGGGTGAAACAAAGAAAGACCAAAACTGATCCATCCAAATCCATTCACAACTATGTTTGGAAACCTTAAGACTGATGTAAACTACACACATCCATTCCATACTTATTCAGAGAAATAAGTATTTTCAGTGACAGCTATTTGTAATGCAACATCTTCCACAAATTCAGCTGTTAATGAACAAATGAATGAACAAAACAGTTCACCAAGTTCTGAGTCTGTCCGTTGAGGAATAGACTGTGACAGAGCAACCAGGTTCTGAGTCTCCTCCACGCGAGAGACAAACAGTTCACCAGGTTCTGAGTCTGTCCGCTGAGGATTAGACTGTGACAGAGCAACAAAGTTCTGAGTCTCCTCCACGCGAGAGACAAACAGTTCACCAGGTTCTGAGTCTGTCCACTGAGGATTAGACTGTTACAGAGCAACCAGGTTCTGAGTCTCCTCCACGCGAGAGACAAACAGTTCACCAAGTTCTGAGTCTGTCCGCTGAGGATTAGACTGTTACAGAGCAACCAGGTTCTGAGTCTCCTCCATGCGAGAGACAAACAGTTCACCAAGTTCTGAGTCTGTCCGCAAAGGATTAGACTGTGACAGAGCAACCAAGTTCTGAGCCTCGGGTTTAACCAGAGAGACAACACAAGATCAGATGATCTGAATCTACAGCTTGTGAGGCAGTAACAGATACGACAACGTTCTGAGCCTCCAGCCTGTGAGGAAAGAGACATTAACCAACACTACGTTCAGAGTTTTAGTCCAGTGAGACGACTACAGCACGTCCCGAGTCTCCATGCTAAAGAGACCAGAGCAGATTGACCAACTTCTGAGTGTCTGGTCCAAAGAGGCAGAAGACACACAGAGACATTTGCAACAAGGTTAAGCTCAGGAGAGCAAACCTTCACTTCAAGGTTCCTTCGTCTGCGTGTTCCAGATTAAGGACCTTCTGCACCTACTTCAGGGCCTCATCTGCGTGTTCCAGATTTTAGGACTCTTTGGTGCCCCAGGAGATCAGCATCCCACAGATCTTCGTGTTCAAGGCTGTTGAAACAGATTCCAGCTCCTTTCTTCACTGCACTGTCTCCCAGCAAAACCATTGGAAGAAGTCATCACCATCGGAATGCTTACTCAACCACGTGGAACGTAAATATCACTTAACCAAACCTCTTTCTAGAGACCTTGGCATTCTTGTATATTATCAGTATATGATTTTCTAATTTACATTAGAGGTAATATAACTGATGCTAGTTAATAACAAATAATCTTTCGTTTATTTGTTTAATGCATAATAAGGTTCTTCACCTTAATTTCAGAGAAACAACAGTTTATCTTTCCGTAAGATAACATAACTCTTCTATAGCCACACTTAACTTACTCACATGTATTTTATGCATTTTACGCACTTTATTCCTTTATCATTCATTGTATTCTTTAGTAGTTGTGTTAATTGTTCTGTTTATCTTTTGTTAATAAAATCTATTTTATTACAATTGTGTCTTCCTTGTGCTGATAAAGCAGAAAAGGCTCTACAAGTTAGAAATCTCACCAATCTTTCAGATAAATCAGCTGACCAACTCTCCCCCATTTACATTCATTATAAATGACTGGGCAGCCTCCTGTGCGGAGTGTTCTCATACAGCCAAGGTAAAAGGCCTTGACTAATGTCCCAAACTAACAGGGGGGAAGGTGGTCATCTGATGTACTCATAACCACACCTTAAGTGACGTGTGATCCAAAATCACAACGTCAGCGGTGATGTGAGTACCAATCACTCTCTTACTTAGTGTCCTTGGGTGGACAAAAGTAAAAATCACTACACAAGTACGGTGACAAAATAAAACGTGGTGCGTTTCTAATCGGTTAAAAAGGAGAACTATAATGTATGGCGGATTAGCACTTCTGAGAGTACTTCGGCTCGGCGCAGTAAAAAGTCCCGGCCGAAACATCTTTCCTCACACCTCCCCCTCACTCTCTCATTTCTGTCAATAGGGAGATGTGAGGGAAGATGTTTCGGCTGGGACTTTTTACTGCGCCGAGCCGAAGTACTCTCAGAAGCGCTAATCCGCCATACATTATAGTTCTCCTTTTTAATCCTTTTTAATCTTATTTTAGGTAGCTAAGCTAAATGCTATCAGATCGTCACCGCGCGTCAGAGAGATTAAGTGCAGGCACTGAGAAGAGAGAGGTATGTATCAACTCGTTTAAGTTAACGGAATAACATAGTTTAATATGAAAAAGCGGTGAAGTAACCCTTTAATATTTTCTATATACCTTTTTTTGGCAATGTCAAAAGGCAAGGCAGGCAGGCAAGGCAAGTTTATTTGTATAGCACATTTAATACACAATAGCAATTCAAAGTTCTTTACATAGAAATGTATTAAAATAGTGATAACATAAGCATAAGAAATAAGAATACCATGTGTAAGAATTAAAATAAAAACAAGGACAATTAAAATAGTTGTAAAGATAAATGAACAGTGGCACAGTGCTCATTCAGTAAATGAACAGATAAACAGATGTGTTTTGAGTCTGGATTTAAATGTGGCTACTGTTGGAACACATCTGATCTCTTCAGGAAGCTGGTTCCAACTGCGGCTGGCATTATAGCAAAAAGCAGACTCCTTGCTTTGAGTGAACTCTTGGTATTTCTAACTAAATTGATCCTGCTGATCTGAGTGATCTGTTGGGTTTGTATTTAATCAGCATATCTGCAATGTATTGAGGTCCTAGGACATTTAATGATTTATAAACAAGTAATAATACTTTAAAATCGATCCTAGATGTAACTGGAAGCCAGTGTAAAGACCTGAGGACTGGTGTGATATGGTTATATTTTCTGGTTCTGCTCACAATCCTGGCAGCAGCGTTCTGTATGAGCTGCAGCTGTCTAATGGTCTTTATGGGAAGGCAGGTGAGAAGACCATTACAATAGTCCACCTTACTGGTAATGAAAGCATGAACGAGTTTTTCTAAGTCTTGCCTGGAAACAAAGCATCTAATTCTTGCAATGTTTTTCAGATGATAGTATGCTGATTTAGTCATTGCTTTGACATGACTTGGAAAGATTTCATCTTTGTTTCCAAATGTAGTGATTTAAGTTTTGTCTTTTTTTAACTGAAGAGGTCAAATGGTCAAATGGCGACAACATGTTTTTTCACACTGTTGCTGGTAGTTTTGCCCATTACTCCATGCAGATCTCCTCTAGAGCAGTGATGTTTTGGGGCTGTCCCTGGGCAACATGGATTTTCAACTCCCTCCAAAGATTTTCTATGTGGTTGAGATCTGGAAACTCTAGGACCTTGAAATGCTTCTAACGAAGACACTCCTTCGTTGCCCGGGCGGTGTGTTTGGGAGCATTGTCATGCTGAAAGACCCAGTCACATTTCATCTTCAATGCCCTTGCTGATGGAAGGAGTTTTTTACTCAAAATCTCACAATACATGGGCCCATTAATTCTTCCCTCTACATGGATCAGTTGCCCTGGTCCCTTTGCAGAAAAACAGCCCCAAAGCATGTTTTCACCCACATGCTTCACAGTAGGTATGGTCCAACTCAGAATTCTTTCTCCTCCAAACATGACATGTTGAGTTTTTACCAAAAAGTTCTATTTTGGTTTTATCTGACCATTAAATTCTCCCAGTCATCTTCTGAATCATCCAAATGCTCTCTAGCAAACTTCAGACAGGCCTGTACATGTACTGGCATAAGCAGGGTGACACGTCTGGCACTGCAGTATTTAAGTCCCTGATTTTCTTGTGATTATTTTGACCCCACAGGGTAATATCTTCCATGGAGCTCGGCCGCCCAGAAGCAGACGGAGACTATCCGGCACATCCTGCCCCGGCGGTCCGCTGCTGCCTCCACCCCACCGTCGGTGGCTGCACCTCCGCCTCCCAGTCGCCGAGGTCCCTGCATGCTGTTGCCCTGCCCCGCTGCGGGTACGTCTGTGGTGCCGTTGTTCCCGCTGGTTTGGTCACTGGAGGCCTGGCTAGCGCTCACCAGGCCATCCTGCTGGCTCATCCATACCATCAGATTCAGCTATGCGATTCAGTTCGCCTGGCGTCCCCCCAAGTTCAGGGGCACTCACTTCACCTCCATGTCGAAGGAGGGCGCCCCGGTGCTTCAGGCGGAGATCGCACTCCTACTGGTGAAGGACGCGATAGAGCCGGTCCCTCCAGCCGATATGAAGACCGGCTTTTACAGCCCGTACTTCATTGTACCCAAGGAAAGTGGCAGGTTATGGCCGATCTTGGATCTGCAGTTCTTGAACCGGTCACTTCACAGGCTGCCGTTCAGAATGCTAATGCAGAAATGCATCTTCGGGTGCATCCGTCCCCAAGATTGGTTTGCAGCGATCGACCTGAATTTCATGTCTCGATTGTCCCTCGACACAGACCGTTTCTACGCTTTGCGTTCGACGGACGAGCATATCAGTACAAAGTCCGACCTTTCGGGCGGCCCCTGTCGCCCTGTGTCTTCACGAAAGTCACAGAGGCGGCCATTGCTTCCATGAGAGAGCGTGGTGTTCGCATCCTCAACTACCTTGACGACTGGCTGATCCTTACCCAGTCACAAGAGCGAACACAGGGACATGGTGCTCAGGCACCTCAGCCAGTTGGGGCTTCGGGTCAACTAGGAAAAGTGCAAACTCTGCCCCACGCAGAGGATCTCTTTTCTCGGGATGGAGCTGGATTCGGTCGCCCTGACAGCGCGCCTCACCGAGGAGCACATCCAGTCGGTGTTGAATTGCTTGAATTTGTTCAAACGCCAGGTCTAACACTCATATGCATTGGTGCAACTTGTGTTAGGCTGGGTTCCATATGTTGTGACCCCAACGGCGGTACCATATGTGTATTTTCCATGGTACGGCTCCATACGGTGAGCCCGTGTCTTTCTGCCGTCTCAGTGCAGTGTTGTTACCCCGCCTAAGAGGGCCGGGGCCACCCCTGGGACTTCCGTATGTTGTACTGCCCACGGCCAGTCCATACGTGTACTCTCCACATGGTAACTCCTTCTGGGATAATGTGGCTTTCGCAGTGGCCCCCGGGGCACGTTTTCCCAGCGTTATCCAATAGTCTGCTGAATGGGTCTTGTGGAACAGCAGTGTGACTCTTCCTGCAGGAATTTCCCCACCTGTTCAGACGGGGTCTGAGGGACTCTGGCAGGGCACTGGAAGTGGTAGTAACTGTGGCATTTTACATAGGGATCCCAATTTGCTGGTTCTTCTGACACACGTCGAAGTGACTGTCTGAAAGGGAACGTCTCGGTTACATATGGTAACCCTCGTTCCCTGAAGGAGGGAACAGAGACGTATGTCCCGTCGCCACAGTTGCTGTACCATCACTGCAGGCCGAGTCATTAGTTCGGCTCCTCAGTGAAAAACAACAGTGCGTGGCGATCGCTTCCGCTTTATACCCACACCGCGAGGGCGGGGTGTGATATGCAAAGCACGCACGCCAATGTTCATTGGCCCGTTTTCTGTACCTCGAAGCTGATATGGGCTCCCAGAAGTGATCCCCAATTCGTCGGTCCATCCGACGTATGTCTCCGTTCCTCCTTCAGGGAACGAGGGTTACCATACGTAACCGAGACGATTTTTTTTTTGACAAACTGGTGTAGGCTGTTGTGAATTTGGTTCATAGAATGGAATTTAGTGTTTTAGCAATTCAGAAAAACTGAAAAACTTATTTTTTGACAGCAAAGTTGATGCCTCAAGATCATATGTTAAGGGAACAACATATTTTTCTTGTGGCTAAAGCTTCTTTATATTGAGTGAACAATATCTATTTCTCATGGCCACAAGTTTAATGTGTAAACAATCTGCGTGACCATAGCAAACGGGAATTATCAGAAATCAAATGAATCAGGCCTGTAATAATATTTATTTTTAGATAGATTGATATCATTACCTCAAAATATGATCTTTAGGCCATGACTTTGTTTCACATGGCCACAACTTATCACTTTCCCCATGAGTTAATATGACGTTTCCATTAATTAATATCTTGTGGCCATGACATATTGTCATGTTCCCACAAGTTTATATGTCGTGATCATGGCAAAACTAAGTGAACCAAACATTTCCCCTTCTAGTCTTCATAAATATCAGCTTGGAAAGGCATTTATTTTAAAATTAAAATAAAATATTTATACTGCTGTAAAGCAGCTCTAGAATGACAATCGTATCATTGTTCTGCTGAAGTCAGTTCAGTGTTTATCCAGTTTGGGCAAATAACTGTATACATTGTGTAATGAATTCCATTACAACAGCTCTGGAGAAGACAGTATATATATGATACAACAAGTGAACAAAGAATTTAATGGGTAGGTGTAGGAGAGGGAGAGATTAATAATAATAATAATAATAATAATAATAATAATAATAATAATAATAATAATAATAATTATGCATGGAGAATGTTTTAGCTTTAAAACTTTTCACTGATCAAGGACAGCATCATGCATGCGTCATCTGGGAAGGTCTTATTGATGACGGCATGATGTTATTTGTGTTATTTGTGTGTCTCGCTTTTTATTCATCTCAGTATTGACTATATGTGTTCATTTAAATGGAGTTTGTCTATTTTAACATGTTGTCATATTTATCAGTCTGGATGTGTTGGCAGGAATGACCGCATATCGATATTACTGTTCGGGCATAAATGCTCCTGGCTCATTTGCAGAGGAGAATGAATTGCCCCCCCAGCACCATGAGACTCAGACAGACCAAATAAAACCAATGGGCTGTTGGGTGAACCTGTCAAGAAATTGTCCTGCTCATATTTCACCCTAGAACAAAAAGAAAGAAATAAGAAATCATATTTTGCGAATAAAATACAAAGCATCTACTGTAGAAAATGATTAAATACTGTAAAAAATAATACAGTAAAAACCTCTTAATTGGTTAATGTTAAGTTCCCGTACGTTATACGATGAAAAACAAGTCATCTTATAATTTCAGGTGAAAAAAAGCTGGCATTCCACAAATTCACAATTGATGATTTTTTATTTAAATAATTGTTACTTCTGTATTTTGAATGTCTGAAAACGGGTTGAAAACTTTTGAAAACGGGTTTCAAAGTGGAAGGTTTCTGTGTAAATGTAACCCAGGTCATTAACCTAGGTCATTTAGTATTTTTTTGACAATTTTATATAACTATTATTGTTATATATATATATATATATATATATATATATATATATATATATATATATATATATATATATATATGTATATACACGAAATAAAGAGAAAAAATTACAGAAATATTGCTCTGTAAATTAAAATTTTAAATGCTCTTGAACCGATCACCTATTGGTGAAGTCAAAGGTTAGTCCCGCCCCCCTGTAAAAGTTTGTGGCGTGCATAAGGCAGAACGAGAGTGAACTGGAAGGAGAGAAGACGCAGTTGCGCAATACATGACGCAAATTCGCTGTTTAGTAATCCAGCAATGGATTATTAGCTAATTGAAACCATTGAAACCTAAATCTGTGAGACGACACTTTTAGAAGCTGACGTTTGCGAGTAATAAGAGTGAGTGACGCAGTTTGAACAGGAGTAACGAGAAGGACGCAAAAAGATGTAACCAACGTCTTTTTCTGGGGAGAAACAACTGTATTTTTGTGTCTGAGTTACAGGTTTTCAGGTTTGTCGTGCGTCGTTTGTCGCGAGGTGTTCGTGCAGTGTACAGGGGAAACGAGAGGCGTAAAGCCGCCTTTCCACTGCACACGACATTCGGACACGACTGTCGGAGTTTGCCCCCTAGTGGCAGTCGCACGGAAATGTTATTATGATCGTAGCCTACACGGCAACATGGGAGAGATCTTGCGGTCTCATTTGTATACTTCTCTAGAATCATATCGCAACCTTCTCATATACGGTAGACAAAAACATGACGACACACTGCGTCTTTTAAGTGTTTTTATTTATTTATTCTCTGATCTGTTCATTCTTCCAACAGCCATAGGACCGGACCAGCCGCCTCAAACTAGTAAACTAGATCACATAAGTTAAATTACTAAGGTGAACTGTGATTCACTCTCACAGACAGACCGACACACACACACACACACACACGAGCGGCGCAGCGATCGTTACACAAGAGCCAGACAGCAGCCGCTGACCTATCTAATATCAGCACTAAATAACACCGTTTACTCTTATTCACACATTGAATATAATGATGGTATAATGATGGTGTGTGTGTGTGTGTGTGTGTGTGTGTGTGTGTGTGTGTGTGTGAGTGTGTTTCAATTACCGGCTGACCCCGACCCATTCGGCAGATTTATTTAGAAAAATATATAATTTAATATTCATCTATTATGCATTTTTAAAAAGGTTGTAAAACAAAATAAAACCTGATAAACAAAAAGAATAATAATTCTCAACTTGCACGCACACTGATTTGATTGGATAACTTTGGAATACATCACATCCGGTCGGCGTGTCGCATACGATGTAGTCGCTCAAGTTCAAATATTTGAACGCATCCGAATTTCAAATCGGACCCGTAAATTCCGCATTCGCATATGGTCGGCACCCCACGCAATCCCTGTACGACTCTCCATTGGAAATGAATGACTTCTGGTCCGACGGCGGTCGTTTGTCGTGTGCAGTGGAAAGGCGGCTTAAACCTCTCACGATCGGGAATCGGATGGTCGGATGAATTTCTGGCGTTAAAGTGAACTATGCGCCATGCGGTGCTAGCTTTCTGTGCATAGGCCACCGTGTTCGATTGAGCACATGTTGATTAGCGTGTGTGTCCTCACGTATGTGCAAATGATTGAGAGAGAGAGAGTTTGATTTAATTGTAAATCTTTTATTTGGACAATGACATTAATGCTTAATTTTGGCTTTGTTGTTCCAAGGCCGGGTTTTTTGTGTGTGTTTCCTTTGCTGAGAACTGTGTTCCTGAACCGTGTCCTCGCTGAATATCGTAGTATATATAAATAATAAATAATCGTATTCCGTTTTGGATTGGCGAGCCATCCCATTTCATGCCTGGAAACAGAGAAAAGAGTTTGAAATCTTCTGAACTGGTAGGATCAAATTATTTTTTTCTACCTGGATCTTCAGTGGAATTTTTTTTTGTCCTTCCTGGATTCAATTTTTTTCTTCTCACAGTTGATGAACATTGCTCTATATTTTTGAACTTGAAATTGAGTCACTGAACTCAAACTGAAACTCAACTGGACATTGAGACTTAGTTTGAACAAAAACCTGTAATAGATTTTGTGAAACTGAAACCAAACTGAGACACTGATTTTGAACTCTGTATGTGAAATTCAGTTTTATTATTTTGATTCTGAACTTTTATTTGGGTTTTTGAATTGTAATACTATTTGTTATTTTGGGTCTTTATTATTCAAATAATTTATTTTGTGTTATTTTGTGTTTTGGTTCTGTTAATTCTTTGCCAACTAAGAAAAAAAAAAAACTGATGGACGTCAGAGACAGAAAATCAGTCAAAATATTATAATATAATTTTTCCCCGTCAAAGTGATTGACTCTATTATTTATTCTACTTTATCCTGTGTGATTAACAGAGACTATTATACTTATTACTTACCTTTGCTCCAGTGAGATGATCCATATCTTCTGATTCTGGTCCAAAGATCCACACGTTTAGCGTTGTCCCATAGTTGTTGCTGCTATAGTGACTTAATAACTGTGAGGTTAGTGCTATCTAACGTGCGTTACAAACAGTTTCTGTGTAAACAATAAAAACAAGAATCTGTGAAAACAATGATGTCATGCACATGCGTATTACATGTTCAGTTTGTGTTTAATCGCCATCTAATGGCCTGGAATCAGAATACATTGTTCCCTTTAAAGGGAACTCGAGCTGTGTCACCACTGTGGGAACGCCTCTGTGTTATTGCGTCGTGAAGCACATATGTAATCTTAACAATGGCATGACGGAACATCATAAGGTGATGACAGGTGATGTCATCCACATGGAAGAATAAAGCACACCCGCACCAAACGCGGGTAGCTCCTGATGCCTTCAGCAAGCGCTCCTTGCGATCATTGTCGGTCAGTTTCTGGTGTTTTTGTCTGCTAACGCAATAATTTTCGCTACACATACAGAACAATTATTTACATTTATACGGACAAGTGTGACATACACTACAGTGGCGACTGAACAACAGTTCAGGAAGTGTTATCATCCCTGCCCACGTTACATCACGGGTGGGGATACACACCAAATGTTTGTTGTTTGTATGGGAGCGAAGCACACCCTGTCAGTGTCAGCTCAGGAAAGCTCATCAGTCAGAAGCAAGCTGGATGAGCATTTCCTGACCACGCAGGCTGCTCCGCTTCCATGACGGGGCTTGGCGTTTTTTCCAGACACCGAGGTGTCGAGGTCCTTGAAGAGACTGGTGTCATCCAAAATCTTCAGTCCCCAAAAGTTCACATATAGTAACATCTTAAAACGGATTTGAGGACCGTCATTATCTCTAAAAAGGCTGCATCGAAGAGGCCATGATGCCAATTTGTATAAGGGGGAAACCATTATATTGTATGACACCTGGTCATGAAGGTGGTCCCCTTCGATGGCAGGTGGTGTTTACCTTAGTATACGGTGCCCGCCTCCCTTCAGAGCCCTCACAGGGTCGCAATGCCGTCATCCTAGGATTGCTCGCACCCTCAAGGAAGGCTATAGTACAGTTGGGCCAATTATTCCCTGCCAGTTCACTGCTTCAGGGCGCTGCATTCGCTGTGCAGAGTACATCAGAGGCCAGTCTCGAGAGACTGGTACCCATGGTAGATTTTTTTTGCAGAGTGAGAGAATCTTTAAAATACAAAAATACAGTATATCTCAGTGGGTTCTGCAGATTATAAGGAAGGGGTACGCCATCCAGTTCAGACAGCATCCAACCAGTTTCAACTGAGTTTTGCCCACAGTGGTGGGCTCTGAGTAGGATCTTGTTTATGACTCAAGAATACAGACTCTTCTGTGAAAAGAGGCTATAGAGAGGGTCCCTCTTACCAGCAGGGAGTCAGGATGGGAGGCTACGGCCCATCTTAGATCCATTCTCAATTGCGCAAAGTTCAAGATGCTTGCATTCAAACAGATCATGCCACATATCAGGTCCGACTGGTTTGTCACGACAGATCTTATAGACGCATATTTCCATGTCTCCATCCTTCCACAGCACAGAAAGTTTCTGAGGTTTGCTTCTGGGGGAGAAGCATACCAATATCTAGCTCTTCCATTCGGTCTACAGTTGTCACCCTGCACATCCACGTGTATAGATTCGGCTCTGGTCCCCTTGCGTATGCAGGGGATTCAGATTCTCAACTACATCAACAACTGGCTGATCTTAGAGCAAACAGCTCAGATGACAGTTTAAAAGCAAGATGCTGTTACGATTGCTCTGCTTCCAGGGGTTCTAGAGAGAGTTTGTCTGGACGGGCCCGTCTGTTGTTAGTAGCCCTGTTATGGGTAGTCCGAGTGTGGTTCTTGGATCTAGTGTCTCTTCTCAACTGCTCTCCCCTGGAGATTCCAATCAGGAGGGACCTACAAGGGAGACAATTCTGCACCCTCGCCTAAAGCTGTGGCAACTGTGGGCTTGGCCTCTAAGGGGGCACAGCTCATAAGTTCAGGTCTCTCAACTGAGGTTGTGGAGACCATTTTACATTCTAGCTCCCTCCACAAGGATAATTTATGCCTTGAAGTGGAAACCTTTCACTTCATGGTGTGGATATCGCCTGTGGGTCCCAGTTAACGACCCAGTGGGTGCAGGGCTAGATTTCCTGCAGGATAGATTTTCTGGAGGGTTAGCCCCCTCCACATTGAAGGTGTATGTGACGTTCCTAGCTGCTAAGCACACTCCTTTTGGTGGTGTTTCTTTGGGGCTACACCCGCGTATTACTCATTTCCTCCATGGTACTTTGAGACTTAGACCTGTGGTCCACACCAGGGTACCAGCATGGGAATTGGCCATTGCTTTTCAGGCCCTTGTCAGGGCTCCCTTCAAGCCTATTGAAGAGGTTGCTGATAAGTTCATCACTCTGAAAGCTATTTTTCTTCTGGCCATTTCATCTTTTAAAAGGATAGGAGGAGACATTCAAACTCTCTCAGTGGCGCCCTCATGCTTTGAGTTTGCGCCTGGCATGGTGAAGGCCTTTTTTCATCCTAGACAGGGCTATATCACTAAGGTTCCTACTAATATTGAAATACCAGTTATACTGCAGGCCATTTGTCCTCCTCCCTTTCAGACATCAGAACAGGAAACACTCAAACTGCTTTGCCCTGTTCGGGCTTTGGATGCCTATGCCCGCAGAGCTGCCCTGTGAAGAAAGTCGGAACAATTGTTTGTGTGCTTTGGGTCACCCTCGAGGGGGACATCGAGGGGGCATCTAAGCATTAGAAAGTAGGTGATTGAGGCCATCTTACTTGCTTATGAGTGCGGCCTTCGCCACATACATTTGTGACCAGTCACGGAAAGTAGGGAGGGACACAAGTCCGTTCTGGGGCATTTTGAGTTATTCACAGATTCTGAAAGTCTAGTCTTCAAGCTTTCCAACGATGTGTAACACATGGAAATCTGATAATATTTGGATAAGTTGTGTCCATCTGAATGTATGCCTTTAGAAAATTCTAAACGAGAGAAAACAGCCTCTGAAGTTTTGTAGTTCTCACCTGTTCTCACCTGCTGGGAGTGACAATAGGGCTCATTTACATCTCATTTAGATAAGCCATACCCCCAGTAAAGCTGCATGGTTGCTAGTAACGACAGACGCAACAGGAAAAATCGGACAGCATACTACTAATAATAAAGATGCTAACATTACCATCTAAAAGCCCATTATAGTAATGGTTTTTTTTGGCAAGTGATACGATGAGAACGATTACAATTAAAATGAGAGTTAAGAACAATAGGTAGGTATGGGAAGGTCTAAACATGAGAACTTGCGTGTGTGTGTTCTTAGAGATGTGGGTAGAGTTCTTAACCGTGGCTATAGTGTAGTGGTAAGACGCATGTCATCAAGTTTTGACGCAACTCGATCAGAGGATTGAATCCGCCTTTTTCCACACACTCTAACCGAGAAACACTTATTAAAGGGTAACTAAACCCCTGTTCACAGCCTAACTCTCGCCTTCTGGCAATATTTGAAAAATGCTGCAAAAGTGGTCAGAGCCCAGCGGAGGCAGAGGGGACAAGACGAGGGCGGGTCTGAGCGGGGGGGGGGGGGGTGTGCACCTGAGACCCATAGTGACAACTTGTTTGACAGTTGTCAGACTCGCAAAGATGGATAGTGACTGGAGTGAGGACAGTAGTTTTGCAACAGAGCAGTCATCAAAAGTAGAGGACTTTTCTCCACCACCTTCACCTGAAGTGGAGGAGGGTGAAATGTCTGTAGACACAGAGCCTTATTAATCGAGCCGCTGACACAAACTACGTTAACTTCCGATGCCGACGATGCTTTCATTCATTCATTCATGCGAGCGAAGCAGCAGCGCAAGAGAGAATGAGATCACTAACTAATCTATGAACACTGAACAGCCATATCCTTATACTGAATGCCACTAAAAAAGCGCAGGACCAATAAGTTCAAACCTAATAGCCTATTACAACAGATTTCCTCATATTAAATATTCCTCATGCATTGAATAAAAGTTAGAATACATACGCCAGCAGTCTAGCACGTTACGGATTTGTTGTTTGTTATCACGGCAACCATTTGCGTGTATTTGCGTGTACCATTTGCAGCCTCTGAAGTATTAAATGACATGACGGGAGGCAAAATTATCAGAAGAAAAGCTTAACATGTACTTACAACTGCATTATCTTTAGCTGTATTTTCTTCATTAGGATGTTGAAAGCAAGTGATGAGAGAGTTTCATTTATAATGTTTCTACTTCATTTAACATGAGCGCTCATACTGGACTGAAGCCGTTCTCATCATGTGATCACGGGAAAACATTTCTCAGGGCGTGGTGAGCTCGTGCCAGGGGCGTGGATAGTGAGCCGTTGGAAGTACCATCCTACGTCACGAAGTACCACAACGTCCAATAGGAAAATTCAACTGCAGTAGCCACCGTTCAACCTTAAGAGGGCAGCACTAAGACAATTTTACACCATATATTATAGAATTAAAACACTTTATACCCAAATGTCAAAATATTTACTCTAATCAATAAACAGCATTAATAAAGCCCCAGTCTTGCAGATCATTAACTAAAAAAAGTTGGTTTAGGGTTTAGTTACCCTTTAATAAACACGTTAGATGCTTTATTTTCACTAACATTTTCTCAATTCTTTTTGAAAATAAATGCCTTTCTGATCTGTTATGTGATGGGAAAAGGGAGTAGAGAGAGTTTGGCAAAAGGCAGATTCGATCCTCTGATCGAGTTGCGTCAACACTTGATGACATGCGTCTTACCACTACACTATAGCCACGGATACAGATTTGAGCCATTTCTCTGCCTTTATCCCTGTCAAATGTTATTATCGATATAACCTTTGATTTCTTATGGTCCAACTCGTCTGACGCCTGTCTGATACATTCTTCCTCTTCTTCATCTTCGCTCAGTTGTAGATTAGGGTATTATCCAGTCTTATTATGCCGCTTTCATCGTCGCTTGGATCATCTCTACAGCCGGCCAGAGCCATAAATAATTAGCCATAAATAATTAGCGACGCGTCCCTTGGAGGGTGGGGCAATAACAAAGGCCAGTATGGAAATACA
Organism: Pseudorasbora parva; assembly: GCF_024679245.1. Taxonomy (NCBI): domain Eukaryota; kingdom Metazoa; phylum Chordata; class Actinopteri; order Cypriniformes; family Gobionidae; genus Pseudorasbora; species Pseudorasbora parva. The sequence goes on along the minus strand of NC_090172.1, from coordinate 13,977,657 downwards.
CAGACAAAACAAGGCGATTTCAACCTCAAAATATATGCTTTTAAATATACAAATAATGCCATCTCAAACACGGAGAGGCTTCTTCGTGATTTCAACTAACAGATTCTGCAAAAAAGCGAAAATCACATAATTTGAAAAAAACCTCTTCTTTCTCATTTTTCTCAATAGTAGAGCTGCCGACTTGTGTCCCTGGTTTCCGTGACGGGTCACATTTGTTAGGTTCTATGACCTTGATCTTAACTCTATTCCTGGGGCAAGGGTGCTTGTCCCGTTTACAATGACATGGGTGGGCATCTGGCTCATATGGAAATGTGGGGATTGTTGTTCCCACAGCGGTAACGCAGCCCAAGTTCCCTTGAAAGGGAATGTCTCAGTTATGTATGTAACCTTAGTTCCCTGAATAGGAAATTAGATGCTGAGTCACTCTGCCATACTCCCTGTTTGCCCGCGTTCATCTTGCATCTTGTGGATGACTTCACCCGCTTATGACGTTCCATTTCTCCATTGGACAGATTACATACGTGCTTCACAATGCAATCACGCAGAGGTGTTCCCACAGTAGTGACGCAGCATCACAATTCCTATGCAGGGGACTAAAGGTGGGTGTACACTTTGTGAATTTGGACACTCGAGAGGTTGTGAGATATTGCAGACACTATTAGTGAGTTAATTTGATCATTGCATCTAATCAGCTGGTACAACACAACTGCACTTGCACGGCGAGCGCGGCAATCACACAAGCTTTCGTGTTAAACACAGAGACCGGAGCTTTCAATGTTGCTGATAGCTTCAGATACAAAGAATAAAGAAAAAATATGTGTGCAAATGATTTGTCGAAAAGCAGAGAACAGTAGCCATTCCTTTCAACAGTAACAACCAGAGGGAGAGAGAGGGTACGCGAGAGGGCAGAGGGAAAGAGAGAGAGATAGTGTGTGTGTGTGTGTGTGTGTGTGTGTGTGTGTATGTGTGTTTGCTGTATGGTTGCAGCCACTGAGCTATAGTCTAATAATACTTATAGATCAAGCATATCTGACATGGTTGTGCATGATTTGGCAATAGGGGACAGCCATATGCTGGTTAAAATCGGGCCAACTCCCCAAATTTTTTAAACATGCTTAAAAATTATAGTAAGGTCGAGAGATGCTCTTAACGTGCTTGGCTCATTTCGCATTTCCTCTCACACGGTGCGATCCACGACCATATGAGCATCCACGATGTCCATGCAATTTCTCCTGAGAGAAAAAAAGGTCTGCGAGTTCGTACAACAGCAAAAATTGCACCGTGTACACCCACCTTAGGGGGGGGGGGGGGTGAAACACTCAGTTTCAGTCAATCTCATGTCAAACTTGAGTATCTATAGAGTAGTATTGCATCCTTCATATCTCCGAAAAGTCTTTAGTTTTATTATATTTAAAAAAGAAAGATCTTTCCGGAAAAAAACGAGCGTCTGGAGGCGTATCGTGTGGGCGGAGCTAAAGAATGACGAGCACTCAGCTACAGCATGAGAGCTTCTGAAAGCTGACATCCTCAAACGTGGAGAAGAAAACGTTACTCTAATAAACCATGGCTATCAATCAGATTCAACTAATATGATCCAGAATCGGATCCGGAGGCTGAAATAAAATGAACAGGAGAAACAGCAGCAGCAGGACGTCTATCTCTGTGGTATGTACTGTATTTAGTGGCTTGTCAACATTTGCGTTTGTTTACTCGTGGTTTATGATGACATGATTTGGTTTATGGACTATTGAATGCAACTAAACCTTAGCAGTAGCAAACAAAACACGTCTGATTGTGTAAAAAACAATGGAGTAACGTTAGCACATTTGAAAGAAGCATACTTTGAGAGAAAATCCCCTAGCCTAGGTTTATGTTTGGGTGGTTTTACAATAAACAAACTGACATACTGGTCAGCTAAACAAATGTATTTAAACACACACCATACATCGCATGCTCCATTGATAAGTTAACTATACACGGTCGTGTTGTTTACTGATGTTTACTTACGTGACGATAGCCAACAACCTAGACATTTGAAGCAGTTATACTCACCGCCTGCTTCCAAAGCACAACCGCGAACCTTTATCGCTGTGACCGCTCCGTCAAAAACACACTTCTTTTTGATTTTGTGAAGTCCTGTGACAGCAGTGACCATGGAGATCCACTGTTGTGACGCTTCTCGTCATTTCTGCGTTCAAATCGGTTCAAATGCAGGGCTGCCTTCCCGGAATGTTGTGCGGGCGCATTAAAGTCATTTGACGTCACCTATAGGAATAAAGTGGAGCACGGCGCCACAGAAGTGTTGCGCGGACGAGTGGATCTGCACCTTGAGATCTGTGTTTATGGGGCGTGCATTTGCTCTTTCGCTCTAGTCACACGCGCATGCACCCTTCCAGGAGAAGAGCCCGTACAGCCCATACAAAGACCTTCCGCTCTGTTGACGTCAAGCAGACCCATACTCGAAAAAAACTCTCTGAAACTTGTGAGAAACCGGAAGGAGTATTTCAAGGACATACAAACGTCCAACTTAGTTTTTTAAACTTTGTCCATGTTTAGGATGGGAATCCAAGTCTTTAACCTGACCTCCCGCTCCTCAGTGTGTCGTGTGCCGTCAAGCTGCCAGCTGACAGTGCGGGTTGTCAGGGCAAATCAGCGCATCATTTGCAGCCCTGGATGAGGACCACATGTCGATAGCTGCATCAGAAAGAGGGTTATTATGCTCTTGAGATGAAGATGACGCTAAGCTTCCTGCGTCAGAGCTGCTTGCTCACGTCGAATCGGATTCATGCTCTGAGCAATCGTGGTTGGATGATTGGTTTCCGCAACTCCCATCCAACACCTGTGAGACAATACCAACAGCCGCTCTGCCCTGCATACAATGGTACCCTGCAAGTGTATAATGCACAAAGGTAGTCACCACACTTCATTGTCTGGTCTCATCTTTACAAGACAAGCTATTCTTAAGTTACTCACCTGAGAACTTACCTGATCGTCTGTCATCTGTCGTCCTTCTTCTGTCGTCAGGGATCGGCTGCCAGATTAATCTGCTCCTTCCTACACTGATCGATCTTCTATCTGCCTGCAAGAGAAAGAATTGTTCATCATCAGATAAGAATATTATATCCCTTCGTCTGCTGCTGATATACTCAACATCCCAGATCTCACCATCCCTGCCACAAAGCTATGGCCTCGTCAGCCTCCAGGACGCACACCCTCCCACCCCGACTGGAATTCCTCTTGCAGAAGGTTGCGCAAGGGGAAGTACTGTCATAGTCACCAGCTCAGTCATTTTCAGCACTTCACATCCCAGATTCCTCCCTACTCACCACTTGCACTTAATCAGTGCCAGTCCACCCAGCTCCACCCACTCATTCCCTCTCGCCCGAGTTCTGATCACCTGCATTTGTAACACCTCATCACAACACAGTATATCAGCAACACTCTCACCACATTTCATTGTCTTGTCTTGTCTTTACAAGACAAGCTATTGACCCCCTTCTTACGTTACTCACCTGAAAACTTACCTGATCATCTGCCAGTCGTCATCCATCTTCTGTCTTCAGTGATCATCTGTTCCTTCCCACGCTGATTGATCTTCTAACTGCCTGCAAGAGAAATGACGGTTCATCATCAGATAAGACCATCATATCCCTTCATCTGCTGCTGATATACTCACCATTCCTCCCCTTCCCTCACGCTTTATTTCACTTCACCCAAAAATGAAAATTGGCCCATGATTTTCTCACCCTAAATTCATCCTAGGTGTATATGACATTCTTCTTTCAGACAAATAAAATTGGAGTTATATTTTAAAAATCCTGGCTAATCTAACCATTATAATGGCAGTGAATTGCTACTGCTGATGTTGTCTTTTTTATGAAGTCTATAAAGTGCATCTATACATCATATAGGCTAACTGCTCCACACGGCTCCGAGAGGTTAATAAAGGTCTTCTAAAGTGAAGTGATGCATTTGTGTAAGAAAAATATCCATAATTAAAACTTAATAGACTAAAAAAACAAACTTCCGGCGGAAAGCCTTAAGCAATTTCCCTTAAGCCTTAAGCCTTATGCACTTTTATGGACAACAATTCACTGCCATTATAATGCTTAGATTAGCCAGGACCTTTTTAATATAACTCATGAAAGAAAAATGTCATATAGACCTAGGAAGACTTGAGGGTGAATAAATCATAGGCTAATGTAAATTTGAACTAACTGAACTAACCCTTTAATAAATTTCATCAACTGTATTTGTATCTCCTTCTGTTGTCTGACAGTTACGTTCTGTCGACACAATTGCTGTACCACTGTTGAACAGCTGGAACACCATCTCGGCTCCTCAGCGCAAAACTTAAATGAGTAAGTGCTGAACACTTCCTTATGCACCTGCCTCGCGGAGAGTGGTTTGTGATGCAAATCTCACTCGCCAATGTCCAATAATTTATTTTGTTACCACTCGAAGTCTCATCAGGGAACGGGGGCAGCATTAGTAACCAGGACGTTTGTACAGTAAAACAAAAAAAATCATTATTTCTGTGTGTGAAGAAGAGTTATATCTGATGTGTGTGTCCATTTTTCTTTTTAGACAGTTCATGTAGTGTAGAGTGTGTGTCTCTGAGCAGTAGAACAGTCATCCAAACACTCTTATATAGTTAAGAGATGCTGTCACTCTGCAACCATAATCTCAAGGCATTTTTAGACCCAACGTATCTTTGGGAAAAAAAAATGTTTTTATCTGTGATGCTCTGAAAAATTGAAACTGAAAACCTGAGACATTTTCAAAAATTGTAAGAAATAAGTTGCCGTAAAACCTGCTGCTAAATATGCATGAAAACTTTCTGTGGTCTCTTGGGAAGACTGAAATCCTGCTGGAATCTTTGTGTTGTGACAGACAAACGTCTGAGAAAAGTGCTGTTTCATCAACAGAAACTTTTTGAGCTTCTACAAACGCCTTCAGATGTGAAGAACATTTGTAGACATGAAACTGAAAAATGCTGGATAGAAAATCAAAAAGGCGCAAAAAGTATAAAATTGGAGGATTTTAAGATCAATTGATCTCATATAAGATATTTATGCTGTTTAATGTAATGTAATGATCAGAAGAAAGTGTCAAACTGCAAACCTCAATCTATTATTAAAGGTGAAGTGCGTGATTTTTCTGAGCCAAAAATTGCTGCATTTTGACATGTTCTGAAGACAGTTTTGCCAATGCTAATCTTTCCACCAAGATGCTAGTTTCTAGATGTTTATTGACTGATCATTTAATGAATTAACAGCACCTCTCCTTAACAAGCCGTAATTTGAGGAATCATTTAGATCAAAAGCATTTTTAATTAATTATTTACATTTATGAAAAACTAAATAGAACTATCCTATCTAACGATAATATGTTACTCTTAGTTAAATGCACCCCAATCTGATGACCAAACCTTCGCCATAGCAACATAATTAGTTGTGACAACCAGGGGAAAAAAAGAAGAAGGAATTTCTGGATTTTGTCAGTAATTGCAACGTTGCCGTGGATCAATAAAACTTAGTCAATGTAAAATGTTAATTTTTTGACTGGAGTGAAATCAAGGCTGTTAGGGATGGAAGTAGAGTGAGTTCATTGGATTACTGTTATTCAACAAAAAATAAAACCACCATAAAAAAAAAAAACTTAAAAAAAAACCTCCATAATTTATTGAGTTGTGATTTCTGAAAATTATGTGATCTAGGACCTTTATACAATACTTAGTCTATCCCACACAGCGTCGTTTTCATTTAAATTAAATTCAATATAATAATAATAAATCTTAACTTTTTTAAAAAAGCCTTTAAAGGAACTGTATGTAAGAAATATATTTCAATGAATCATAAAATGGCCCAGTTTAGTAGAGTCACTAGACATTAAGAAATCATGTTAATTTCAAATACTTGTATCACTGACAACAGTAGTCCGGCCAGGATATTGTCATTTAAAAGTTGTTGTTGCAGCCCTCAACTGATGTTGACATTTTGTGTTTTGGCTCTAAGCTCCGCCCTCCTCCTATCTACCAATCACAAAGTCAGTTGTGTTTCGGCATCCGGGTTGCCAGATCTGCTCTAGTTACCACAGCTGCAGCTACAAACGTTCCTGCTGGATCCTGCAGCCTATCTGGCAACCTCAATACAGGGGGAGGGGAAGAGGGGATAGTAATTGCAATACCAGTTTTGGCCCCAATCTTACATACACTTCCTTTAACTGTACATCTCAAAGTGCTTTACATAAACAGATAAGACAAAATAACTAACAATAAGCATAAAAATGAATGAAAGAGTTAAAAAAAACTATATATAATTGATATAAATGTTAAATTAAAAGCTACCCTAAAAAAATTGTTTTAAGGCAAGATTTAAAAATGCAAAGACATTGAGCTTGCCTTATCTGAATCGGCAAGAATTCCATAATTTTGGAGCTAATGAGGAAAAAGCCCTATCACCCATCAATCTTAAACAAGTTTTCAGAACAACTAAAAGACCAGTTTAGATGAATGAAGATTATGCATCGGAGTATAGAGAATTAAAAGCTCAGACAAGTATTGCGGTGCCAACCCATGTGAAGCCTTGTAAGTAACCATTAACACCCTAAACTTAACCGGGAGCCAATACAAAGTCTCTTAAATAGGAGTGATATGATCTCTCTTGTAAGGATTCTAGCAGCTGAATTTTGAACTAGCTGCATTTTGTTTAGGGGAGCTTTTGACACCCCAGCCAAGAAGCCATTGCAATAATCAACACGGGTAAGTTTTTATCAACCTCTCACCAACAGAAAAGTAAAGCACTGGACATCATCTGGCAATGTTTCTAAGATGAAAACATTTTTTTTTTTACCTGTTTTTTTAACATGTGGCTCAAATGTTAGATTTGCATCAAAGATCACTCACAAATTATTCTGTTTCGATTGAGACTCCATAATTGAACCATCAACAGTTAGGGTAACTGAACCAGTATTACGTAGTCGGTGGGGTGAACCAATGAATATAATCTCAGTGTTAAGTGGAAAAATATAATTCTCACTGTTAAGTGGAAAAATATAAATGTTTAAAGGCAAAGAGCCCATAATTGATCCACAAGAAACTCCAGATTGTACAACAACAACCTCAGACCTAAATCCACCCATGGCAACAAACTGCTTATGATCAAACAAGTAGGACTTAAACCAATTATTGGCAGTATCAGAAACCCCAAAGACAGTTTCTAGATGAGTAATTAAAACCAAATGATCTACAGTGTCAAAAGCGGCACTAAGATATATACTAGGTCCTTCTCGAAAAATTAACATATTTTCCATAATGTAATGATAAAAATTAAACTTTCATATATTTAAGATTAATTGCACACCAACTGAAATATTTCAGGTCTTTTATTGTTTTAATACTGATGATTTTGGCATACAGCACATGAAAGCCCAAAATCCCATCAAAATTAGCATATTTCATCCGACCAAGAAAAGAAAAGGTTTTTAATACAAAAAAATTCAACCTTCAAATAATTATGTTCAGTTATGCGCTCAATACTTGGTCGGGAATCCTTTTGCAGAAATGACTGCTTCAATGCGGCGTGGCATGGAGGCGATCAGCTTGTGGCACTGCTGAGGTGTTATGGAGGCCCAGGATGCTTCGATAGCGGCCTTAAGCTCATCCAGAGTGTTGGGTCTTGCGTCTCTCAACTTGATTTCCGAATGACATGCAAAATTTGCTTTCATCCGAAAAAAAGTACTTTGGACCACTGAGCAACAGTCCAGTGCTACTTCTCTGTAGCCCAAAGTGGCTTGACCTGGGGAATTTGGCACCTGTAGCCCATTTCCTGCACACGCCTGTGCACGGTGGCTCTGGATGTTTCTACTCCAGACTCAGTCCACTGCTTCCGCAGGTCCCCCAAGGTCTGGAATCGGTCCTTCTCCACAATCTTCCTCAGGGTTCGGTCAACTCTTCTCGTTGTGCAGCGTTTTTTGCCACACTTTTTCCTTCCCCCAGACTTCCCACTGAGGTGCCTTGATACAGCACTCTAGGAACAGCCTATTCGTTCAGAAATGTCTTTCTGTGTCTTACCCTCTCACTTGAGGGTGTCAATGATGGCCTTCTGGACAGGGTCGGGTCGGCAGTCTTACCCATGATTGCAATTTTGAGTAATGAACCAGGCTGGGAGTTTTTAGAAGCCTCAGGAATCTTTTGCAGGTGTTTAGAGTTAATTAGTTGATTCAGATGATTAGGTTAATAGCTCGTTTAGAGAACCTTTTCATGATATGCTAATTTTTTGAGATAAGAATTTTGGGTTTTCATGAGCTGTATGCCAAAATCATCAGTATTAAAACAATAAAAGACCTGAAATATTTCAGTTGGTGCAATGAATCTAAAATATATGAAAGTTTAATTTTTATCATTACATTATGGAAAATAATGAACTTTATCACAATATGCAAATTTTTTGAGAAGGACCTGTAGAAGGATCAAAATTGAAAAACAGCTAGAATCAGACTAGTATGGCGTCTAATCTGACTAAGGCCTATAGTTGTGTGTTAATCAGTTAGTAGTTTTTATTTAATTAACTTATTTTTCTTTGGGCAGACATGTAGTGCTGAGAACAGCAGATGTGAACAGAGCAATAAACTGAGATAATGAAGACAGTGCTACAGGGAGACAGAAAGGACAGTTGACTGTCCTGGTAGTGCTAAACCACATGCAATCATATTTGTCCCCAGGCGTGTTCAAGAACTTGCCTTAGTGGGAGAGTGGAGTTACATATCAAAGCGAAAATCTGGTGCTGTCCATAAGGATGAGATTCACTGCTGTACTTAAAGCAGCTGCTGGCCACATCAGATCCTGACTGCTACTTTTGATATTGCCTCCATCCCATTTGCTGAGTAAATATCAATATTATTAGAAATTGGATAACTAAGTGGCCATACAACAAGTTTTACCTCTTTCAGAATACTAAACTTGCATTATAGCTTGATGTGGGATACATTCTGTGTAATACCTGAGGTCTATGCCTAAATGTATACACTTAGCATTACTTAAAGATCTTTATTCTCAGGCGATAGAAAGAGAGATTGCAAAATCCCCTTATATGGAGATGGATTAGGCGTGTTTTATGCAAATCATTAGCTGCAGGCACGCTCTCGCTCATTTAAAATCACCTGGATTCATCAACATTAGAACAAGGGAAAGAACAAATTTATGTTACACACCTGCTGCGAATCCGCCGGGCTTGTACTGCAGCATAAGAAGCTGTTCTGCACACATGAATTTGTAAATTGTACATAATTATTAGTGAACGAGAGCCATGACTTATTCATCAGCCTTTCTTTGGTGTCTGGAATCTTCTGTAGGTTTTCCCCTTAGTTAATAAATGATGAGCTGAAGTTTTGTGAAGCGCCCCACAGGATCTGTGTGATGCTGTGGCCTCATGATCTCTCCCTATAGCTCTAGCAAGACAGAATATTCCTAAATGTATATGATATGATGCCTTGTAAGATGCCTCATGCTACACATTTCTATATTTTTATGCAGACTTTTAAATGTTTTGAAATGGATTCTCATCCACAACGAAAAGCAATTTGACGTGAAGCCAAGTGAAACGACTTCTTGAACAAGAGCAAATGCAGGATGGTTGTGGTTTGCTATTAGGCAATATCATGTGAGTGACCGGATGTCCCGAAGAGATGTCACTGCAAGGGAGAGGAAGATACCTACCTGTTCCTCGACGAGGTGTGTGCTTCATCCGTTCACCCACCCACAATCTCCACTCCATCTGCAATACTGAGACTGTTCGTATCTTTCCAATTTTACCGTTAAACTACTATTATAATTGTTTTCCTCAATTCTACTGTGAAAGAAGTTTGTTTGAAATCTTTTGCAAATTTATTAAAAATAAAAACAAGTTAAATTACATGTACGTAAGTATTCACAGCCTTTGCGCAATACTTTGTTGAAGCACTTTTGGCACCAATTACAGCCTTAAATCTTTTTCAGTATCATGCTACAAGTTTGGCGGGAGTTGTAATCAGGGTTTGGCAAGCTACTTGGAGAATGTAGTGAGCTAAGCTACCAGTTACTCTACATTAAATTAAGCTTCACTACACCGAAGCTAACCCCCGGGAAATGTAGCAAGCTAAGATACAGCAACTTGACAAAAGTAGTTTACTACATCTAAGCTACTTAAAAAAAAAAAATTATATTGAACCAACTTCATTCATATCAATGCTATCTCAGTGATCAATAAAAGTCAAGAATATAGACTCATTTTTTTTAGTTATACAAAAACTGTCCGAAATCAATTCGGCAACAAAAACATGTGATGCATAATATTAACAAAACCAGGGGCCTATTGCACAAAACTAGTATAAGGGAATAAGCCGGGATATCTTGGTGATCTTGTCATTTTTATGCAAAATTTAGTACACAGCTGTCATGTAGGCCATATATGTCAATATATAAATAGTGGATAAATTGAGCCAGGATAACCAAAATATCCCGGCTTAATCCCTTATCCTAGTATTGTGCAATAGGCCCCTGGTGTCGAGAGGGGGTGTGTGTGTGTGTGTGTGTGTGTGTGTGTGTGTGTGTGTGTGTGTGTGTGTGTGTGTGTGTGTGTGTGTGTGTGTGTGTGTGTGTGTGTGTGTGTGTGATCTATCTCCCACACACATGAAACAAGTTTCATTCATTCATTCCTATCAAGAGGTGGCCAGGCTGGACCCCGATACTTTTAACAAGAGGTGTTTATTCAAGAGACACAATAGATTTTATAACTTTGCAGTTTCTCTTTTGTCACCGCGCAGACGATGCGCGTGCAACAGCGAATTGAGCGCTAGGGAAAAAAAACGTCAACTAGATAGTGCGAATGTGCACGCGCCTATCCCGTCTTTACGCGCTCACTGCCAAAGGAGTACTTTGAAAGGCTCGCGCGCGCATCTGTGCGCATCTGCACGAGGCAGAAAGGAACGTAGAAAGTGAAGTATATCTGCGTTCTTATCAGTTGTGTTTCCAATTTGAGGTTGATCCTCAGAAATGCTTGGGGAAATGTAACGTTAGCTTGTGTGGACGCTACCGCACTACTTGATCAACAGAAGAGCGTCGCTACTGAAAAGCTATTTAATTGAGAAAACAGCGACGCTACCACCACGCTACTGAAAAATGTAGTTAAGCTAGTAGCGTCACTACTTGTAGCGAAGCTACTGCCCAACACTGGTTGTAATGAGTTAGTTTCATGCTACTTTTGGGCAGTTTCTCCCATTCTGCTTTGCAGGACATCTCAAGCTCCATCAGGTTGGATGGGGAGCGTCTGTGCACAGCCATTTTCAGATCTTTCCAGAGGTGTTCATTTGGGTTGAAGTCTAGGCTCTGGCTGTTGCTTAGGGTCATTATCCTGTTGGAAGATGAACCTTCGCCCCAGTCTGAGGTCCAGAGCACTCTCTGGAGCAGGATTTCATTAAAAATATCTCGACATTGCTGAATTCATCTTTCCCTTCTTATCCTGACTAGTTTCCCAGTTCCTGCCACAGAAAAACATCCCTACAGCATGATGCTGACACCACCATGCTTCACTGTAGGGATGTATTGACCAGGTGATGAGCAGTGCCTGATTTCCTCTAGACATGACTCTTGCCATTTAGGTCAAAGAGTTCAATTTTGTTTCATCAGACCAGAGAATTTAGTTTATAATGGTCTGAGAGTCCTCCAGGTGCAGTTTGGCAAACTCCAGACAGGCTGTCATATCCTGTCTGGCCACTCTACCATACACGCCTGATTGGTGCAGTGCTGCAGTGATGGTTGTTCTTCTGAAAGGTTCTTCTCTGTCCACAGAGAAACGCTGGAGCTCTGTCAGAGTGACAGAGCTTAGTTCGGCCGGGCAGCCAGCTCTAGGAAGAGTCCTGGTGTTTCCAAACTTCTTCCAATTATGGATGATGGAGGCCACTGTGCTCATTGGGATTTTCAGTTCTGCAGAAATGTTTCTGTCCCCTCCGTAGATCTGTGCCTATATTATTTCTATAGAAAATTCCTTGAACTGGCTTGGTTTGTGCTCTGACATGCACTGTTAACTGTGGAGTTTTATATAGACAGGTGTGCCTTTTCAAATGATGTCCAATCAACTGAATTTACCATAGGAGGACTCCAATGAAGTTTAATTCCATCTCAAGGATGATCAGTGGAAACACTGAATACTTATTTGTGATTTTTCTCATTTTTAATTTTTAATACATTTGCAAAGATTTCAAACAAACAACCTATATGCAAAAATTGTAGGGCTAACATTGAACCTAAAGGGGACAAATAAATGTAAAAACTTATAATAAATAATAATAAGCCGGACAATAATAATCATCAAACACAATTCAATAAAACGTCCATAACTCCCACACTAAGTGTCACACTGTCAGTTAACCAAGATATGCTTTAAGTGCTCTTATTACACGGCTCTGTGGAAAGACCAATCAGAATCAGGTTATCGCGCATTCCAGCGGTATGTTATTCCCAGATAACAACCCCTAAAATGAATAGCACACCGCTAATCCGGGTACTAGGAGTTATCTTGACCGGTGCTACTTTTATGCTTAACGCTGCCGTTGACTGTCTGGCGCCACCTTGTGGTGGCTTTAAAAAAACATGACCACCATGGGTTACAATGTAAGACTTAAAGGGTTTACTTTATAAAGTTTTAAATATGGATATTTTTCTTACACAAACGCATCAATTCGAATCTAAAGGCCTCTATTAACCCACCGGAGCCGTGTGGAGCACGTTATTTGATGGACAGCTGCATTTTTTTATTGACTTTAAAAACAGCTACAACTACTGCTGGGATTAACGTTAGCCTGGACTTATAAATATAACTCTGATTGTATTAGTCTGAAAGAAGAATGTCATAAACACCTATGATGACTTGAGGGCGAGTAAATCATGGGTTAATTTTCATTTTTTGGGTGAAATTTCAGCATTCATTTCAACATACAGTGGGTGCGGAGAGTATTCAGATTTTTTACTCTGTTATTTTTCAGCCATTTGATAAAATCATTGCGATAACAACTGGCTGGATGTACATCATCACTTACATAACAATCTATGTCAAGATTTCTGATGCAAAATCCTTAATTTCAGCTTCAAATTTTCTTTTAATTTCCTTCTGAATTCCCAGAGCTCTGGTTTACAGTGTGAACATATTTGCCTTAATAAGAGTGTTCATGTCAGCTTGGGACTGACACAGGCAGGAATTCAGTCAGCATAAACAGTACAGTAATAATAAGGTTACAGAGACTGTCTTAAAGACATCACCATTTGCATGTTGTTACGGAACAGAGACTCAAGACAGGGAGACTTTATTTTCTTTAGAAGTCTTTATTTAACAGGATGAGCAATAAGTAATGCAGGTGATTATTCATAGACAGTACAGTGCATCCGGAAATTATTCACAACGCTTTACTTTTTCCACATTTTATGTTACAGCCTTATTTCTAAATGGATTAAATGCTTCAGAGTCTATGTTGGGATCAGTATTGCAGTGATTATTGTTGTTTCTAGCATGTTAAAAGTTTGGCAACAGTTCTTCTTACCATATATTACAGGATGACAATGTCAAGATTCATCAGGCTCAAACTGTGAAAGAATAATTTGTTTGGGGGCTGGGTGTTGTATTTAAGTAAACAATATTTTAACATTTTTAGTTATTTTTTTCTTGAAAAGATGTATTATGGATTCAGCACAATTCAATTAAATAACAATTCAGCACTTTAAAACACACACACACACACACACACACACACACACACACACACACACACACACACACACACACACACACACGTAGTGTTTCCATGTTTTATTGGGACTTTCCATAGGCGTAATGGTTTTTATAATGCACAAACCGTATTTTCTATCCCCCTACCCTGCCCCTAAACCTACCCGTCCACACACACACACACACACACACACACACACACACACATACACACACACACACACACACACACACACACACACACACACACACACACACACACACACACACACACACACACAATCTTGAAAGTTGTTGGGGTCAAGGCAACAGACTTGTCAATGATCAGGCTGTGTGTCTTTATTTAGATTTCTTTATGTTCCATCCTTCAGTAACAGCCTCTTGCAAAGCTGCATTACATTATGACAAATTCATAAAGCAATCAGAGATCAAATGTGCTGCTTAAACTGATCAGACTGAAATGATCAGGGAATTTTGCTAAAAATAAATGTACCAGCTTGTTTCTAATGTTGAGGTTTGACAAGATGTGCAGAGTGGCTTTCACGGACCTCTCTTTTTTTAGTAGTTACAGAATATGTACAAATATATACAACTCAGAGCAAAAAAGTGACAGAGCTCATAATAAAATGTCCTGATACATCACCCATAGGTTTCTGAAGAGTGTTTCCATCTTAGGAGCGTCACTGTGTCACTGCCAAATAACTGAAAATGGGCAAAGAGGAGCTAACAGGTGGAGTGAGTGGCGCTAACAGACAGCAGACAAACGGCTAGTAGTGACAGAAGCAGCAATCCACCTTTCACTCAAGTGACCATGTCTTAATTATGCAGAACTTTAAGGCTTAAGATAATTGAAACTAATTCATTATAAATAAATAAAACACAGCCCCTCACAGTTGTCATTAAGGGCGAAATTAGCTGGATAGACCAAAACCACAATTTGTACCAGGCCATAAACAGTTTTTTCTGCTGTAAAGTTGAGCATTTTAACATAGGACAATGAGACTCTGCTTCCTTTTGGAGCCTGTCTCCAGTGGCCAGTCGAAGAATTGCAGTTTAGATCACTTCCGTATTGGCTTCAAGAAAAACTGTGGGAGGTTGCCGCTTGGTTAAAACATTACACTCTTTCTTGATCTAGACAAATATCATTAGAAAGATTAAAGACTCCAGCTTCGATATTAAACCTCCGTTTATGATAAAACTGGGTTGCAGTGACATTCATTTCTTAATTTATGTTAGGAGTTCAAAATAATCAATCTGTAAAGTAAGATATTTTGAATATAATGTCAGGTGGTTTATATGTGTGCACTAGGGATGTCAACGATTAATCGATGATCGATTAATTGTCAATAAGACATTTGATCGATAAGACTTATCGATCATCGATTTAAGCAGGGTCATGCGCATGCGTACAGTTCAACCGCGAAACGGGAGGAAAAATGATGCGAACGTGCCCGAGTTCTATTTGGGACCATTTTACAGCTGGAGTTACACCTTCATCATGACTGCAAGTTTGCATGTGCATTCGCAGCTTTTTGTTTTGTACAAATGTAAGTTGTAATATTGTGTTTATTTTGTGCAGGCCTATCTATAGCTGATTTATCTCATAAGGAAGCATTTGGTTAATAATTAATGTTAGAGGCAAGCGGTAGTAAAAGCGTGGCGGTGATCAGCTTCAGCATTTAGCTCCAACAGCAATGCACAGCTAATAATGACTATGAGTGGGACTGTCATAGGCTATTACACAGCATTAATGAGAACACTATTGTAATAAAACATTGTGATTGTTAAGTATTTGGGTTTATTTGCCGTGTGTTTCATTGCGTTGATCCAGGAAGAGCGCGTGCACAACATGGTTCTCGGTCACGCACTCTGACTCGCGCATGTAACTTGGTTAAAGTTCACTTGTGCATTATCATCAGATTGTGCTGAAGTAATTTGTAATATTACATTTATTTTGTAACGTTATATATGTGATCAATCATATAGGATGCGTTTCTTTCAGCGAAATAAAACGCACTAGCAAATGGCTTCAGTCAGTGATGGCTACCGGTTTTCATTCAGTGCTTCGGCTTTAGCGCATACAGAGCAATGCATAATAACGATGATTGGGACAGTCATATTATATAACAGAAATGAGCAGTAGCGCGGGAAGGGGGGTGCTGCGGGGGCTGCAGCCCCCCTCGTTATAGCATCAGCCCCCCTGGTGGGGGGCTGTGGACTAAAATTATATTGTATTTAAAACATGAAATGAAATAAAATAAATTAAAATAGACTGACATAACATACTGGGCCCTATCTTGCACCCAGCGCAATTGACTTTGTACACCGCCGCATGTGTCATTCCTATTTTGCACCTGCGCAAAGCGCGCTTTTCCCTCCACAGAAGCACGTCGCTAAACTAGTGAATGAACTTGCGCTCCCTGGGCGGTTCAGCGAAAAAAAGGAGGCGTGTTCTGGCGCAAACAATCCCTGGTGCTATTTTGCTGTTCCATTAAACAGTTGTGCCACTGACCAGAAAAAACCTAGTCTAAAGTCAGTGGCGCGTTGCGCGTTGTTCATTATGCTATTTTAAGGGCGCATGCTTGACCAAAATGTATAGCGTGCACAACGCGCATACACTTTGCTCATGAAATCTACACAGATGCAACAGTTATTTTTGCAAATCATAAATTGTTACAAAAAAAAAAAATATTAACACATTGTGGTGTGCCACGAAGATGTGAAAAAATAGGCATAAATCTAGCTTACAAATTATTCAGGCTTTAAGGATCAGACCTGTTTGCCCAGTAGTGGCAAGACATATATATATATATATATATATATATATATATATATATATATATATATATATATATATATATATATATATATATATATATATATATATATATATATATATATATATAGGGACATCTATATACAAATTGGTTTGTCCGTTAAGAACCAGGAAAAAAAATCGACTGAAAAAATAAAAAACTGTTTAACCGACGCTATTTTGGGTGGGTTTCTCCCATCCCCATACAACACAACTTCTCTGTCTTTCACTCCCTTACGAAAGGAAAATATATTTACCCATATATTACTTGAAATATATTTTAATATATTGTAAATATATGGAATAATATATTGATGGTATTATAAAATATATTATATATTCATGTAATATATTGCAAAATATACAAATGATTGCCGCTTTCAATATATTGCAATATATTGAAAGATATAAATATTAATTCCCATATATGTTAATATATTTCCTAATGTATTGCATGAAATTTTACAATATACTGCAATATATTTTTGTTTTGTAAGGGCTGCTCTTACAAGAACATCAGTCACGTCGGCTGTGAACCGCTCATGGCGTGCGCCTGGTAAATACGCCATAATAATAGCAATCCATAATGGAACTTGCGCAGCTGCTTTTAAAGGGGGGGTGAAATGCTGTTTCATGCATACTGATCTTTTTACACTGTTAAAGACTTGGAATCCCATACTAAACATAGACAAAGTTTCAAAAGTTAAGGTGGACGTTTGATGGGCGTATTTCTTTGTCAAAAATACTACTTCCGGTTAGTCATAAGTTTCGGCAAGTTTTTTGAGATCATGCGTCCCCTTTGACGTTAATGGGGTCGGAATTTCCTTGTATGGGCCGTACGGACAATTAGAGAGAGAGAGAGAGAGAGAGAGAGAGAGAGAGAGAGAGAGAGAGAGAGAGAGAGAGAGAGAGAGACTACGCCCATCAAAGCGCTGGCTTGTAGGATGCTGGACAGGTGATGTGCACATAACAATGTCACCAAAAAAGTGCGTTTTTGGTTGCCAGACCAAGACAGTCCTGCACAGATTCCCCAAAAACCCCGCGTTAAGGCAACAGTGGATGTAATTTGCTTTTCCGGATCAGCAACTGAGTTGCGCGAATGTTTATATCTGTTCGCTGCATTTCGGTGCCGACTGTTTCATAAACAAGGCCCAGCTTGACGCCGGATTTTCCTATCGCCTAATGCTGAAGGATGGAGCAGTCCCAATGTTAGAACCGCGGGCGGTGAGTGAGACTGCTTCAAATGTCTGTGTTTTTGCCTATGCTCATCAAGTAGCCCAAACATGATCACGTATAGTTAATTGATCAAAGGAGCATGCGATGTGTAGTGCGTGTACATTTGTTTAGCTGGCCACTATATGTGTAACTTTATGTTTGTGTATTGTAAAAGCACTCCAAACAACAATACACAAAGAGGGGGGAAATATGTTGAACTAAATAAGCGCGCTTCTTCATTCAAATGCGCTACTATTCCGTGTCTTTCTATGTAAACACTAACTTAACCTGTCTACACAAACCACGCGTAAACACACAAACACACGTGCACAACTGCACTTCCCACATGTACACCTTCAAAGACAAAAATACGACAATATAATTCAAGTATAAATATGTAAATAACACAAGTCGCTAAGCATATTATATAGTTAGTGTATAAGTTAACTTGTACCACATACAGACGTCCTGCTCTAGTCGTTTTTGCTGCTGCTCCTGTTCAACTGCAGTCTCTGGGTCTGATTCCGGATCATAGATGTATGGCTGTATCTGATTAAAAGCCATATTTTTATTTTGAATAAAGTTTTTTTCCCGCTGTTAGGGATGCCACAGCTTTACGACGCACTCGACTCAACACAATAGCAGCGCGCTGCTGCACACGTCATTATTTAGCTCCGCTCACACGACACGCCCCCACCCGCTCGGCTTTTTTCGGAAAGACTCGGAACAGCGCATCTTTCTTATATAATTATAAAAAAAATAAAGACTTTTCGGAGATATGCAGGATGCAATGCTACTCTATAGGTACTCAAGATTGACATGACACTGACTGAAACTGAGTGTTTCACCCCCCCTTTAAAGGGAATGTTGGATGCCGCTCTGATTGGTTTATTCATGTTACGCCCAAACCACACCTATGAACAATGAAACTACTTCAGACCAACCCATTTTAGATTTGCGCCGGGCGCAAGAGCCATTTATCCTGCAGGGAAAATAGCAACAGCGCCGAGACCCGCCCACAAAGTTACTTGCGCTCGGCGCTTTGACACTTGCGTTTCAGATCGTTAAAATAGGGCCCACTGTGTTTTAATGGGATTAAAATAATGGGCCGTGGATAAGATATAAACTAATTAATAATTATTTTAATAATTCCTCAGGGAGTGCTTTCGTCACCATCATGTCACCTCACTCACTCTCGTTTGGTCATGGTTAGCAATAAGCAGCAGAAACGTATTTGTAGACTTTTTTTGAGTAACGTTACTACTAGCACGGTTAAGAAAAGTAAAATTGGGAAATCTTCTCAAATAAAGTATGTAAACAACAACGACGCTGACCTTGACACCGACACAAACTCTGTTCAGACATCCGCGAGGTTTGTGAGCTGGACGTTAACATGTAGCCTACTCTCACCAGTCTGCTGAGGTCGGGACACATGATATTTTACAAACGTGATTATGAATCATTATTTCTCCAAATATGCGCAAATGATGGACTAAAAGCCCTGGCAGATGCTGTATGTAGCCTATGAACACAAATAAAAAGAATGCTTTATGAGTGATGATTAACATCTGTCTGTGTATGATCCATGGGCGTCGGATCCATTGTGTGTCGTGAGGACAAGACTCACCCACTTTTAAAGACCAATGATATTGGACCCACTCACTTTTATCATCACTAATTCAACACGTCTGTTTCCCTAACCGAGAAAAACGTATTAGGTGTTTGACTCTTTTTTTCCACTTTTCTAATATTTTCTCAATTTTTATTGAAAATAAATGCCTTTCTGATCTGTGATGTGAAAAGGGAGTAGAGCGAGTTCGGCAAAAGGCAGGGCAAATAACTCAGTGATTTCCGTAATTTTGTCTGGCACAATCAATCGTTTAGTAAACTGCAGTATATTTGTATCTAACGTTACTCCAGCAAAAACAAATTCTGAGACCACCCACAGTTTTGCTTCCGACACCCATGGTATGATCGCGTTTTAACAAGTAATTAATTTTAAACAACAATAATCTGGGGCGGTGGGTCCGTCTGTGCTCTTTGGCGGTAAAGGGGGGTTCTACTACAACACCTGTCTGGTCACCACAACAAGATAATGACGTCACACATTTTCCAACCCAACTTTCAGCCCCCCCGGAATTAAACGGCTTCCAGCGCGCCTGGAAATGAGAACACTATTTTAATAAATGGTTGTAAAGTCATTGGGTTTAGGTGCCGTGTTCAGAGCGTTGTTCCAGGAAGCGCGTCTCCCATTCTGAATATGAATATCAGCAACTCCATTCAAGTTCACTTGTGCATTCGCATCATTTTGTGAAGATATATAATTTGTAATATTTTGTTAACTTTATATAAATCTGATTAATCTCATATAGGAAGCTTTTTGTTGAGTTAAATAATGCGCTAACAAATAGCTTCAGTGTAACTACCGGTGTTGATTCAGCGCATCCGCTTCAGCTCGCGCAGTTCAAACAGCAACGCACGACTAATAATAACTATGATTGGGACTGTCACATTACATAACATTAATGAAAACAATATTTTAATAAATTGTTTTGAATTAATTGGGTTTAGGTGACGTTTCAGCACGTTGTTCTTGGAAGAGCGTCCACACATTCTGAATAACAGATCTGAGTTCGCCGTTCGTGTTGTATTAGGCTACAGGTTATATTTGGTTATTACATAAGTCATTTAATTAAATTATAAATAACATCGACTAGTTTTACAATCCCATTGCTCTTTGTTTAGAAAAATCCCTCTCATTCATTTGGTGAACATGGCGATTTGAGCAGCATTTGCACATCCTGTCATGCTGTCGGCTATAAGCCACTGCTGTGCACGCATATTTTAGTATTATGGTTAACGATTGATCGATTAATTGATCGTTAATTTAAACGGCGATCGATCACGGGAATTTGTGAAAATTGACATCCCTAGTGTGCACAGTTGCACGGAACAGTGTGTGCATATTTTAAGAAATACTGATTTATTATCATGTTTGCAAAATATGTAGTCATACTGTTAGGGGTTAACAGCTTATGACCCAGGACCAGTAGTGAAGAAATGAAGACAGAGTCAGGATTGCAATTAATTAAAAGAAAAATTTACTTAAGAATAGTTTGCAGTTTCAAAAGCAGAAGCCAGCTTCAAGTCTCACAAGGAGTTCGTAGGCCGCGCTCCCTCTCTCACCGTCTCGTTGCCTCGCCCTATCGTACATACAATTGTCCCAACAGTTATACCGTTTTCAAGGTCTTATCCACGTCATTACTGCAATGTGGACGCTTCTGATTGGCTCAGAGACAATGCACAGTCATGGTAAATTTCCACTCGAGTCAGTTAATCTGATGCACGTTTCCACTGACGTGTCACTTGTTGATGCTTTCACCCCAGAATTAGGCCCGCAGTGACCTTCCAGATCTGGAGCAGGCGCCAGCTTGCCCAGAACAACAAGTCCACCCATCTCTTAGGGTGCCCATTGTACACCATTCTGATCTGTAACATAGAATATTGCGCACATACACAGATACAAAGTCTCTCCAAGGTTGGAGCTGATTAAGCTCCAGTTCTAACTAGTTCTTACCAAAACATACTGATAACATGTGCTTTCCTTTAGTGAGAGGAACACACAATAGTACAGGCAATATTCATCTTGACTTTTTAGTGTTTTAGTAAAAGGAAATATAAAAGGAATAAAACATAATAAATTAAATGAAAGACAAATCCATATTTCATATCTGGAAGCCGGGCTAAGTGAGCAAACGCTGTTACTGCACTCCTGACATGTTAGGGGTGTGTGATACCTCCAAAATCCAAACACATGACCTTGTTGCCAGTGTTTAGTGACACATCACACATCTCTAGGCCACACCCTCAGTCACTCCTCAGAGACCAAATATACACTTTAGAAAACAAGAAACAAAGCAAAATCATAACTGGATAGAATCATTGTAATAATATAGGTAATATAGGAAGATAAATATTAATTAAGGTTTTGATTATGAAGTTATTTAGGATATAAATTTATACAGGTATATTGAAGCGGCAGTGGATTTCAAAATCCCCCCTTCAATACAGAATACCATTTCCATTCATTTCCCACTGAATTGTTGCGATCTGAAGAGCTGAAAGTGTGTTCACTGCGAGCACTGTTCCTTTCTTCTTATAGTTTGAGTCATATATGACTCACCTCCGCTCATACGATCTCTACAGCTGTCATTCATCTTATGTGACCATAACTCCACCCCTTCTGCATGACGCTACTTCCTCATCCAATTCTCAATGAAGAACCAACTAAAGAAACATTTTGACATGTGAAATAAGAAGCTAATTAACACATGATAACTATGGCATATGTTTTGTGTGATTTGTCATGTGATTTCAGCTATTTTTATATCAATAATGAATGTTTACATTATAAATGCCAAGATGGTGTAGCTATTAGCTCCACATAAAATGTTAAATATAACATATTTTAACATCATAAATATGACTGAAATCCACATTAGATCATGATCAGAATGTAATACAAACAGTCAATGGTGGCTTAAAGAGATGTTTGAGCTAAAGTGTCATTTTAAAGCTACATTGTGTGATATTTTCCCCATCCAGCGGTGAAAAGGTATATGACCATCCAGTGAATAATAGTTTCTGTTCCTCTCAATTTCGATTTCGTTTCAACTCCTACGGTGGCTGATTTAGTCAAAGCTTATTGCTTATTTCCAGTTCGGCCTCTTCAGTGAGTGTTGCTTCAAGTGATGAGGTTACTTTTGAAAACTATTATAATTTGCAGTTATTTAATTTGCCAAATGATCTATGATCAAATTAATCTGTGTAAAATGAATAATAGTTTTACCATTTTAATGCAAGCTAATCCTAGTAAAGTAACTTTTATTAGTGCTATGGTTATTCTGTATATTGTACGACATCACTAGCGTAAGGCAAAGTTTACATTGCAGGCTATATCATTTTCTCTAATGACCTACCTGTGCCCCATTCATAGGTGTAGTCTAGTCATAATAAGGTCATAGTGTGAAATATATTTACATCGTACAATAATACATCTTAAATGAATAAGATTACAGGACAGATGTAAAAGTAAAGGTGAAAGTCTCGCTAATTTACACTAGCATTATCAGATTAGACTACATTAATTGTGTACACAGTTAAAATAAATGAAAAATAACTCAAATTTAAAGTGCCTACATATATAGCCTACAAATTAAAATCGAAATTAAAATATTAATCTCATGTTATCCGTCATAGAACACGGATTTATGTTACAAGGTAAATAATACTTTTTCATCATTGACGTGAGGAAAACTATCCTAGACGTCGTTCTAGTGTTATGCTCAGCACACCATGATATAATTAGCCAAGCAACAATAAAACTTCCAATATACACGAATAGGCTGAATTAATATTACCTGTCGAGAAGAAAGCAGGCAACGTCGGTGTTCTTTTTAAAATCGTTGCTCCTCATGAGCTCTTTCCATCTTGGAAAGGCCACTCCAATATTTACTTTTGTCTTGTTGATTTGCCCGTTGCGTTGGCGTCTTAATTCTCTATTCCACTTCCTTGGCAAATATCCTCGAGAATAAGAGTGATCCTCCATCATCATTTAGCAGCCTCAAGCAATCCCCCTCTTTACATTCGACACAGTGCCATCGAGTGTAAAAACGAGAAAAGCGAAGCTTGAATTTATGGGTATGTCCCTCTTTGGCTAATGTACTTTCAAGATGGAGGGGCAACATGGCGGGTATATATGTGCCACTTCAAAAAAATATATAAATTAAGTAAATACTGTAGTTATAATTCTTGGTGCTTTATTTTGATTTTGGGGTGAAATACTCACCCATTCACCTGAGATTCATCTTTTGAAGAGTTAATGAAAAGCATTTGGGTTATGTGTGCTTTTAAAGATTAAATAATTGTTTTAAAATGATTTGTAGATATCTGCGAAAACCAACAGCATAATCTCCTATTCTGTGTAAAATATGTGCTGAACTAGACCGACACCTTTCCAGCAGGACAGGTGGAATTAGTGAGTGTGTGTGTGAGAGAGACGAGGGTCTGTCCTTCAGGTCTGAGGAGCTTCTGTGATGATTAGATGATGTTATCAGTGTTTGGTCTTCAACTGCAGTTCAGGGCATGTTCATATATTTAATTAAAATGCCATCGGCCAGTAGAAAGGGCAGTTATCTTACACATACGCCTCTCTGCCCTCTAATTTAAAGATTATCTACTGTGATTGGCATCTGAATGTTGAGATGGAGCGAGTGAAGAAAAGGAACATGTGGTGAAATGACCCGTCTGCTCCGAGCGCTGTCACCTGACCGCTCCATTTCCATGGCAACTATCAGGCGGACAGCATCGCGTATGTGGCAGTGAACAGCTGTGAGTTTCTGTGCTGATCACTGGAATGTGCAATGTAAATGTCTGAAGATACAGACATGATACTCTTACTACTAATACTGCACTTTGTATTATCAATACTGTGTGCAAATTCCCAGATGACTTAAGGTATTTTCCAAAATGCGCATTATACATATCCCACAATGCAAAGGACTTGACTCTACCTTGCATGTTTATTTCATTATTATTATTATTATTATTTTAAATTAAGTCTAATGCTGCCGTAAAGCAGAATCGGAGATATGCACATGGACATATGCATAAATGAATACATTGCTGAGGTGAGTATTTTATAAACGGAATGCAATTTGTCATATGTAACTTTTAAGATGCAAAGCAAAATAAGCTAACAGCACTTGGAGTGACCAGAGAAGGCACAGATCAGATGCATATAATCCAAAAGAAGACTTGATGTGCTCATAAATGTGAATGTACAAGTAGAATACGGTTTAATTGGTAACAAACTAAATGCAGTGTTATGCGAAAGTATTCATACCCCTTATTTTTCACATTTTGTTTTGTTACACCCTTATGCCAAGCAGTGTTAAATTACTTCTTTTTTTTGTCTACACAAATGCCAAAAAGCAAATAAATAAATAACCTGAAATGATTACATTGCACAAGTATTCATACCCTAATCAGTAGTTAAAGCACCTTTAGAGCCTTTTTAGGTATGATGCGACAAGCTTTGCACATCTGCATTTGAATTCAGTTTTGCACCCCTGGCTTCATCTCAGAGGAAAAACTTGTCAAAGAAGTTCCTAAGTTACTATGCTAAGTTGTAGTTAACCAAAGGGCAATCAATCTTACTTTTCCAATTGAAATTAAATGACCTTTTTTATGTAACTGACTTAAATAAGTTATTACCAGGCTTGGAGGAAAAGGTATTGACTACCTTTTAAGACTAGTCTTTTAAACCAACTCCGGATGCTTAAATTTTATTTTAGAAAAAATTTACATTTTAAATTTGTACTAATATTGTAAATACTGAAACTATCATTCAAAAAGCATTGTGTTTCAGAATATCAAGGGATATTCATTAAAATTGATCTTCAGTGCCCAGAAATTAATATGCAGTGCTTATTCCAAACAATGATCAGACAAGTGTATGGTGTTTAGTCTAGATAAATTATTTATTTATAACAAATGTAATAATATAGTGTACCAGTGCTTCATGGCTGCTGCTTAACTTTTTTCTTCTTCGTTTAACATTAGAAAGTTTATCTTGTACAACCCATTTTGCATGCATGTAAACATAGGTTGTTTTGTTCTTTGCATGTATTGTACTTGATTGAAATGGCAAGGATGAATCACATTTAAGCTACCCAGATGGGGGAAAAAAAGGTTACTGTTCCATTAAATTCAAATGTTTCCGCAAGACATAAATGAGGATACATTAACATTAAATGGAGACTTTTGCTTAAGTCTTCTGTTTCTCACACATCTCCTGAGACAAAAACTCTAACATTCTCATATTTGTCTCCTTTAAAGATTTAGAAGAGATCTCAACAACATCACACACTGTGCTCAGACTTTTCTCCTTAGTGAGAAACACTGGAGCTCTCACACGTCTTCTCTGAAGATTCATAAGAGATCTCAACATCATCACATACTGTGCTCAGATGTTTTTCTCCTCAGTAAGACTCCGGACCTCTCACATTTGTCTCCTCTGAAGATTAGAAGAGATCTCAGTAAATAAGGTTAATTGTTGATACAAGGTTAATTGTGTCTTTAACTAAGGAGAATATTCTGAGCACAATGTGTGATGTTATTGAGATCTTTTATGAAACTTTAGAGGTGACAAAAGTGAAAGTTCCAGAGTATCTAGCTGAGGAGAAAAGTCTGAGTACAGCGTGTGATACTGTTGAGATCTCTTCTGAAACTTTAGAGGAGACACATATCAACCATCCAGTCTCTCTAGCCAAGGAGACAAATCCGAGCACAGTGTGGGATGTTGTTGAGATCTCTTCTGAAACTTTAGAGGAGACAAATATAAGACATCCAGTCTCTCTAGCTAAGGAGAAAAATCTGAGCACAGTGAGTGATGTTACCGAGATCTCTTATGAAGCTTTAGAGGAGATAAACATGAGAGTGTGAGTGTCTCTGGTTAAGGAGAATAATCTGAGCACAATGAGTGATGTTACTGAGATCTCATGAAGCTTTAGAGGAGATAAACGTGAGAGTGTGAGTGTCTCTGGTTAAGGAGAATAATCTGAGCTCAGTGAGTGATGTTACTGAGATCTCATGAAGCTTTAGAGGAGATAAACGTGAGAGTGTGAGTGTCTCTGGTTAAAGAGAATAATCTGAGCTCAGTGAGTGATGTTACTGAGATCTCATGAAGCTTTAGAGGAGATAAACGTGAGAGTGTGAGTGTCTCTGGTTAAAGAGAATAATCTGAGCTCAGTGAGTGATGTTACTGAGATCTCATGAAGCTTTAGAGGAGATAAACGTGAGAGTGTGAGTGTCTCTGGTTAAAGAGAATAATCTGAGCTCAGTGAGTGATGTTACTGAGATCTCATGAAGCTTTAGAGGAGATAAACGTGAGAGTGTGAGTGTCTCTGGTTAAGGAGAATAATCTGAGCACAGTTTAAAATGTTACCGAGATCTGAGAGAATGTAATTTTTTTGTCTCAGGATAAACATGTGAGAAGCAGGAGACTTAGCCCTATGTCTCAATTTGATGTTCACTTGATCTAATTTCTGTCTAGGAGAAAGATATGAGTTGAGAAGATCTCATGTTTGATTTTTCTTTTCTCTGGGATTGTCCTTTTGGAAGGTGGATCTTTTACCCAGGCTGAGGTTCTGAATGTTATGGACTTAATTTTATTAAGGATATCTATCTATATTTTTCTGATTTGAGCTTTCCTTTGACCCTGACGAGAGCCCTAGTCCCTGCCACTGAAAAACATGCCCACAGCATGATGCTGCCACCACTATGGTTTACTGTTGGGATGGTATTGTGGTGGGGATGTGCCTGGTTTCCTTCAGACATGACGCTTAGAATGGAGGCCATGTGTAACCTGAGGCCAGGTGTAACCTGGCATTAAGATGTGTTTTGGACCACAAGTAGACAAAAGGGAGATTTCCGTTTCCGCTTGTTGTTTTAATCCATCTCTATTGTTCATCTTCGACCACTTCTGTCCTGATTTCTTTAAGGGGAGGGTCTATGGGTGGTCTTTCAGATATTTCGATTGAATGGACAAAATAAGCTCACACAGTTTACATATGAATGTTACCGGAGACGTTCTCTCGTCCATTCCGAACACAGAATGGACGAGAGAACATTATGCTTGGTAAGATTTTTGTCTTTAAACTAAACTTGGGTCCTCAGCTGACAAAGTTTAAATTGGGTAGCCATAATCCATAAGGCCAACTCTTGGGAGATTCCTGAACAAACCTCTTAAATTAAAGATTATGGAGGCTACAAGCTTCAGTGAGCCTTCAAATGCAGACTATCTTTCATAGTTTTCCCCAGTTTTCTTGACACAATCCTGTCTCTGAGCTCTACAGGCAGTTCTTCTGACCTTTTGACCATGGCTTTGTCTTTACTCTTGTAACCCCTCATGTTCGAACCACCCGCTTCAATTGGGACTCGAACTTTGGTCTACCGACATGAGAGTCGGACACTCTAACAGCTAAAGGCTGCAACCTCTAGCATCAGTTGCTAGAGCGTCTCTTGAGATCAGAGGAGTGAGGTTTACTCATAGAGCGACTACTAGTTGGCCTCCGTTACACTGTGATTAGCTGTTAGACCATTTTATTTAGAGGTATGTGGCTTTCCAAATCATTTCCATTTCATTGTACTACAATTCAAAAAGTGTAGAAATATAATAAAGGAGACCCAGCAAAACTGGAATGCTCCTTCTAAAGCTAAATTTCAAGTGTCCTAGAAAAGGGTACAAATACTTGCAGCATAAAATGTGAAACAAATTAAGGGGTATGAATAATTTTGCAAGGCACTGTATGTGTACTATCATTGATTGTAATCAAAGGGTTAAATATCAAAGTAATCAAATTACTGTTATTCAGCAAAGATTGGTTAAAAGTGACAGTGAAGATACGCTGCAAACGATTTCTTTCAAATAAATGCTGTTCTTTTGACTTTCTAATAAAATGTTGTTCTTTTGAAATCTTTCACAGTTTCCACAAAAATGTGATAATAAAAATGAGCAGCAAATCAGCATATCAGAATTCTGAAGGATCATGTGATACTGAAGACTGGAGTAATGATGCTGAAAATCCAGCATTGCATCACAGGAATAAATTATATTTTAAAATATATTCACATTTTCACAATATTACTATTTATACTGTGTTTTTGATCAAACAAATGCAGCCTTGGTAAGAAGAAGAGACTATTTTCAAAAGCATTAAACCATCTTACCTCACGTTTGAATAGCAGCTCCTCCACTCACATTAGAAGTCTGAATTTTCAATGATTTGTCATGTTTTTATGAGACCTTCTTGTGGACTTTTCTTTACCATCAACCAAACATGGACTACAGAGGAAAATTAGCCTGTATGGCTAATGCTTACCTTGTGACTTCATTGAAATGTACTTTTAGTGTGATTGTTTTAGACATGTAAAACGGAAGTCAATTGACAAATAGGCACATATTAGTAACAGGCTTTAGCAATTCATTTTACATTCCTTGCAGCTAATTCATTATGACAGTAAGATCAAACATACAGTTACTACAAAAACAAATACATAACCTCATCCGTGAACATGATTTGTGATGTCTCTGGATGGTAAAAAAAAAAACGTAATTTCCCATTGGTTCACTCTCCTTCATAGGGTCATCAAGCTTCGCCTTTGTTATTATTTTGAAAAGGCTCCCTCTAGCTGCAATAACTTACTTATTGTGGCTTTAATTACAACAAAAAATCGATCACTGGAATATTAGATGAAAAACTTAAACTTGTTTAATTTCAGATGGTTGCAAAGGCCGAATTTCAGAATACAAGTCTTATACTTTTAAGAAATAGCACTGATTTCAAAAAGGAATATCCCACACATTCGAATAGAATGCAAGATCGCTTGTCATGTGATCTCTGCACTTAGACTGACACGGCTCAATTACAGACTCTCTGCTACTGGCATTTCATTTCTTTGGATTGCTGCCTTCGGCGGTCCATGAGGGTCCTAACGAGTGTGAGCCTGTCAGAGCAGAGCTGTCATTACCAGCACACAATGATGACCCTTACTGCAGCCTCGCCAGCGTGCACACACTGACACAGCAGAACAGAGGCAGATGACCAGAGCGGCTGTTGTCACTATGTAGACAGCTGCCTACTAAGGCCATCAAATTGTATATTATCATGTGAATGATTTTATATCACGATAAGAACGCAAACCAAAAGATTATGCATGATAGCGAAGCACA
Source organism: Pseudorasbora parva (assembly GCF_024679245.1). NCBI lineage: Eukaryota > Metazoa > Chordata > Actinopteri > Cypriniformes > Gobionidae > Pseudorasbora > Pseudorasbora parva. The sequence continues at coordinate 13,948,076 of NC_090172.1, read as the reverse complement.
AGTCACGTTGAAAGCTGTTGCAAAATTAGCCAATGTGACGTTGTATAGGAGTGTGTGACGGTAATATCAAATTTTAAAGGTGTCATATAATGGTATATACACATTTACAAGTTAATTCTGTGGAAATTTGTGTTTGCAGTGCCTTTACACAACCATCCTATAATGATAAAAATCCATCCCGTGTTTTTTTTAATCTCCTCATATGTTTTTCCCCTGTCTCAAATCGAGCCGTTCGATGTGTGATGTCATACGGCCTGACACCCCTCCCACGACAGTTGGTTGACAGCAGCGTTTCATCTCAGACCTGCCCTGAGCGAGCTCTCATCATAGTCCGCTTTTGTTGATACGCTGGAGCAGAATGGCGTCTAATTGATTGCGGGGTTCTGTTCTTGGGAGTAATAATGAACACAGCAGTCATTTTGATGTTCCTAATCTGAACTGCTGAAGACACAGTGTCATCTGTTCTGTTTTCTTTGGGAATATTCCTCCCAGATCAACATCATGCTTTCATGTTTGCGCTGCGCAAATCATTTCTCACCAGACTGCTTTATAATCAAGGGGCAGTATAAAGCAGGTTTTGCCAAGAAGCTGCTCCTGAAAAAAGACCGTTACCAACTATTCGTGTTCCTGCTGCACCTCCAGAAGAAGTGAGTGTAGTTTGAAATGCTTGCATGCTTCACGATGGATGCGGCTAAGGCCGGTTTCACACTGCACGCGTTAGCAGGACATAAGCAGCGTGTGTTTTTTTCGGCGCCCATGTTAACAGATTAGAGCATTCACACCACAGGCAGAGGCGGCGCGGCAGCGCATCGCAGGAGCAGAGCAGAAGCAGCAGTGCCGCGATCATTTGGGCGTCGAGTCTATTTTTGCTGTGCTGCTCACGCTGAATTAAAGCCAGTGTATAGTTCTTGATAAAATTGACCTGGTTAACATGAAAAATAACAAATTTTTCCATAAAATCATTAAGTGAAGTGTTCCGTGAGTTTCATTATCACCGCATGAAATCCTGTGCTGTGAAAAAAAAAAAATGAAATGCATGAAAAATGCATTCCAAAAGTTTCTGCCCAAACTTCAACGGGGTGTTTAAATGATTAAACCCAGAGGCATATCTTAACTATAAGGTTACTTTTATCATGTAAACTACCTATATAGCATGTTATATGCATGTGGTTTTGGGACAGAGGGGAAAACGGTTGCATTTGCAGCATATATGCCCAAATTTACAGGGCAAGTTAAACTTCGGCATGGTTTCTATATATGACGTTCTCAATATAATTCATTATCCCACGTTTATAATGACCGTGCTTTATGGTTATTGTGTTATTACAAACTGTGTACGCTGGTGACACATATGACATCATAGCTCCTCCACAGACATTTAACATTGAAAGTATATATGACAATGTCATTCTGATCACGGAGTTTAAGTGGCTAATGTCAGTGCTTCAGTTGTACCTAACACTGCATAGATAAAGTTATGCATCACTGACAAGCCTACATTTACAGAATTTTTTTTTCATGACCATTAACTGTAACATCAATCTGTCAATGAACTAACGTATACATAAGTAAACACATTCGTATCTCACTACGCTAACATTTCCCTGCCAGTACATACAATGATAGAACAAAGTGACATTACGTTAACCAACCATTCAGAAACGTCCAGCTCGCCACAGAACAGAGGGGCTGGGTGAGCAAAGCTCATTATCATTTAAAGCCGTATGCACTGAAATGGCTTGGTGAAAACAGAGCTGTTTTGGACCAGGTAAAATTAGTGTTTACTAAGGATAATTTTAAATTAAAGTATATTACAAACTTTTCATTTAGATACTAAATAATCGTATTAACTTGTACAAAAACGGCATTATATGACCCCTCCCTCCCTCTCTTTTGTCCTCTCCTGTCCTCAGCAAGTATCCAAGGTAAACCCAGCCCGATCTGCCGGCGATTTGATTCCGCCCTGCAGCTCAGACTGGAAACCTGTACATTGTTTTATCCTGCTTCTGTTTCAAATTTGCAGAGACCATTCGGCTTATCCACCTGGCGTGCTGTTGGTGAGTTTAACAAAATGATGGCTCGAGAAGCATTGGATTGATTGGTCTGATTGGTTAAAGGTCTATCCTATTGCGTACAGAGTCATTTGAACTATGCCCATTGATCATACCTCTTGTGGTCTGATTGGTTAAAGAACTATCCAAATGTGTAGTTATTTGAATTATGCTCGTTGATCATGCCTCCTGTGCAGTAGAAAACACAGAGCAGGCTCCCCAGAACAATGTTCAATCTCAAAATATTGAGCTTGGTCTAGTGATAGCCAGACAACCTAATCTTATCAGATTTCAGCTATTGGATTGGATAAAATCTTAAAAATGGGTTTGTAGTAACTCATAATGTAATAAGTATTACATTAATAATGCAATAAAATGTTCATAATGTAATAATGTTCTCAAAATGTAATAAATGTATATCATGTAAAAAAAAAATACATCTTGAATTCTCGATTTTATTACATTATGAATATGTGTAGGCTATGTGAGAGGTTGTGAGATGTGTCTGAGTTGAAAAATGAATATTTTTTGTATACAAAAAAATTATAATTTCATGAATGTTAGACCTGTTGCATTTCTCTCTCTCTCTCTCTCTCTCTCTCTCTCTCTCTCTCTCTCTCTCTCTCTCTCTCTCTCTCTCTCTCTCTCTCTTTCTCTCTCTCACACACTTTTTTATTAACTGTAAGGGAACATTTTATTACGATAATAATGTAATACTTATCACATTATGCGCAGTTTTACGAACAGATTTTACATTACGAGTTGCTACAATGTTCAAAAGAAAGAAAGAAACAAATATGAATAACCGTGTTGATGGGAGGTGGGTGTTTTTGAAAGAAGTCTCTTTGTTCACCAAAGCTTCATTTATTTTAACCAAGAATACATGAACACAGTAATGTTGTGAAATTTAAAAGAACAGTTTTCTCTTTGAATATATTGTAAAATGTAATTTATTCAATGCATCATTACTGGAGTATTCAGTGTCACATGATCCATCAGAAATCATTCTACTATGCTGATCATAAAACATTTTTTATTGGTTATATCATCAATAATTACAACTGTTGGTGTCATTTCTGCCACAATCAAACGGTTAGCAAGGAGACAGCAGCATCAGTGAAGAGCTTATGATGAAATTCAATGATCAGGCATAACATTATGACAGATGAAGTGAATAACTCTTCATCACGGCACCTGTTGGGATATATTAGGGATATAATGGGATATATTAGGCAGCAAGTGAACATTTTGTCCTCAAAGTTGATGTGTAAGGATTTGAGCGAGTTCGACAAGGTCCAAATTGTGATGGCTAGACGACTGGGTCAGAGAATCTCTAAAACTGAACAAGTCAGATCCATAGAGGCCCAACTTTGCAACTTGCAGGACTTAAAGGATATTCTGCTAACATCTTGATGCCAGATACCACAGCACAAATTCTGGAGTCTAGTGGAGTCCATGCCTCGACGGGTCAGGGCGGTTTTGGCAGCACAATATTAGGAAAGTAGTCATAATGTTATGCCTGGTCAGTGTATGTGATGTGTGAAGAATCAAGGTTAATTAAATTATGTAATTTATATTTATAAGGACACAATTTCATTTAAAGAATGAAAGTCTAAAAGAAGTCCCTGAAAGAAGGTTAAAACTATCAAATCTACTTAGAAGGCATTTGAAATATAGCCCAAATAAATAGAGTTAATAAAAGTTTCAAAGACTATCAAAAAGTCTAAAGTTAAAATGTTGGTTTCAATAAAAATCAGCTCCTGGAACATTAAAGTCTAAGCAGCTGAAGACACATTTAGTACTGATACGAAGTGCTCGGTAAATATGAGTTGGTCCAGACCCGCAAATCTGATGTCCATAAATTGTGCTGTGTTTCTGCGTCTGTTAGCGTGACCCAGGCTGCTGTGTGAGCATGTTTGCATCTCGCCTGTTATGAACTGCTCTAACCACTCATTGATAATGTGGAGTGTGTGAAAGAGTAAGAGTGTGTGTGTTTGTTAAAGTGCAAACTTTCAAACACTTCACAAGCGCCAACCATTTTAAAATGAAATGTATCTATTCAAATGAAATAAATTATTTAAAGGATCTGCTGCTAACATCTTGGTTCCAGATACCACAGCACACCTTCAGGGGTACAGCGGAGTCCATGCCTCGACGGGTCAGGGCTCTTTTTACAGTTCAAAATATTTTCAAAATACATGTTCAAGCAATATTTACCTTGTGTATTCTTAAAGAAAAGAAGAAGAAGAAGAAGAAAAAAACCCATAGGGGGCTGGAACAACATAAGGGTGAGTAAATTACCAAATATAATTTACTTTTGGATGAATTGTTTGTTTAAAATAGAGCCTAAATATCAATTTTATACAGTGGTTGGGCTTATTTTTTCTCTAGTAATCCATCAAATATGAAGATTTCACTTGAGTGGATGTGCTCTATTCATGGTCAAAAGCACGAATGTCACATGTTCATGAACAATGTTTAAATGTTCATTGTACCTCAAGTATTTCAAGGATTAATCTATAACTTAATACAAAATTGTTCTGTATAGAACTGAAGGATTCTGTATCCATGGCAACTTGTCATCCTGGGGCCGGATTCACAAAATATTTTTAACTGCCAATTTCTTCTTATTTTAACTTAAGAAAAAAATAAGAATATTTTGTATTCCCAAAAACTTTTCTTAACAATGTTTGTATCTTTTTTCTTGGGATTGTTATTAAGGTAATATTTAAGAAGTATTCATATTCACGAAAAGAATGTTCTTCAAAATCATTGTAAATAACTTCTTAAAGTTAGGATAACCTCCAACCTATCTTAAATACCCAAATGTAAGATATTTAACCAATTTTTTATTAAGCATTACTACATAACTGTAGCTAGCTAAATATAATATTTATAACTAATGCCATATGGACGAGTATAACACCAGCAAAACTCGCACCAACCTGCAAGTGTAACCAGGGTTACCAGAGAGTAAAATAAGAATAAATAATGCAATTAATATAACAACTTAATAAAGTTGAAAAACTACTGGAAACAACTTAGAAGAAATATATTCATAGAAGGAAATATTATATATATATATATATATATATATATATATATATATATATATATATATATATATATATATATATATATATATATATATATATATATATATATATATATATATATATATATCTGCTATTAATCTTACCAATGACGATCAGTTTTGTATTTGAGATGAGTCAATGGCTGTGTTCGAAATCGCCCCCTATACCCTCATTCACTATTCCCTACATTAGTCCACTTGAGGGAGTGAAGGAAAACGAGTGAGTGAATTCTGACACTGACTGAGTCGGAAGCGCGGCCGCTTTTGCAGTTTCTGCTTGCTGTTTATTTGAAACGTAACAAACTGGCTCCAGTAATAATGAAAAGATGTATTTTGAACTCTGCCGTGGAAACTAGCATATATAAACCATAATCAAACAATTTAATAATCAATTAAAAATGATTTTATACTTGTATGCATGATAGTCCGCTGGGCCAGTGCAGTTTGGAAGATGGATGGATGATTTATCCAGCTACGAGCGCCATCTGGAGCTGTTCGGTCGATCACAAGCCAGCAGCAATAAACGTGGAAGAAGATAGCAAGCACGATATTGTGGAAGAACACAGTCACTGCATAAGCTTCCTTCGGATCATAATATTAGGAATGTGTGATACTTCATTTATTTTTAATGAAGTTCCAGCTCACGTGCTCACTTTATTTCACTGTGAAGTCACTTGTAAACAAATCTCCGGTCGATGCGAGCTATGTGTAATATAAATCAAAACCCAGCGTTTTGGAGAGAGCCTCAAAACCAGTGTAGAAAATAGCCTATTACTTATTAGTTATGATGTTTTTGAATGTAAAAAACACACAAATATAATTAGTTGACCTCAGACAACAGTATAAAAAAAGCACAAAAAAAAAAAAACAGTTCATGACACCTTTATCTTTTTTCTTAAGAACATTTTCGTGAATCCGGCCCCTGGTTTCCAACATTTTTTAATTTCTTAAAAAGCAACACAATTTTAAAACAAGCCTTCTCTTTTTGCTTATTCAACACAGCTAAATTATATTTAAAAGAAAACAGTGACTTTTTGGGACTTAAGCTTATTCACCATATCCCCCAGAGTTAGATAAGTTTATACATACCCTTCTCATCTCTGTGGGTGCCATAACTCTGTCTGACACACCCACCGCTAGCCTAGCTTAGCACAAAGACTGGAGGTTAATGGCTCCATCTAGCCAATTGCTGGCTACCTACGTGACAAAATAACACCAATGTTTTCCTATTTACATGTTGTGATGTGTATAGTTACATTGTTTACTAAGACCAATGGAAAATGAAAAGTTGCGATTTTCTAGATCTATATGGCTAGGATCTATACTCTCATTCCTGCGTAATAATCAAGGAGCTTTTCTGCTGTACCATGGGTGCAGCGGCGCAATGATATTACACAGCACCTCATTTTGCTTCCCTCATTCTTAAGCGTATAGATGATCAATTTGCAAACCTTTCTGTATTGTGTCCCCTATCCAGACTTTTTATCTCCCCCTCTATAAAAATTGTATACACATGGTTTAAATCGGAAATTCTACTCCCCACTTCATATTTTCATTTAATATATTTTCATTTATTTATTTTTTGCACCCACAATATGCTGTCATTAATTTGACAAAGAACGGCACAATCAAGTCAGGCTAGAAACTCCCACAAATACAAATGCAATAAAGTCAGCCACAAAAATGACACTGCCACACCTTTTCAGCAATAATTTATCACTGCATGTCTTTAGTAAATCCTGATAGGTGTTTTTTAACGCCAAAAGATGGTTTACACTGGCGCAAGCAGTTAGTAAATCTGGCCTTTTGTGTTCAAAAGTTTTGACATTTTCTTAAAGAAAGTAAAAAGAGACTTTATATCAGAGGAGAACATTCTAAAATTGAGATTACAGCAATTGTTTCTGGCTTTAAGATGAAATTTACAGAGAAAAAGTAATAATTCAGTGTCATCAAGATTAACATAATCGGACCAACAAAAAAAGATTTAGTTGTGTCTATAGGCATGCGTGTTTAGCTCGAGTATACTCTGGTGAAAGAATGAGAATGAACGCAGGCTCGTAGATCTGGCTGACTTTTCCATTTGTTGACATGACATAATTGGATTCAGATTTTAAGTATCATATACTTACTACGTTGAGTCTCCACCTTAGAGATAATCACCATATAAAACCATCAGATCAAAAAATACAATATTAATCATATCATGTAATATAATATAATTTAAACTATAATCTGTTAAATTATTATGGGATCTCATTCAAAGAGTTCAGAGTCTTTACTTTTTGTTTCTATTTGTTTAATTTCTATTTTTGAAATATTTCTATATTAACATATTTTAATGACAGCATATTTATTGATCAAAAATGAATTATTTTATTCATCAAAATAAACAGAAAAAAGGGTCAAACTCTGCTGAAGTTATTGTTTTGAACAAGTATTAAAGACCCTGTATTGTCAAAATTAAGTATGTGATCTGAGTTTGTCACACCACAGAAAAATATGTTATTAACCACCCAGCCAAATTTGAATGATAATAAAAGTCGCCAAGTAAATAAAATGAGATCAAAATCTTGAAAAAATGAGCAGTATTCTCTGCTCTCAAACGCTGGGGGCGTGTCCGCTGGCTGCGCCGAAACCAACACATTCTCACACCCAACTCGTCACATATGGACGCTTGACCAGGACCCCTTGTCGTCACTTTTCAACGAACTGGGCGTACCTTTATCGTCAATTTTCGACGCGCTGGGTCCTCCATTCATTTCAATGAGAAACCTTTGGCGTCATACACAGACGCACTGGGAATGGGAATATTATTGTCATGGTGAAATTTACTTTTTGATTTATTTATTGAAATTATTTATTGGTTTATAATTTTGCCATTATGACATGTTGGAGTGTGCTTCTCAATTAAATCAGCAAGCATAATTTCATTTACATTTATTTTATTTACGCTATTTAGACACATTTTAACATGTAACCCAACCCCACCCCATCTCTAAACCTACCCATTTGTGTGAACATGATATAAAACACAGGATATAACAGAACGACTACATCCACGAGTTATTCAAAAAAGTTAAATAATCCAAGTTTTCCGAGGCCAAACGATTGATTTGCATGAAGAAAATCCCCAAAAGCAAAAAGCATCTCCATCCGCCGAAGATCATGAACACATCAAATTTCAAATATTGCCGCCCGTACTTCAGATTTCATAGTGAAATTGCATTGGCTCTCGTATGTCTTGTGTGACCAATTGCATCATTACGTCAGCATTGATTGTAAAATGTAATTGGCTCTCCTGTGTCTTGTGACCGACTGCGTCATGCTCAGAAGTCTTTTGAATTATTTGAATGAGATATGAATGAGTTCGTTCACGGGGCAGCGGGATCATCATTTTCAGCGATTAAAACATCAAGATCAACTCTGTTCTTCACATGAAGATATCGTATGACTTCAGAAGACTTGGAATGCATCATAAGCTAATACTTTTATACTGTTTCGGTCAGATTTTGCAATAAATACTTGTGACTGTACATTTATTTTCCTGTTATGTGTTTTATATTGTTAAGATATGGGTAGGTTTAGGGTAGGAGTGGAGTTAGTTGCTCCAAAATATAAAAGTAGCCTTTAAAACCTGATAACCGTCACGAGGACGAGGACGCACTGAAGGTCTCTTTGTTTAAATTAGCTCAAAATTACTATCAGATGTAAGTAATTACCTTGACAAACTATACATCATTAAAAAGATCTAAGACTAAAGTTTAATTTTTTTACCTCTGTTTTATTCTCAAAGTCTTATAGTGACCGTAATGTGTTAATATGTTCCAGGAGTTATGAATATGATCTTGGGCGTCGCTACCTTTTGATTGTAATATGCGCGTCATTTGCTCCCATTCATAAAAAAATCCTCCTTGGTCGTCATGAAGACACTCGACAAAACAACTTCCCTCAGGGCTTTTACTTCAAAAGTGTGCAGATGTGGAGAAATATTGATAGATTCTCACACGTTTGAGTCAAATTTCTATACAGAGAAGTATTATTTATTCAATCTTTATCCAAAATCCGCGGATGTGTGATTATGAGCGCAGTAGGCTGTGATATGCTGTGTTTTCAATTCATTCTGGCAGCCGGGGGGCGCTGGAAAGCTGTACTACTGAAAATTCACCCCATGGGGAACACATGAAGAACAGACACACCATGTGACATTCAGGAAGTATCTGACATATGGACATATCCACACAGCTCCCTGGGATCGTCAGATCGCTATTTTATGCAGATAAACACGTTTTAAGACAATAAACACACAATCGCGGCAATATATGGTTGGTCTGTGTTCTTTATGCCATGTTGGGTGGTTTCATAATAGATGATATTTATAATGCAATGCTATTCCACATAGCTTTTAGCATTGTATATTTTCTGTCAGATTTTTTGACCCGAAGCTATATGAGATCACATATTGTTATATAAAACACTCTACATATAAAATATAAAGTGATATGAAGCAAGTTTTGAATAAAACATGATTTTAATCGTATAAATTGTTGTTTTGCTGGTGTGCTAAGCTAACATGCTAGCTTGCCCTAGATGCACCTGCCACTGAGTAAATACTTTATTTTTATGAACATTTTCTAAATGTAAAACTACTGAAATGCTTATTTGGACGAAATGCATTCAATAGAGTCTCAGTGAGGGTAAAGTGAGAGGTTTGATTTAGAAATGAGGTTTGAATAGAACAGTTTGAATAGAGAATCGTTAGTAATTATAATGCAGACAAAAGAATAATAATTGGAGCCATAACCAGTCCGCAGAAGTGTGAATGCCGGGGAGACAAACTGAATGGGGCAGTTTGCACCTCTAAACAATAGAGGCAATACAGCGACTGAAAGCTGAGAAGACATGGCAATAAACATCAGTTGATATTTTAGAGATATCTCAAAATAAAATCACATGAAACGATCTTGTAAAACGTTTAATAAAATGCAGAGTTTTAGACTGATCATCTTCAGATCTGAAATATAACATGGTCAGACTTGTGGCTTTAGCTGTAGTGCATTTCTAGATTTCTCCAAGGCCCACTTCAATTTTATTTTCATAAAGATATATCATACAAATAAATTTCTAATAACTTTACAAAACTTTGAAGCTTATTATAGCTTTTTTTTATTATAAAAAATATTATCATTTTGACTTTACAGTAAACTGCCAGGTGTCTGCTTTCAAATGAGACCATAATTATGCTTTTAGTGCAAAGGATTCACAAACTGTATTTGTTTTAGTCTGAGTATACATTTCTTAGGATTTTTTCAAAATTTAGAAATCAGCTTAACAGGTTAAATATTAATAAAATCATGTCTGCTTTTACAAACGCAAAGAATTAAATGTGTCTGTGTATGACGCCAAAGGTTTCTCATTGAAATGAATGGAGGACCCAGCGCGTCGAAAATTGACGATAAAGGTACGCCCAGTTCGTTGAAAAGTGACGACAAGGGGTCCTGGTCAAGCGTCCATATGTGACGAGTTGGGTGTGAGAATGTGTTGCCGAAACCACCCCCACTCGCGGGAAAGCTACTGCCGCCTCACTCAAATGCCATACATGCAAGAGTTAGCAAGGCGTAAGCAGCGCGTGTTTTTTTCGGCGCCCATGTTAACATTCACACCGTTTACTAATAATATTCACGTTAATAATCACACAAATTATTAAACCCAGAGCATATTAAGGTTACTTTTATCATGTAAACTACCTATATAACATGTTATATGCATATGTTTTTGGGACAGAGTGGAAAAAGGTTGCATTTTACAGCATATGGGACGGCAGTGGCTCAGTGGTTCATGTAGATTGTCTACAAACCGGAAGGTTGTTGGTTCAATCCCCGGTTCCACCTGACCAAGTGTCGAGGTGTCCATGAGAAAGACACCTAACTCAAGCTGCTCCCGACGAGCTGGATGGCACCTACATGGCTGACACTGCCGTCGGCGTATAAATGAGTGTATGAATGGGGGAATGTGAGGCAATATGTAAAGCGCTTTGGATGACCATATGGTCTGTTGAAAGCGCTATATAAATGCAGTCCATTTACCATTTATATATGCTTCAATCAAAAATCAAAGCACGACAATGACAGTGTCGGAGGAGAATGAGCTGCGGTTCATCTGCGTGAGACGAACGCTGCCGGTGTGAATGCACAACAGCGCGCGGCTCCCGCTCTGCTCCTGCCCTGCCAACACACTGCTTGCGCGTGCAGTGTGAAACCGCCGTTAGAGGACATTGACATATTCGATAACCAACATCATCCCCCTCGATCTGCAACAGAATGGTCCGTGCTTTTTTCCTCTCTGTTTTATGCAATTTAGCTAGTTATGTAACTAGCATAAACGTAGCAAAATAAAGTTAGGCTAGCAATAAATAACATGGAATAAAGTGTATTTTGCCACTTTATAGTTGCATATCAAACTATAAGATATAATACAGATATAATATATACAGGTTTACAGATATAATAGTTGACATCACTTGTCTAAGGAATCATATTGATGTAACTTATATAAACAAAACAAAATAACGTTAGAGGGTTGCAGGATTTAGTTACTGTGGACTAATGTTACCTGTTGTAATTATAACACAAGCACACAAGGGAACTTACACTCATTGGTGGGCTCTTAACGTTATTGCGGATGATGTCTGCACCGGCTGTCGGCGGGACGGGAGGATGAAAGCAGGAGATATTCGGTCCAGCCCCATTCACCAGTAACAGCGGATTATCAGTGAATCCCAGTTGTCTCCGATGAAAGTTTATACAACTATCCTGTGTAAAATGATCACTACAGAGGCGGTTGTTGGTGGTGATCCTCGATCAGCTCTCCATCAAAGTGGCTCTTCATAAAATGAATCCACCTCTTCTTGATATGATCTTTTTCGGAAATTTAAATAAGGACACCGATCTGTTTTGTAAGTGACCACATCCAGGTAACGCATTTCCGCGATGAAGGCATAGCTAGCTAGCAAACTGTAGGCTATAGTAACTAATAGTACTCGCGATTGAGCAGCAAAATGGTTCCATGCCTGAGGAAGATCGAAAGATCGAAACGTTGCAATGAAACAATAAATCTTTTTAATTGCGAGTTGATAGTGTGCGGGACTTCTCCTTTTCATTTGATGATAATAGGACTGTTTTGTCCTGCTCTCCTACGCACCTATCACACACAGGTGTGCAACGTTTATGTGAGCAATACATTTCTAACATTTCTAATGTGTTTAGAATTGTTTTATAGAATTGCCTTTACAGGGACTTTAACTTAGACATTATAAAAAACAGTATTTTACCAACAGTATTTGTATCAATACTGTGTTTTTTGCCCCATGCTGGTCAGCCTTTAACCCCATGTGTGGTTAAAGACACCCCATTCATTTTTAAGATTTTTTAATTAAATAAACCACTTAATTTATTTTCACACATTTGTTGCTCCATTAATGTTCAATACAAACATATTTTTTTTTTCTGTACATCATACATTAAAGGAGTAGTGAACAGCACATTTTTCTTAAAGGGGGGGTGAACTGCTGTTTCATGCATACTGAGCTTTTTACACCTTTAAAGACTTGGATTCCCATCCTAAACATAGACAAAGTTTCAAAAACTAATGTTGGACGTTTGATGGAGTATTTCTGTGTTAAAAATACTCCTTCCGGTTTCTCACAAGTTTCGGCGAGTTTTTTTCGAGTATGGGTCTACTTGACGTTAAATAGAGCGGAAGGTCCTTGTATGGGCTGTACGGGCTCTTCTCCCGGTAGGGTGCGCGCGCGCGTGACTAGAAGGAGAGAGAGGAAATGCACGCTGTAAACAGTCTCTCAGGTGCAGATCCAGTCGTCCGTGAACACTTATGTCGCGCCGCGCTCCACTTTATTCCTATGGGTGACGTCGAGCGACTTCAACGCTTCAGCACAGCATTCCGGGAAGGCAGCGCTGCATTTGAACCGATTTGAATGCAGAAATGACGGGAAGCTTCAAGGCATCGCTTCAGTCGCGTCGCAAAGTGGATCTCCACGGTCACTGCTGTCACAGGACTTCACCAAATCATACCAAAGAAGTGTGTTTTTGACAGAGCGGTCCTGCTTTGGAAGATGCCGGTGAGTAAATCAACTTCAAATGTCTCTGCTGTTGGCTACCGTCGCATGAGTAAACATCAGTAAACGATACGATCGCGTGCTTCGTCATTCAAATGCGCTAACGGTTACTCCATTGTTGTTCTGTATAACGTTACACTATTCTGACTCTGACGTGCAAAACCGTTTTGCTTGCTACCTCTAAGGTCTAGTCACATACAATAGTCCATAAACCGAATCATGTCCTCATAAACTGCACACAAAGGCCCCTAAATACAGTACAAACCACAGAGACGGACGTCCTGATGTTGCTGTTTCTCCTGTTCAATTTATTTCAGCCTCAGATTTGATTGTGGATCATTATCTGTATTAGCTGAGATAGATGGGTTTCTCCACGCTTGAGGACGTCACCGCTTTGGGTGTGCTGGTCATTCTTTAGCTCCGCCCACACGATACGCCTCCAGGCGCTCGGTTTTTTCCGGAAAGACTCGGTACAGCCCATATTTCTTTTATAAATATGATAAAACTAAAGACTTTTCGGAGATATGAAGGATGCAATACTACTCTATAGGTACTCAAGATTGACATGAGATTGACTGAAACTGAGTGTTTCACCCCCCCTTTAAGGTGTGCCTTAAGCCCCGTTGTACCCTACTTAGCACATATAAATGCCTTATTCTGCATGACCTTATTGTGCATCCCTTAATTCTACCCAGCATCTAAACTTAAACGCAAAAAAAACCCTACCATATTAACTATTAATAAGCAGTAAATTAGAAGTTTATTGAGGCAAAAGGTCGTAGTTAATAGTGAGTGTGTGTTCCCTATACTAAAGTGTTACCGTCTTTCTTTACAAAGTGACATCACAAACTACCTGTCTGTGTCAGGCTTTCATAATATTGCATTAATCAGATCGTTTTATTAACGTGTCATCTGTAAAAGAATTTTTTTTTTTTTTTAGCACATCGTTGTCATGTAAACATACATTAATTTGAATGTTAGCTGTCTTATGCTAACCAACTATTTCCCCATAATGTGAAAAATGACATTATCATCACACACAGAATAACAAATATAATATATAATAAAATTCACCGACCTACTTTATATTAGATGTCTTTAACTACTATGTACTAACATTTAAATGAATAATTTGATACAATGCACTTACTGTGAACATACATGTTTTATATTGTACTTGCAAAAAAAAAAAAAAAAAACTGATTGTAATTACATCTGTAATTAATTTCTGTAGTTACATTTGTAATCACACTGGTGACCCTTCCCTTGTTTTGCAATACAATATGAACACAATAAGAACATTGTACTTATTTTATGATGTAATTTTTTTTGTAGTTAAGGCCACCTAATATAAAGTGGGACCAATTTCACTTCAAGTTTGATCAGGACCACAATCAGATTTGTATTTGTATTTTATTTATATTACTCTTTATCGTTTTTATAACATAAATGTAACAGATTTACATTTTGTTTTTCAAGGTTTAATGTCAAAAGAGCCCCTAATCGAAGAAAGCCACATGAGACGTGTTGTTGCAGAAAACGTACACATCCAGCAACTCTCGGCTTCACTCCGTCAGTCATTTATTTGTTGGCAAACAAGTTTCACTGTTACAACAAATATTAGTGAGAGGTCATTCAACCACAGGAGAAAAAAAATGGATAAATAAAAGAATAAATAAAATGAATAATAGTATTTATGCCAAAAATTATAATTGTGCCGCATTCATTTCACCTCTAGCAGTTTTGCAGAATAGTTTGTACTTTCCCCCTATGAAATAAATAAACATTCACTCTCCACCAGAAAAAAGGTTTACTCATTGTAAATGCGGATCTCTGTAGTCAAATCATACACGTGGCTCGGGTGCATCTCTGTCAAAGTCTCACTCTGTCTGAACGAAAATGACTTCTGTCGATCATATACCGTGAGTCTCATAGCTCTACCCCAAAATATATTTCTTATATATTTTCAATGCTAGGCACCTTTCTTCATCTCCGAACTGGTGTATACAAATCAAACAGAATGAGGAAAAATAGGATTTTTTTGTCTATTCTGTTGTTTTTATTTTTTCTACTTGCCATTATTCATACTTGAAATGAAGACATGAATGTAACAGATATAATTAAAAAAAAGAGCGAGGGATCAAAACCTGCCGTGTTGAGGACAAGACCATCAGGAGAGAAAGGAAATAATCTGAAATCACCATGGTTACGGAAGCGGAAGGCGTAGGAACAGAATAAGCACTATCCTGTGTAACACTATTGTCTGTACATTTACATAGAAATATTGTAGAATTCTCCAGTATTAGTTCTTCCCCCGCTTTTCAATATTTGTTATTAATACAGCAAAGAACAGAAATGGTGGAGCCGTCCTTCTTCGGTATTGTTCTCTGTTGCAGCAAAATGGGCTGCTTTTTTACCACATGAGAAGAAGAAACATATTTAAAAAGCAAATATGGATACAGAAGGTATTAAAATAGTTTCCGAGTCACATTGTTTCAGACTTGATTGGTGTTGACTGGATGCACTGAGCTACTAACAAGGTTTTTGGCAGTTATTTGTATTCCTTCGGGGCTGCTGAGAGTGAAAAACCCTTGAAATCTCATACTCCCCGCAAGGTTATACAGCAAATCCATTTTTGGGTCCGTTTTCCCTTTAAGTAGAAGTGCACGACCGATAGAATCAAAACAATGTCAACTTTCATTCCTCAACAAGCAAGAGTACCCATGATCCTTTCCTGAACAGAATACAAAATCGCCTACCACGGTTTGTTGTTGCAGTTCATTTTTCTGCGGACAGGTAGAAGCAAAAGTGAACAACTGTGGACGACAGAACGGTACGGAAACGCAGAAGAGCACGTGGAGCTCGGGATGCTGTTGGGTGATGAGGAGGATGAGCAGAGCGGAATGCGTGACGTTTGGCACCCTCTATAGGCTGGTGACCATGTGTGCGGGCTCCTGTGGCATTTCTTCGGGCGAAAGCTCGTCTTTGGGCGGGACGATAAAGCCGTCG
This sequence comes from Pseudorasbora parva, assembly GCF_024679245.1. NCBI lineage: Eukaryota > Metazoa > Chordata > Actinopteri > Cypriniformes > Gobionidae > Pseudorasbora > Pseudorasbora parva. The sequence continues at coordinate 13,931,794 of NC_090172.1, read as the reverse complement.
CTGCTGCCACGGCCCAGCTGGTAGTAGCTGTGCAGCTGGTGCAGATGGTTGCGCGAGCCCAAGTTGGGCATGCTCTTATAGTACACGTCATCGGGCTCCCCGGTCCTGGGAAGCGTGTGCGTGTCGCCGCCGCGGGGCAGCGAATGCGCGTCGGTGCGCTCGGGGTCGGGCAGCGCGGGCATGCTGGTGTAGAGCGAGTCTCTCTGCGGGGATGGAGTCTCTTCCATTTGCTCCTCTGTCAGCAGAGGGAAGAAACTCTCACTGTTTTCTTGCGGAAGGCGCCGTCGCAATGAGGAAGCGGAGCTGAAGGTGGAGGGGAGAGGCTGGACGTGGCGCGGTGGCGGAAGCAAAGGGGCATTGGACTCCTCCCTGATCAGCTCCAGCCCTAGACTGTCCTCGGGCGGGAAAGATGCAGAGTCGTCCAAGCCCAGCGCAAGATTGACGGGCAGCATGGGCGAGTCTTTCGCCCCGCCGCCGTTGCTGACTTCGTTCACCAGCTTGTTCATGAGGTTGCGTCCGTGCTCTGCCGAGCGGTCGTGGTTGTTCAGGTAGGTGGGCAGGTAGTTGGAGGTGAGCTCTTTCAGGATCCGTTTCTCCAGCGTGGTCTCTTTGTGAACGTTGTACGTGCGGTCGATGATTTGCACGCAGTCGCTCATGTAATCGGCGCTGGCCAAGCTGTAGCTGTTGCCGTGGTTACCATTCAGTGGTAGAGTATCCATGGCACTTGTATCCCGAGCATTGTTCAGGATTCCCTCTGCAAGGCGGAGAGTCAAGGAGAAGAGTAATTAAAAACACTTGCGCCTGGTGCGTATAATAAGACCGGCATGCAAAACCGCTCGCAGAAACAAACCGAAAAACCTTGAAACTGTTCGTCCCTGAGGCGAATATTAATTGAGCTTCCAAACAAACACTATCTTGATTGGATTCGTCATGGGTTCAAGGCTGATGTGAGGTTTAAAACTCACTGAAACGTGCCAGCTGACCCAGTGATAATGGACTTACCAGTCAAACACATCTTTGGCCATCAATTAGCATTCCTCAATTTCCCCACATATCAAAGAACAGTCAAATCAATAGCAAAGCCAGCAAACACAACAAAAACACAATGCACAAACACACAACAATACACAACAGCGAAATGCAGACGCTTGGCATGTAAAAGCTTTTGACAAACCAAATCATGCTGGCCTTCATATATTATTAGGTACAGAGAGAGAGCAGCTTCTCCGCCTATAGGTTTCTACGTTTATTAAAATTGTGCATATTATCAGCATCTTGGCGTTAAATTTAACAACTCTCCCACACTCAAAAATCTAAATGTGGGAGCTCTTTCTTGTTGACCAATTTTTAGCTAAATAATTTGAGCATAAACAAACGAATAACATTTGTTTTATTTATCAGTGGATTCAACAAATATGCAAATTTTAATTGGGGGAAAAAAGACCTGGGTTGCAAAACACCGAATTGTCCACTCAGCTTCTACTTTAACAAAAGTATCACTTTGCATTGATGAAGAGACGAGAAAAGTAGGTTTTCATTTTAATGAGGTTGAGAGTGCTCTCTGATTAGAATATTGACTTAAACATCTCTTAGCAGAATGGCGTTTGCTATAGTTTTAAGAAAAGAGTAATAACGTTAAGGGAAATTACATTTGGTAAGCAATGTTTAGTTTGACTCCCATACTTGTCTCTCTGTAGGGCTCTTAAAGGACAGCATGGAAAAAGGAAAGAGAAAAAGGTACAGGTAAGCATTCACAGTGACCGCTCAAATAGAACATGCACACAGATTAATGAAGCGCAGGTAAATGGTTACGCTCAACCCCATCGTTTCACCTCTCAAATACAGACACACACCCCCGCGTCCCTTCGCAATCCCAGGATGCACATGTAAATGCCATAAAATTGTGCTTTAAAGCCCCCTGAATGTCTGGAGGGCGCAGAAATGGGCTCCTGTCTCCATTAGCGGCGCGCGCCGCTCTGAACGCGGTTCCACAGTCAGAATTGTATTCGGTAAGAGAGTTATTGATCGGGCTAAAGAGGAACATTAAAAGTGGCCTGGGATCTATTCGTAATTTCGGGCTTTTATTGATATTAGATTTCAAGGTCGCTACAATGTTGTCAACGTAGATGAAGAGGTTGTTATCCTGCGCTCACCCCTCCCCACCGACGCTGACCAGAAACGCGTCTGTCTGTAGAGCCTTTTGAATTCTTTCTGATCTCTGCATTAGTGAGGGTGGCACTAACAGGTGGTGACGGGGGGAAAGCGGATCACCAGTGCAACAGACAGACAGGAAGAGACAAGAGTGAGACAGCTGCGTGCAGGGATGCGTTATTGCTAACAGGAGAAGCCAGGCCTCCTGCGAGCATCTCAGCATGAGAGTGCAGTAAATTCCTGTTCTAAAAGAATGAGCTAGACATATGAAAAATGTCCATTTTTTTTCCAGTTATTTTGCTTTTTGTTCTTACGCACTAAAGCATGTATGCAAAAACGGTGCTTTAAATGTCTTGACAAACTAAAAGAAGTAAATGACATTTGTATGTATTCCAAAAAAAAAGATATAGGTTGTTCTGAATGTCAGCTTGCTTATTTTGCTCAAGATAAGGATTTATTAAGTCCACACTCATGCAAACAAGAAACTCTGCTTCTAACCACAGGTCGAGAGCTGTCGTTGCAACCACACAACTGTGCGATGCTGTTTGCGAATGTTATTTGGAACTATGGTTTCAGGAAACACTGACTGGCTGAACTGTGTTGATAATGACGGAACTTTGCGATCAAAGTTGGCTAACGATGCTTTTGGGAAACACACCCCTGAAAGACATCCTATTTGTTGAATGTGTTACATTCACACTTGGCCACATAAATTTGTCACAGCAAAATTAATATATATCCGCTCTTCTATTCCTGCACTGTTCAAATTTAATGGAGTTCACGTCAACAGGAGCAATAGAATTGATTTATCATCATCTAATTTTAAGATCAAAGCCCGCAACAGAAGAGAAACGCATTAGTACTGGTAAGTTCCTTTAGGGCCCTATTTTAACGATCCTTAGTACAGGGTCTGAAGTGCATGGAGCAGGTGCACATATCCCAATCCACTTTTGCTAGTTTAATGAAGAAAAAATGGCCGGTGCACCAGGCGCAGGGTCCAAAAGTGTTGTACCTAGTCTCTCAATGAGTCATTGGCGTGTGCAATAAACCAATAAGTGTCATCTCCTATTCCCTTTAAAAGGCAAGCGGATTGCTATTTACATGCCGGAATATAGACACCCTCAACCTGAGTCAGTTTAAATGCATGTGCGTATTGCCACGATTGGACAAATAATTAGCCAATTTCATTTGCAAACTACAAATAGGGAATTCTGATACATGCACTGATTATCCATTATATGTAGGCATTTTTAACATTAACAATCCTTTATTTTTTTTATATTTGGCATGTACATTACAGGCCAAAAGTTTGGACACATTACTATTTGTAATGTTTTTGAAAGAAGTTTCTTCTGCTCATCAAGCCTGCATTTATTTGATCAAAAATACAGAAAAAAATAATAATATTGTGATATATTATTACAATTTAAACTAATTGTTTCAGGATCGTTACTCCAGTCTTCAGTGTCACATGATCCTTCAGAAATCATTCTAATATGATGATTCATTTTCAAAATTGGAAACAGTTCTGCTGCTTAATTTTTTTCATAACCTGTGATACTTTCTTATAATACTTTGATGAATAAAAAGTAAAAAAAATAAAAAAAATAAAAATAAAAATAAAAGAAGCAAATGTTTTAACAATAGATTTTTTTTTTTGTAACAACAATATACACTATTGGTCAGTAATTTGGGGTCAGTCATTTTTTTCTTTCTTTTTTTGAAATAAATCAATAATTTTATTCAGCATGGATATGTTAAATTGATAAAAAAAATTGATAGTAAAGGAGATTTATATTATTTGAAAATGTTTTTATTTTGAATAAATGCAGTTCTTTTAAACCTTTTATTCATCAAATATATTAGGCAGCAGAACTGTTTCCAACACTCATAATAAATCAGAATATTAGAATGATTTCTGAAGGATCATTTTGATAGACTGGATGTCACATGTGACTGAAGACTGGAGTACTAATCCTGAAAATTCAGCTTTGCATCACAGAAATAAATGATAATTTAAAGTATAATAAATTGAAAACCAAATATTTTAAATTGTAATAATATATCACAATCTTAAAAAAAATCTGTATTTTTGATCAAATAAATGCAGGCTTGATAAGCAGAAGAAACTTCTTTTAAAAACATTACAAATAGTAATGTGTCCAAACGTTTCGCCTGTACTGTATGTTTGCTGCTCCGCATCCCTGTGTGTGTAATAAGCAGAGTGTATGTGTGTTGTGCACTCGCCTATAGGCACATATTATTAACGCACCCTTTAAATAACACAAAAAAATAGTGCGCCATTGACCAAAAAAACCTGGTCTAAAGTCATCGCAGTATTATTATTTTTTATTTAAAGGGTGTGGCATTTTCAGGTGCCTCAAAATAACAACACACCAAAAATGTGCCTGAACACACCTTGCTTTCAGATCATGGGCGAACAGATGGCCGCGAGTGCTTTTGCTATTTAAACAACGTGGTGCTGGACGTGAAAATGATCACTGAGTCGGGCTGAAACTAGCAAAAAACCCTCGCGCCGCGCCTGGCAATGTTTATGCCGGGCGTTTGATATGGCACTTTGTTTTAATGGAGATGATTGTGTGTTGAGCTTCAGGATGCAATGCCAAACTTAGTTTGTAATATCTGACTAACTGGAGCCGGTGCAATACACTCTCACACATTATTATTATTTTTTTTTTACTATTTTGGGAGGAATACAATTTACATATGTGGCTTCAGTAAGCAGATGCACTTTCTCTGTTCCATCTGGAATGCTTCTCAGAACACCTCCTCAAATGGTTTGAGTGATCGGATTTAAACTGGTCTCGAAAGAGTTTCCGAAGGCATTTACAACTGGTCTTTTCATGATAGGATAGCTGTCCAATTAGAGAAAAGGTATGAAGTGACCCCGTACTCATGCTGAAATGCCCAGCGTCCTGTGAGCACTGCTGCATGAGAGCATGGTAGACTTCTAGTTTTTAACTAAACTGCATACGAGTGTTTTGTATGCAAGGGGCACATTTGATGTTTTCGGGAGCATCGGTGCTGTGACATGTAATAGCAACATTATGCATTACTGTCCAAACCCTTCTGCCAGAGAAACATTAGACTGACATGTCTTCAGAAGAGTGGATGATTTTGTCTTGTGATTCATCACTCATGCATGCATAAGGTTTGTATTCGCATATCTGTCTAGACACGGATGAGCGCATGGTAGGTTTCTGAAGTCTTACTGACCGTTTCCCAGGCAAAGAGCGCATTAGTTGTTTGTAGTTGCATCAAGTCTAGTGTAGCTGTCAAAACCCATCTGCATGAAACACATTAGTGCGACAAGTATTCAAAAGAGTGGGGGATTTGATTTTATTCTGCGATTAGGCACTAATGCACATAAAGGCTGAGTCGCGCTTCTGTCATGTTGCCTTCAGTTACTATGATTGTTTCAGCTCTATAAACAATTTTTTCATTGGGAACTGCATATTACTACAGACCATACCAGACAAAAGACAGAGATGATCGCAGACATGTTTAGCTTGAAGCCACAGCTGAGCCCTTTCCCCCCAGACACACACACACACACGCACGCACAATTAGTGTACAGGAAGTTAAAGCAACGGAAGAATGCAGCACACCTTGAGCGTTGTACATGCTGAGAGTGGGGTTGTTATAGACGGCTGATTCGCCCAGTAAGGTGTTATAGGGGTTGTTAGAGGCGTGTGAGCGCAGCAGAGAGTTTGGGATGAGATGATTGGCCATGGCACCTGATGCAGCCACACAGATGGAGAGAAGAACACACAGAAGATCAAACGAAGGCAGCAACAATGTTAGCATTGTTATCATACAGACGTCTCATCAGCAGCCAATGAAAAAAGCAAGAACATTCAACCAATGTTAGCATTCTTATCGCATCATCAGAGCCTCTGACGGCCTATGCCAGCGAGTCTGTTGTGGAAGAGACCTGTTCCTGGATTAAATGGACCATCTCTCACTGGGATTAATGATAGTCGGCTAGTGAGTTGATCATGTTTTCACCCTTTTAATCTACTCCTAAAAGTTGGCAAAATAGTTTAGCAGAGATACACATTTACAATTCTTAAAATTGTATCTCTGCTACAATGACCAAAACATAATGAAGACTCATCTTGCACTTAGATGTATAGATTTTATTCTGAATATATTGAACCCATTTCCACCACATGAGAAAGAAAAATCGTGATTTGATTGTGACCTCCGTCATAATTATGACACAGCAAGACAAAATGATGAGATAAAAAGTGATAAAAAGTAGAAATTATTAGATTAAAAGTAGAAAGTCAATATTATTAGAATTTTCTTAACTTTTTATTGAATTATGACTCAATTTTGACATTTTTCTAAATTTTGACTTTCTCTCATAATTAGAATTTATAGACTTACATACTAATTATCTCAGTTGTTAATTTTTGTCACAATTTTAACTTCTCATAATGACTTTTTATCTTATAATTTTATCTTTTTATCGCATAATTATGTTTTTTTTTTCTCCTTGTGGCAGAACTAGGCTTTCATTAGATTTACAATGTTCCTCCCCTAATATAAACAACTGAACACCTGACTAGCAAAAAAAGGTTATGGTAAAAACAAAAGGCTAGTGGCTATTTTAAAAAGGGACAAACCCTTTGTTATAGCCTACCCAAACTCAAAACTGCTCATCAAACCATTTCACAGGGTGTTCATGTGGTATTTGTAGCAGTGGTGCTAAATGAATTTAGAGACAGAACTGAAATCTGAAAGGCTGTTAAGACGCTTTAGCATGCTGACAGTTTTATTTCTCCAAGAAGTTCAGTCTCAAAATTCATCCCCTTTAAAAGAACGCTTTGGTAACAAATTCTCCTCCATCTTCCTCACTTTCAAGACAATTACTGTTGGATTGAAATTGCTTGCTGCAAGCAGTGTTCCTATTATTATGCATAATCTCTCGGCAGGCTCACATAGAAAACTATGCGCACCGGTTTCCACAAAATTGGATTACCCAATTTTTCACAAAGTTCTACATCTCCCGCCCCTTGAATATTTGTTTAATAAATATTTAGTTAATGCGATCATGCTTTTATTTAACAATAAGAGTACAATGATTTCAGCTTAGCTCTGTTTTTAACCATGACTTTTCTGTTTGATTCTCCACTGTAGATCATGTACAACAGAGGTTGTGATTATCATGTTTATTATGCTGTAGGCTAACTATACACCTCTTAAAATCAAACGCTGAACACTGAGATAAGCACCTTCAGATATTTGACACAAAAAGAGATAGAGAGAGAAAGGAAGGCTCATTGAGGTTGAGGTTTAAATGCATCTTTTGTTCTGCAGTGGAAATAGTCATACAAATGGACATTTGTCCTGCACAGTGTTTGTGCAAAAGGTCCTCACTTCTGAACAATTATCTACAAAAGTGAGATTAAGGAGGTGAAAATGATCAATAAACAAATTAATAAAAAAAATGTGTAATGTTTTTCATTTTTAAATGCAGTTAAAAATGTAATGAATTTCATGAGCTTAATAATTTTGTTGAGGTTAAATGTTAAATGTAAAAATCAGAGGAAGATGGCTTACAGCATTACGGTAACTTTTTACGGTTTTGCATATACATACTACTAACTATTATAATTATCATTATAATACTGGGCAATAACTCTATTGCTACCTTATATTACTCTGTACTTTCTGCTGAATGTCTAAGTGCTGTAAGTGCACATACTGTAAATGGAAGTGCTACTAGCATTGCATTTTCATCTAGTGTTTCTTTAAGCATTCGCATGCATTTTAAAGAATAGAAAATGTAGTAAAGATCTGCAATGTAAAAAGTGTCCTACGTACATACAGTATACAGTATATTCTGGGACAAGTGGCTTTCACACAAATGCAACTTTTGAATGTATATCTTGTTTTTCTTTTCTTTAAAAAAAAGACTAAAGGGATAAACTACAAAAAAAGTTTGATTATATAACTTATACTGATTAGAGTATACTGACTCTATTACATAAAATGTATAAATTAACAGACAGTCCTAGGTTTTAGGTAATCTAATAACTGTCTTTTCCCATAAAAGGTAAAGTGAGGGATTACTCTTATATTATCCTGCAATTATTTACAGTTACTTCTAATATAATTGCATTAAAACTGTACAGACTATAGAACAATTCTATATAAAACAGTTTATTTAACATCAAGTTAATGTTATATATTTTTTTTTAACGTACCTTCTCCTTTTAGACACATTTGTCAGTTCAAGCATAATGTATGCAATTGTATATTATTTATTTGAAAGAATTAAAAGAGCAGTTTCATGTCTATCCTTGTATTGTTCATCTGGTCCAAGTCGATATTGGATTTAGAAAGTAATTAGTTATATAAGTAATCCAATAGTTTTTATAGAGCATAATTAGTAGAGTAATCTAATTACACTCTTGAATATATAATTAGTAACTAGTGATTAATTACTTTTTTAGACTAACTTACCCAAAATTGGTTTTAAAATGTTTTCTTTTAACTCTTTCCCTGCCATTGACACATTTTTCCAGCAATCATTGTTTTCACTGTTATATTTTATATGTCCATTACACATCCTCTGAAATGGCGAATCTCCGGATCCAAAAACAAACAATTAACGTGATGATTAAGTAATAATCAACATCATATAAATCAAAACATTACCGAATAAAATGTCAAACCCACTAAGGCCCCATTTACACAGCAAGGTTCAAGTGACCCAATTCCGATTTTTCCCTCTCATGTGGCACAGATCGGATATGACGTGAATGTGTAAGCAGGAAAAAAACGCATAAATTCCGATATCCTCAGATCGGATTCAGGCCTCACTCATGTGGTAATAAATCCGATATGATTCGGATGAGTGCATTAGCGTCTGCCATGTAAGCGGTCAAATCGGATATTCCCCAGTAAATGCCAGTCGTACGTCATTGAAAAAGGGACGGAGGCAAATGACGTCAACTGTGATCACATGACACTAATGGCACGATAGAAGACGAGAGTAATGTTTTGCCGACCTTTAAAGATAATAATTTTGTCTGCAGCCATTGCATATCGTGCCATTTTACTTCCTTTTCCAGTTAAGAACATCTTGGGGAGTGTATAGTGTAAATGAAATATCGGATACGGCTCGCTTTTAAAAGATGATGTAAGCGGGTCGTCCCCAAAAAAATCTGATATAGTCACCAAATTGGACCTGCAGTGTAAATGCGGCCTAAGAAGGTTAGCACCCTAGCAGCAGTAAATCTAATCTGCCGCGAGTATCAACTCTCAATTTTTTGGGGACACTAGAATTATGATCCAAGTTATTCAACTAAATATACAAATTAAATTGATTAATTAGGCCATATTTAATTATATAAACTAGCCAAATCAAAATTTGTTGCAATATTGTCCTGTTTAACACTGTGAAGCTGCTTTGAAACAATCATCATTGTAAAAGCTTTATATAAATAAAGTTGATTGATTGATTGATTTTCATCATCGTTCTGGATGTGATTTGGAAGTCTTTGAAAAATATGCAATTTTCTTAGCTTTTTGTTCTAAATGTTTTTTTAAAAATATATTTTATGAAACTTGCCTATATTCAAGTGTTGATAAAAATTGTATTAAACTACAACATACATGGTACATATATTTTTAAAGCAGAGGCTCTGTTATTTCTTTTGTTTACATATTCATACAACAAAATATTCTGGATAGGAATATTCAGAATATGATTAAAATACTGGCACTGGCCGGCAACATTAAAATCAAATGCTGATGGGAAAGAGTTATGGGTGGAGTGAGGCTGTAGTTATTATGATTAGCTTAATGCATTCAATGAAATAGTTTTGTGTCCCTCCGACTGTCATCTGTCCTGTGACAGGCGGGTAACCCAGTAAACGTGTTTGTATCTTGATGAGTGTTTTGGTTTCTCTGTATGTCCCTCACACACTCTTCCTCTGAGTTCTTTGTGTCTCTGTTTAATACATCTGTCAGCTCTGAGCAGCATGAGTGATGGAGCGTCACACACACGCACACGCACACACACACACACACACACACACACACACACACACATCTGGGTTAAGTGCTGAGAGCCTAATTATTTCTATCGTGACACTTCCTCTCTCTAGAGAGGGTCAATCCATCATCATAACAGAACATTAGCGTCTCACTGATCAGAACAGGAACAGAGACTGAGAGAGACAGAGAGAAATCAACTTCACAGAGGTATCTGAAACTCACAATGATTCAGAGCAGATCTTCATTCTAGTTCTCACAGTTGTGTGTGGGTTTTTAATGCAAGAGCTTAAGAAAACTATGCTATCATAAATTAGCTAAATCTGATAAATTATCCTTCAACTGGAAAAACGGGCCACACATCAAGCCATTTTTTAAAGCTACAACTTAAATATGTGATCATCTATTAAGTTTCATTGCACTTTCCACAAATAGTGTTTTTGTTTTTTTTACATCAACTATAGGTATTACCTTTGTGAGTGTACCCTACAATACATTTATAAAACATAATTTTGACAATTTGTTTAATTAATTGTAGGACCAAAAATATATTTAAGTCACAGTATTCAAGAACAAAATTTTGATCCTTGTAACCACATGATTAGAAGCAGGGTTATTATAGTTTGTTTCATAATGAATAAACTTTACAGTTATTGAACTAAACTGAATCAACATTAAACTGAATAGAGCTGAATAATGACACTATTGTCTTTTTTCAGAGCTGCTTTACAGCAGAATTTAAATTTGTGACAACACTTTACCATAAGGTCACATTTGTTAACATTAATGTATTAAACTTGCAATGAGCAATACATTTGTTACTTATTAATATTAGTTAATAAAACCGCAGTCGTTAATTGTTTGTTCATGTTAGTTCACAGTGCATTAACTAATCTTAACAGCATTACAACATTTGATTATAATAATGGTATTAGTAAATGTTCTGCTTCTTCCACTCATTTGTATGTGGGTGTGGTGTGACAGGCAGCGGGGCGAGGGACCGCGAGAGCGGGTTTGTCATATTGTTTATTTTGTTTATTTATTTTGAGTTAATAAATGTTTGAAAGTAAAACCACGGACAGCCCCTCACGGACGACTGCCCGCAAACACACACAAAATAAAACGTGGGCAGCCCCTCACGGACGACTGCCCACAAACACATAAACAAAACATAACATAAAATTCCAGGCCTGGTCCTCTCTCGTCTTCCGCAGCTCTTGCTCCTCCTTATATGCTCCCGCCACATGGCCGCGAGACGAGACCGGTGTGCCACGCAGCTGGCACTCGTGAACGTTAATCACCGGCCCGCTCTCGCGGTCCCTCGCCCCGCTGCCTGTCACACCACAGTGGGGTAACTGTTTTATCATATTAGATACATTATTTGAGTGTGTTGAAAGATATGTTATAATGCTACTCTGTGCGTTCGCTTGGCGGCTACCATGAGACTCTTGTTGCACACTGCAGTGATCTAGACAGATATTAGGCATGGTAAAACATGGTACTCACAGTAAATCAAGAAAACTTTTAGACAGAGATTTAGACAATAAGACTAACTGTGTTGAGTTATATACAGCTATAAAACAATGAATAGTTTTCCGTCTATGAATACATCCAAACAGTTGCTCACCCGTCTAATAAAACACATAGAAACTAATTTTAAGCATGTTTGGTGTTTCCATGGTTTCTACAAAATAAAATTTGGAAATTGAGGGTAACGCGGGTATGGTCATTGACGACATGACGCATGGACACTGTCTGTGTCCTGTTTAAAATGGCTAATTTCTCTGGATTTAAATATTTTTGGAAACATTTGGGATAATGTAAGTACAGAAGTCAACAAAATATATAACATTGTTCAAGTGGATTTTTGATATTGTGCCTTCAACTAATGTTAAAGGAAGTGTATGTAAGATTGTGGCCAAAACTGGTACTGCAATCACTTTCAAATGACTGTAGAGCGCTGTATCCCTTCTCCCCCTCTCCCTGACTCGAGGTTACTAGATAGGCTGCAGGATCCAGCAGGAATGTTTGAAGCTGCAGCTGTGGTACCTAGAGCAGATCTGGCAACCCGGATGCCGAAACACTACTGACCTTGTGATTGGTAGATAGGTGGAGGGAGAGCTTCAGGCCAAAACACAACATGTGATCAGTTACGAAAAGTAGGGACACAAGTCGGTTCTGGGGCATTTTGAGTTATTCACATATTCTGAAAGTCTAGTCTCCAAGCTTTCCAACGACGTGTAACACATGGAAATCTGATAATATTTAGAGAATATGTGGCCATCTGAATGTAGGCCTTCAGAAAAGTTTAAACGAAAGAAAACAGCCTCTAAAGTTTTGCAGTTCTCACCTGTTCTCACCTGCTAAGAGTGACAATAGGGCTCATTTACATCTCATTTAGATAAGCCAAACCCCCTGTAAAGCTGCATGGTTGCTAGTAACGACAGACGCAACGGGGAAAATCGGGCCGCATACTACTAATAATAAAGATGCTAATATTAACATCTAAAAGCCCATTATAGTAATGTTTTTTTTTGGCAAATGATAGGTTGCTAACGATTACAATTAAAACGCCCGTTAATAACAATAGGTACACACACCCCATAAGAAACAGAAAAGTATTCTTGCAAATCTTGTTGCCTCCAATAAAATAAGTCGTTCGGGCACACTTTCTGTTTGCTGGGGTCTTCTTAGTGAGTCTTACTGTGCGTCTGTTTGAAGGGGTTAAAGACAGAGAAATGGCTCAAATCTTTAACCGTGGCTGTAATGTAGGGGTAGGGCGCATGTCATTAAGTTTTGATGCAACTCGATCAGAGGTTCGAATCCGCCTTTTGCCACACTGTCTCTACTCCCTTTTCCCATCACATATCAGATCAGAAAGGCATTTCTTTTCAAAAAGAATTGAGAAAAAAAAACCTGCTTCTTTCTCATTTTGCTCGAAAGTAGAGCTGCCAACTTGTGTTCCTGGTTTCAGTGACGGGTCACACATGTCAACATCAATATCAGTTGAGGGCTACAACAACAACTTTTAAATGACAATATCCTGGCCGGACTACTGTTGTCAATGATAAAAGTATTTAAAATTAACATGATTTCTTAATGTCTAGTGACATATCAAGGCCATTTTAGGATTAATTGAAATACAGTTCTTACATACAGTTCCTTTAACTAATGAAACCTTATTGTAAAGTGTTACTGAATTTGTCTTAAATTTGTATCTTATACTTCTATTGTATCAAGCAATATAAAACGACTTGACCAGTTAACAAAAAAAAAAAAAAAAACCTTGACATTTTTTTACTTGAAATCATTTTATTTTAAAAAGCTTTTATTTCAGCTAATTGCCAAAAGCAACATTTCCCATTTTTATTTAGTTTATATGGATTAAACTAAATAAATGACTAAAAAAATTATAATTACTAAAATGACAAAACTATAAAATTTAAATGAAAACAGAAAATACAAAAATAAAAAACATTTAAAATATTATGAGAAAACTATAATAGCATCTAAGGGTATGTTTACATGACAACAATGTACTAAAACAGAAGACAATGTTGTCAAAATGATCCCCGTTCACGCAAATTTGACTAAAAAGGCTGTAATATGCATGCCAGGCAATGCCATTTATTAAAAAATTGAATATGCATGTGTGAACATGTAATACGCGTGCACGACATCACAGTTTTCACAAATTCACGCTTTGTTGAAGGCCTAAACATGGAGACAGTAAAGGCATCATCTTCAAAATCGTGCACATTGAAACACGCTTTCAAAAGCTTGTGTGTTTAGGCCCCAAAATGCCATTGTCATGTAAATGAACTGCCAAAACGCATAAAAAAATCTTCAGTGTAAACATACCCTCAGTGATACTAAAATGACACTAACGAGGAGACCAAAAAAAATCTCATTCCATTTACCTAATTTTGACTTGAATGCATTCGTCAAGCTCTACTATTCACTGACCCTTTGTTGAATTTAGTTTTTTTGTTGTGATGTTGTGCCCCTATTCTTTATGCTATTTGTGGAAAGTGCCTTATTTACTTCCACTAAGAGCAGTATGGTTCAGCAGTTTCCCGCTCTGCAGCGTCTTTTGTGCCTCTTGACTGGATGGTGTGAATTAGCCTGAGATGTTTCAAAGCATCTGCTGTTCTGTCTCGTCCAATCGCAGTGCTTTCACCGAGGGAATGAACGCAGACTGAACTGTCTGAGCCCTGACGGCTCGTCTGCATTATTGAGGCCTGCAGCTTATCGCTGTCATTTCACTGAACTGGAAATGTTTCGTTTTAAGATACGGCATACTCCACACTAATTAAATCCTCATCCACCTGTTTACCTCTCATTTACACAATATACAAAGAGTTTGAAGGAACATGAATGTAATCTAAATGTAAATTAAATGAGCTTCATTACATTATGCTAACAATTATTAAAACAGTTTTAAGTCTAACTTGGAAGGCTTGGTTTCTATTCTCTCCTTATCTCAACACTATGCCATTTACTTAAAAAAAGTTTTTAAAGTTTAATTACCTTATGTCTTTTTAACTTCTTACATTGCTGGCCATAAAAATAGACTTATTTGCATGTTCTGGTTTTTCTGAACTCTTCTCGCTCAGTTAAAGTATAGGCTTGCAGATTTATGGCAGGAGAAACTCAGACTATATTTACTTGTAAATGTTTAATGTAGTAAATGTCAGGACTAGAAAGATCTTCATTAAAGAAACATAACCGCAGTTTTAAGTTTTATCTGTAGACACGAAATCTTTAGAAACTCTTTTTTTCCACCCAATTTTCTACGCTGATTCCAAACATGCAATTATATGGGACATGGGATTCTGCAGGAGCTGGTTAAATTCTGCTTGATGTCTGTATGCTCAGACTTTCGTTCAGATTTTATGACCTGGTTTTGAATTCTGGAATTCTGTGGAATGAATACAAATATGCTGAAACAAGTCAAACAGAGCTGAGAGCACTCAACTTTTACATGACAGAACATCAGGAAATCTATGGAAATTGCAGATTTATAGTGTGCATGGTTTAATGCCCTTGTGAAAAAGAAGTACACTTAAGCATACTTTTAAAAAGAGTACACTCTAAAAAATGATGGGTTGTTTTAACCCAATGTTGGGTCAAATATGGACTAACCCAGCAATTGGGTTGTTTTAATCCCACGGTTGGGTTAAATATTTGCCTAAAACAACCCAATTGCTGGGTTAGTCCATATTTGACCCAACATTGGGTTGTTTTTTACTCAGAATTTTTTTAGAGTGTACTTATTACTTAATATAAATGTATATGTGGTGTGGCAAGCAGCGGGGCGAGGGACCGCGAGAGCGGGCCGGTGATTAATGTTCACGAGTGCCAGCTGCGTGGCACACCGGTCTCGTCTCGCGGCCATGTGGCGGGAGCATATAAGGAGGAGCAAGGGCAGCAGAAGACGAGAGAGGACCAGGCCTGGACATTATGTTATGTTTTGTTTTACGTGTTATTATGTGTTTGTGGGCAGTCGTCCGTGAGGGGCTGCCCACGTTTTATTTTGTGTGTTTGCGGGCAGTCGTCCGTGAGGGGGGGTTTTACTTTCATTTTGTTTATTTATTTTAATAAATGTTTGTGAAATCTTCGCCGGTTCCCGCCTCCTTCCTTCCCACCATACAAACCGTATTACAGTATATTAAATGTAACTAGGTTGTTTTGACAACTTAAGTAGGACTTTAGAGTAGTGCCAAAAGTACAGGCCATCATACCAAGTCAGTACTGAAATTTAAAACACAAAAAATTAAAAACATGACACTGAGCGCTGTTATCATAAACACTTCTGACTGGCCATTGTGCTCATCGGATGCGTCTGTGATCGGCTACAATGGTCAACCCATGGCAGCGTTTAAAAGCACACAGAAGTATTTGAAAGTGGGAGCATTTGAAAGCACAGGCAGGCGTCGACCAGAGGACCGGTAGGCTGATAGACGCCTGCATTCAAACGCTCCGTGTGTATCTGTGTAAGTGCTCTGTGAAAAGCGTCATTGATGTATATTTACTAGGGCTGTCAATCGATTAAAATATTTAATCGGGATTAATCGCATGATTGTCATGAGTTAACTCACAATTAATCACAACTTAATCGCGCATTTTTATCAGTTGAAAATGTATATTAAATTAATATGTTTCAAGTTTTTAGCACTCTAATCAACATGGTTATGGACAAATATGCATGCTTTAGGGCTGGGCGATATGGCCAAAATTTCATATCCCGATATAGCTCATTTGATATCCCGATAACGATATACATAACGATATAGCAACCTTTCTATTAATTCAGTTTATGAATAGTCTATACAAAATTGCAATGTGGAAATGCAGTTTGAAATGATATACAAAACAAATAAAGGTAGTATGGACTACATTTTTATTTTATTTAGAACCTTTTTTTAAAGCAAGACTGTTGGTAAAGTTAACACCTGCCTAGGGATGTTTACCGATGAACGTTTGACCGATGGCTGACCGTATCAACGTTAACCGATCAAAGTTGTCGGTTAAAATAAATAAAAAAGTGATCTCTAAATTAGGCTATTATAGACAGTGGACTAAACGCTACTACAGTTGGCCGTCTCATTCCAAAATCTTTTTGTGTGATTGAACATATCCCTCGCACTCATTTTTTCATAACTCGCCTGTTTGTACTTAATAAACCAATAAAAACATCTGGCGCGAGGTCACAGCGTTTGGGTTTGCGCGCTCACAAGGTTTGCAAAAAGTAAACACTCGAGGTTAGAACCAGGGCAGACGACACGACAGTATGAAGCGTGCATTTCGCTTAAGATGGGCTTACATTTGGAAATATATTACATCTTCATTTCAGTGGTAACACATAAGGTGTTGATCGTCTTTCTTTATTATTGTTAGCAGTAACGTTACCTCAAACTAAAGCGGCGTCTCTTCGGAGCTGTCATTTTCTTAAATGAGCCGCGGCAATGATTCAAATGAGCTTCTAAGGCTGGACAAACGCCTTTATTTCCAACGCGATCACCTTGTACCCAAACCATTTCGAAACTAAGGAGCCATTTGTCCTCTGATCACAAACAAGCTCCTCTGCGGCGCGTTTGCGCCGGGACTCGTGTTTCGCGCTGTGGGGGATTTTAAAAAAGTGACGTGAGTGGAAGGGAGGCTGCAGCGCGTGTGTGTGTGTGAGTGAGAGAGCGAGAGAGAGACAGAGGGAGCGCGTTTATGTATTGCATGCCGTGGCGTGAGGTGCATCTTGACGTAAAATTCTGCCATAAACGCCTTATCGTGGCGTAAGCGATAGAGCCTTATATAAAACGATAGACATTTTCTATCGTCCAGACGATATATTTCGTCATATCGCCCAGCCCTAGCATGCTTTATGCAAATGTACGTTTATTATTAGTGAAACCATACTCCACAGAGTATGACGACTAGACATGTATTAAAGGTCATAGATGTTTTCTCTTAAGCCCAAGCTTAAAAACTCTGAATAAACTGTGATTTTTCTCATTTTAAGAATATAAATAAATGGAGTTTTTACACTGGCAGTTTAGTTCAGAACAGGGCATAGTTCGTAAGAAAAATTGGTCATGTGAAAGCTGTCATGCGGACCTGGGAGCGCAGCAGTACCACACCACACCTGGAGGAGGTCCATATTCCACAAGTAGGAATATAGTGTGGCCCCTTTAAGAACTCAGCATTCCCTATTGAACTGCTGGTATATTGTATGTGTGTGTGTGTGTGCGCCGAACTGTGTCGCGATTCACGTGAACAGTGCGGGAAACACAGACTCGGGAACGCTTTTGTTCAGAAAAGTAACCTGTGTATTCGTTTAGCAGATTGTAATGTATTTAGTTCAATAAAACGCATGTATTGTAAGGAGTGACGGTGTTAATGATTTACCTCAGACATGAGCAACGAGAGTAATGCATTAACGTGTTAGTAACGTGTTCATTTTGACAGCCCTAATATCTACAACATGTTTCCGAAGTGCTGGTCATTGTAGCCAATCACATACATGTTTGACGAGTGCATGAGCACAATGGCTAGTCAGAGGTGTTTACGATTCTGCTCAACAGCGCTCAAAGCTGTTACATTTCAGTACTGACTTGGTATCGCGGTCGGTTCTTTTGACAACACTACTTCAAAGTATCTTTATGTGTAAATTTACTTAAATTAACTAAAATGCACATTTCTATTGCAACTTTTACGTAATGTCCTTATATTAATTTGTAATTACAAATTGCAATGATGAAGGTGCAATTTAGAACATTTAAAATATATTAACTGTAAATGTAACATTGAATAACACACTAGTTATTATTATAATTAAGTATTTTACATGTATGTTAGTCTGTTAGTCAACACATCAAAACAAGTACTTTAAAGCGCCACAAAAGATTAAAAGAGTGATTTACTAAAACCTAAAAAATGTGAATGCAAAAGTGAACTTAGGTGTGTTAAGAATCATAGTTATGAAAGTATTTTTTCTTTAAGTACATTCAAGTGCACATTTTATTTCAAGTAATATTATACTATCTGCAAGTACAGCTTTTGTAACACTTTAAAAATAATACACTTTTAAGATTTAAAGCACACTACAATTGCACATTCAATGCAATTAAGTTCACTTTTTTCACAAGGGTGGCGATACCCTGCGGCCATATAATAGTCATGCATGCGTGTGTGTACCTCTGTTGAGTGTAGCTGAACTGTTGATGTCTCCGGCCATGAATGAAGACTCTGACTGCTTCCTCACCGTGTCATTCCACATCCGGCGGATTCGGCTCTGTGAAGAACAAAAGAGTTTCACACACACAAAATGATCCCAGCCATATCCCATATACACTGAGGCTTCAAAGAATCGTTCACCCAAAAATGAGCATTCTGCCACCATTACATCGCACAAACCTAAACGGATCTTCTCTCGAGTTTGTGAAAGAGTATCTGTGTCCGGTTTTGTCAAACAAACTATTCATTTGATTTGGATCTTTGCAACGATTTAGTTAGATCTGCTACAAAAACATGTCTGAATGTTTCATTCATAAACCAAACTCATTAGGTTTTGAAACTCTTAAGGTCAAACAAAGGTTCAAAAAGGGTTTTGCAATGATGCCATAGAAGATCCATTTTTTGTTCCCCCAAAGAACCATTCAGTCAGCAGTTCTTAAAAGAAGCATTGTTTTAATTTAAATCTGATCTAAAGAAGTTTTTTTTTTCCACAATAAAGAACCTTTTATGCAATGGAAAGGTTCAATGGATGTTAAATGGTCTTCATGGAACTATCAATGCCAATAAAGAATCTTGTTTTTGAGTATACATTCTTCAAAATGTCATTCAATTTTTTTTGTTGTTGTTGTAAATAAACAGTTTATTCTGCCTAAAATGCTTACAACGTATTGCAGCACATAAAAAAAAAGCTTCAGGTATAAAACAAAAATCCTCTAGACGTGAAAAGTTGAGCCGTTCAAAGCACATTACTCATCTAGCTGACATTTACACACACACACACACACAGGTCACGGGTCGGCGAAGTGTGTTTCTTGTGCATGTCAGCTTCTTGTTACATGTTTGCAGATGTCTCAGCAGATGACCCTTAAAAGGTTAAAGGTCCAATTGGAAACCTCGTCTCCATGGAGATAATATAACCAGACAAAACGTTACCATGGAAATAAGGTATTAAAGCACAGATATGTAAAGCCAAAGATTTGTATGAGACAAGGACAGCATACAATGGAAATCCTCCCTTCACTGCTCTCTTCAAAGCAAACTATGCTCATGTAAAGGACAGATTTGGAAATGAATTTTCCTTCATATGAATATTTCTATTTTTATTATCAAATTCTTTGTGCTGGGATTAAATTAATTATTTGCTTTGCCTACTGCATACTACAAGATTTTCAGGACGCTATATACCGTGTATATATATATATATATATATATATATA
Source organism: Pseudorasbora parva (assembly GCF_024679245.1). Classification (NCBI taxonomy): domain Eukaryota; kingdom Metazoa; phylum Chordata; class Actinopteri; order Cypriniformes; family Gobionidae; genus Pseudorasbora; species Pseudorasbora parva. Next base: position 13,911,665 of record NC_090172.1, on the reverse strand, counting down.
TATATATATATATATATATATATATATATATATATATATATATATATATACACACATATATATTATGCAATGTGCTTGACCTTACATTTCCAGTGTGACTTGAAAGTAATATACTCGATCCATCTTCATAAAACATTTTAGACCATATTGGATTAAAAATGCAAAATATCTATTTTCTGAATGACCCATGTTCTGAATGATACATTATATGATAACTGATAACAGATCTCATGGAAACTGTATGTAATGTTTTCAGATACTTATTTGTATATTAATTAAAAATGTATTATAGTTTAAATTCAAACTAAACACACCTAGTTTTAAGTTGTTTTTTGAGCCACTTATGTAGGACTTCATAATTACTGGAATAAGCCAACCCACTTTATATTAGGTGGCCTTAACTACTATGAACTAACATTTCAATTAATCATTTAATATAATGCACTTATTGTGTACATGTTTTTGTACTTAAATTTTGAAAAATATCTGCATGTAATTACATCTGTAATTAATTTCTGTAGTTACATTTGTAATCACACTGGTGACCCTTCCCTTTCTCCTAACCTATCCTTAAACTTACCCAAACTACCACACCTGTCCCTAATTTTACCTGTATCCCACCTCAATATCAACAAAAGTGTTTTGCAATACAATATGAACACAAAAAGAATATTGAACTTATTATTTCATTTAAGTACATAGTAGTTGAGGCCACCTAATATAAAATGGGGCCGAATATGCTGAATGAAACATCTAAAATATGGAGGTAATATGACAACGATATACAGTAGAATACTGCTGTTAGAAAAGATTATTATTGCATACTGTTTAACATGCTATTAAAACATGCACAAATATCTACAAAATTACATTTATTTAAACAAGTCCCAGTTCTCATCAACTCTTACTGAAGAATTGCTTCTAAAACAGCATCACTAAGATGTTTATAGGTAAACTGCAAAAATTAACAAATTAGCTGATCAAGTGTGTAGTGTGAAAAATTATAGGGCTGATAGTTACTTGTTCATACTGTAACTGTGAGGAGTTTGTCATACAAGGCGGGTGGTGAACCTTGCGATGAAAGAAGAAAGAAAACGAGAAAGACAAAGAGAGAGTGTGAGAGAATACACACACATGGACACTCACAAAATTGTATTTGGCTGTGTGCGTGTTTGTCTGTGTGTGTGTTTTTATATGCCACCCGTTTACCTGTGATGCTGAGGAATATCGTCCAGGTCCACGCGACGAGGAGCTTTTCACCGAACCCATAGACGACTCCACACTCTTCCCATTATAGCAGTGAGTCCGAAGGCACTTCCCGTATTCTTTGCGTACCTAAAGCATACACACACCCACACACACATGTTGGATTTTCATGTTTTATGGGAACATTCCATAGGCAATGGAATTCTGTACCCTAACCCTACGCAACTGCTGCCATTTATTGTGTTTTCATTTTTGCTTTGTATCAGGACCGTCACCAGTGCCGCCCAAAGTAATATGTAAAGGTGTAAAAGTTGTGTAATTTTTGGAAGAAATTGTATTTATATTATTGAATCAATACATGAGCTCAAGATGACAAGATGGCTTTGGTATCATCTCCAATTTATCAATATGTAGTGAACAGGCCTATGCAATTATAACACATTATAGCTTATCCATTTTAAGGCTGGAATGACAAAACTATAGAGCAGATGCTAATGGCTACTAGTATGGCAGCGTTGCTTAATATAAGCCTGCACATTTTCAGGACTCACTCAGGACTGATTTTAGTACTTTAACTTACACTATACTGCCAAAAGTATTGGGACACCCCATCCAAATCATCGAATTTAGGTGTTCCAATCACTTCCCGCGATAGGTTGCCACCTGAGCAATAAGTCCATTCGAGAAATCTCATCACTACTATATAGTGTTATTATAATAAAGTGGAAGCAATTAGGAACAACAGCAACTCAGCCACAAAGTGGTAGGCCATGTAAAATCACAAGCTCAGCACATTCTGAGGAGTGCAGTAGTAGCCAACATTCTGCAGAGTCAATAAATACAGACCTCCAAACTTCGTGCGGACTTCAGATTAGCTCAAGAACAGTGCTTAGAGATGTTCAAGGAATGGGTTTCCATGGCCGAGCAGCTGCACTGCATCCAAGCTTTACCAAGTGAAATCCAAAACGTTGGATGCAGTGGTATAAACTAAAGCACACCGCCACTGGACTCTAGAGCAGTGGAGATGTGTCCTCTAGAGTGACGAATTACACCTCTCTGTCTGGCAATCTGATGGACGAGTCTGGGTTTGGCGTTGGCCAGGAGAACAGTACTTGCCTGACTTCATTAAGATAAGTGTAAAGTTTGATGGAGGGGGATTATGGTTTGGGGTTGTTTCACCAAAACACCAAAATTTGTGCCTGACCTCACAAATGCACTTATAGAAAAAAAAAAATTCCCATAAACACACTCCTAAACCTTGTGGAAAGGCTGCCCAGAAGAATTGAAGCTGTTATAGCCGCAAAGAGTGGGCCAACTCCATATCAAACCCTACAGATTAAGAATGGGATGTCATTAAAGTTCATGTGCATTAAGGCAGATGTCCCAAAACTTGTGGCACTATGGTGTATTTTAATTTAGTTAATTGCCAAGTCAGCTTTTTAGGGGTCAAGATAAGGAAATCTTCATTAAAAAAAAAAAAAAAAAAAAAAACAATGACACTATTTACTAAATATCAGTGTGGGTTCACTTGACATATTTTGGATGATTATTGCTTTGTAAAGAATATTTATCTGAATCTATTAAAATAAAATAAAACTAAAAAACTAAACAAAACTGCCCTACTTTCCACAGGTTCTGGTGACGGCCCTGGTTAGTATCATGTGTATGTGAATGTGTTTTTCCCAACCTTCTTCTGCAGGACGCAGTGAAATATGAAGATGAACATGCCCTGCAGGGAGTTAAAGATGGTGAAGAGGTACGCCATTATCACTGTACTCTCGTTAACGTACATCAACCCGAATGCCCAGGTCAGGCCCAGTAAACAGAGCAGGGCTATGGCTCCGATTACCCAAGATCTGAAACAAAACACACAAACAGCAAATTAGCCTTGAAATAAGGGAGAAAAATTCAGTCAGAAATCATTACTCCCAATATAAGACAAGTGCTAGATCAGTGTCTAAATGGGTAATTCTCTATCCAGCTCTCCACATAAATTAAATACAACTTCAGTTAAAGTGAACTCCATTTTCTAAATTTTCTTCCCCACTCATGCCGTTCTATATCTGTTGGACATTTTATTTTATTTTAAACTGCTCTTTTCATACACGAAAAAAGAATGAAGACGCCAAGATCCAAAAAGGAAGCATTAGTCATACAATTCAGAAGAAGTTTCACTGGCACAAAAGCTACAAAGCTATCATTTGACTTCAGAAGACTTCAAATAAAGCGCAAAAATCACTCTTATAGCACTTTAACGGTTTTTATTCGGTCCTTTTTGGAGTTTGATTAGTCATTATGGTGTATGGTATATACAGAAAACAGCTCAGACATTTATTCACAGAAGATAGTCATACAGGTTTGAAGTGATATGAGGGGTGAAATGTCCCTTTAAATACCCTCCTGTATCTCTTTCTGACATTCAGCACACGTCGCTTCATTTTGTGAGAGCTGAACAGATCACATGCGCCTGTAATGTGTTGTTTTACCCGCGGGGCTACAGATCCAGCCCACTGACTCCATCCAGCTCCATTTAACTTAAAATTACACACATTTACATATGGATTACATCCAACATACCACTAATGGGGCAAACAAACGTCATACTGTTGTCATTATCTATAATTCCCAAAAATAAATAAATACAGTGAGAATGCATTTCAGAACAAATATTTCCACTAATAAAAGACAAACCATATTTTCTAGTTTTTCAGTGCAGACTGGATTTAAAAAGCTGCGAGAAAAGTACAGTCTGTGCACTGAGTTTTAATATATTAACTTAGATGTTAATCTTTCAGTTGCCAATTTTGATAGTCCATCTTTCTTAAACAATTACAGTTACAAAAAACTTAGAAGTAAGATAAAAAACATGTAAAAATCAATCACACACCTTGGTTTAATTAAAACAAAAAAATAAATATGCAGTTTACCTAAGGTATGTGCAAGAGTATTATGGATTTTTGCCAGGGAATTTCTATGCCATTGCTAAGGTGTTCTGAGTAAGTTTGAGAGTGTTGCTACACACTTGTTTCTTTAAGACACTGAGCGGTTTCAAAAGAAAGTCCCAAAGTTTTACTTGGCGGACATCTTTGAAACGCATCTCCGGCAGTCAGTCATGCAAGTACTGCCTCTCTCTCTTTGAATGAGGAAACATCAAATTCACATTTGAAATCACTAATGAAATCTGGTAGGTCAAGTGATAAGGGCAACATGGCGGATGCAGTACATCTGATTCACACTACACACATTCATACTATGCAGAACATACTTTTTTAATGGTCACCAAGTAAGTTCCAAATTCAAATGTAGCATCCACTCAAGAGAGATTTCAAATGCACTGCTCATGTAGTAGCCATGCCCTTTTTCAGCCCCGCGCTCGTTGTGGTCTGTCTTCCGAGTTTGTATTTCCACAGCATAAAGATAATAGCTTATGGATCTATGAATAGCAAACAGCGGTGCCATAGAAATATACAGAACCAACGCAAAATGGAAGATCAAACACAAAAGGTGGCAGCACTCTTGTTTCTTTGGCGCATAAGGTCTGTGGCAAATAGCAGCAGCTGCAGTGACACGATGACTTTACCAATCAGCGATAGGCACATTTATTTAAAAGGCAGGACTAAGTGTTGCACTTTCTCTTATTTATAAGTAATACGAATGCAGCATCTTTGCATATCTGAAGTTTTTGGTGGTTTCCAGTTTTACTCCAATACTGTTCAAAAGTTTGGGGTCAATAAAATGTTTTTGAAATAAGTTAATACTTTAATTTAGCAAGGATGCATTAAATTAATAATAATAATAAAAATATATTTTTACTTATATGCAAGTTGTATTCATTAAAGAATTCTTAAAAATAAAAATAAAAACTATCACGTTTTCCATAAAAATATGAAGCAGCACAACTGTTTTCAACACTTATAATAATAAGAAAATCCGCATATTGGAATGATTTCTGAAGGATCATGTGACACTGAAGACTGGAGTAATGATGCTGGAAGTTCAGCTTTGCATCACAGGAACATTACATTTTTAAATATATTCACATAGAACATAGTTGTTTTAAATTGTAACAATATTCTAGAAAATTACTGTTTTATTGTTCTTTTATCAAATAAATGCAGCCTTGACTTTTCAAAAACAGTAATAAAAAAATCTTACAGACCCCAACATTTTTAACGGTATACGCTAAGGTGTTTAAAGAGACTTTTAGCATATCGTTATGATGTTCTTGTTTCTAGATAAGAAAGTAGTCAATATATTTTTAGCCATTTAACTGTCTAATCATAAGTCTGATTGCTTAGAAACCCCCTGCACACCTTTCCTTAACAAGACTCATGAATTGAGTTGTTCATTTAATAAAGACATCATAATGAGAAGCTGATATCTTTAAATGAATGTTAAAATGACCCTGTCCTGAATTCCAATGCCTCCGTTTGGAGTCTTAAACGGTTTGAGACGCACCTCAGGATGAGCTGCACAATACAGAGGGAAACTTTAAAGGCATAGTTCACCCAAAAATGAAAATTCTATTATCATTTACTCACCTTCAAGTTGTTCCAACCCTGTATGTTTCTTTCTTCTGCTGAACACAACAGAATATATTGTAAATAATGTTGGTAACCAACCAAACAGTTGATGGTACCCATTGACTTCAATAGTAGGACAAAATACTATAGATGTCAATGGCTACAGTCAACAGTCTGTTTACAAAAAATCTTCAAAATATCTGCAATTTTGTGCTTGGCAGAAGAAAGAAACTCATAGAGGTTTGGAACAGCATGAGGGTAAGTAAATGACAACATTTTCATTTTTTTGGGTGAAATATCCCTTTAAGGGCAATAAGAAAGTGACAAGCAGAAAATGAGAAGCACACCCACACAGGCTGTGTGAATGATTGACAGCACTTCATATTGTGCCCTGAACGAGAACGTAAAAACAGGAAGTGAGTGAAGAGGGTTTATTTTCTGTTATGAAGCCAAGCTGAGAGAGAAATATGAGCTGGAGGGAAGGAAAGAAGGATCTGCTTACTTAATCTCTGGATCATAATCCTCATAACTGAAGAATGAAGAGTGGAAAAAAGAAAAGCAACAGAAAATTAGAATAAATAAATTGACACTTGAGAGAAAAATAGAAGGAAAATGAACCAGATGAGCTTCAATGAGTCCGTATGTGTCATAAAATTCATCAGAACAGCAACTAGGGCTGAGTTATATGTAATCATTTCATTTATATTTCACTAAGATGTTCTAACATCTAATATAACAGTACCGTAAGAACCATCATAAAACATTCTACATATTTTTACTAACACAAATAAATATATGAAAGCAAAATATAGGGATTAAACAACGGATCTATGAAAACTTACCAACTTTAAACTGTCTTTACACTCTCATAATGGCAAGAACAGAAGGGTTGTGAAACTATGTGCTCTATGAGATGAAACTCTTTAAAGCCAAATAAAAAGGGCATTAAAATCATCGGGATATTCAAGATGTCGGCCAATTTAACATCACAAGCAAAATCATACATCAGAAATATTCCACATTAGGGATGCAATTTCTAATTGTTTCTAAGTGCATCTTATGTTCGGGAAGATGGTTGGCACGTTTCATTACTATAAATGCACATTAAAGCGACTCAAACTGTACATGCAGATGGTGTTCACGTGGAGCGGCATTAACTGTAAAATCGAGCCACTGTAACAGACACTGAAAAAACACACCGGAGGATAATGAGCGGCTTGCGTTTAAATAAACAGAGCCGCGCTTCACTCTGAAAAACACAACGGACATATTCATTTAATTAAATCGCAGCCATATCGTTATTTCAGCTGTATTACAATTATTCGTGCAGCCCTATTTTATTTATCACCCAGCTCTAACAGTGACATGAACATCATTTCGGCAAAAAAGCAGGACAAAACTAGCCTAGAAATCTAGACGCACCTGAGTGGCAGCCAATCTAATCTGACCGCGAGTGTCGTCTAGGAACTCTCAAAACACTTCTGAGCTGTAATTGCCAAACTCTTGCCGGGCCAATCAAATTGTGTATAGAGTCAATGGGCGGGGCCATAATGACGACAGCCGAGTTGCGTTTGCGTGCTTCTAGTAAACACAGAGGCTGGCGAACGGCGGTCTTTCGAATCAGCTTTGACCGCGACTCTGGAAGACTCGGAGTTAAGCTTTTCTCTGAGAAACGAACAAAGAACAGCACTGAAGTCATTCTTAAAAAGGGAAGATTTGTTTGGAGTTTTGCCGACCGGATACGGCGAATGTTTAATCTATCAACAAGCTCTGCTTCACCTTCGTTGCTCTGGTTGGTGCAGCGGGAGTTTGAAAGTAGAGTGCGGATCGGGCCGCATTTTTCTGTCCGAGCCCGACCCGCGTCCGACAGACCAGTAACCGAACCCGACCCGAGCCCGACAGGCATTAAAATATTTATGTCCGAGCCCGACCCGAGCCCGACAGTTAAAATCTATTTTTTTCCCCCTAATACTTATGACACCCACGTTTGTTTGTGTGGAAAGTCCGCTTTTATTAAGCAACTGTAAGGAAGGCATTCTGAAATGTTTAACGTTACAGACGAGCGCATCAGCACGCGCATAGGGCATCAAACCTCACACAGAGCCCAATCAAATAGCCAACTGAAATTAAATGAACAAAGGTCTGCTAAAAATGGCCCAAGCTAACAGAACAAAACATTAACGTAACACAATTGACATGCTTATTGAAATGAAAGTCATCTTACCAATTTTCTCAAACTGTATGGTTCCTAAACTGCAACATGGGATCTATTTACATAATCTATCCATCAAAGTTTAGGCTAATCGAGGTTTTATGCAGAAAAAGGATTGCATCAACTGTGGATGGCTTCAAGGCTGTCCTGCTGCCAGCAGCGCTGAAGTTGCGCTCACTGGAATGACGAGGATGCCGCGGGCAATATGCATGCACGTGTTGCGCGTTGTTGTCACGGCGACATAAACAAATTTCTGCATGCTGGAAGACGGATGTTAGGGTAATATTTTACATTTATTTTAGTCACAGAAACAAACCATTGCATCAAGTTTAACAGGCCCATTGGCTACTTGCATAATAAGCAGTTTTAAATTTAAAAGGTTCAATGCCTTATCGCGCTGACGTGACCGAGCCCGACCCGAACCCGAACGTCATTTCTAAATATCTGTCCGAACCCGGCCCGACCCGTCGGGTACCGTCGGAACCCGTCGGGCTCGGGTCGGGTATCCATCCTCTATTTGAAAGACAACCGTTTATCCCGCCCCTCAGATTGAGCCCTGTCTATGGTGAGTTTCCAGACCAAACATCTTGATGTTGGTCTGGCTTGTCAGGCTAGGACAAAACCAACCACAAGTCATAAACAAGATCAAACACTTGCGCACACACACACACACACGTTTGTTTTTGTGACATATGGGGACATTCCATAGGCCTAATGATTTTTATACTGTACAAACCATATTTTCTATCCCCCTACACTGCCCCTGCCCCTAAACCTACCCATCACAGGAAACATTCTGCATTTTTACTTTCTAAAAAAAAAAAATTCATCCTGTATGATTTATAGGCATTTTGAAAAGTGGGGACATGGCCAATGTCCTCATAAGTCACCCTTTCCTTATAATACCTGTGTTATACCCATGTGATTATACACATTTGTGTCCTCATATGTCACAAAAACATGCCCACTCACCCACACACACACACAGGCTGTTAGAGAGATGCACAGGTGTCGGGGGTAATTACCACACACACAGTGAGTTTGGGTATAATAACCAGGTGCACAGCAAGATAAATGATTGATGGAATTCAAGTGGAGACTATTAAACATCATTTTGCAGTGTCCATCTTAATGACAGGGACATTAATGGACATGATCGGCTCATAAACACTGATTTCAATAATACTTGATGCCTGTATATAACGAATGAAGTGTTCATTATGAAGTTTAATAATTAGTAAATATTGTTATTTTTAATTAAAACTGTAAACAAAATTACAATTTGAAGTTAACTGAAATAAAGCTGAAATAAAATAAATAACAGATAAAAAAGTAAAGGTCACACTTTACATTAGGGTCTTATGCATAAACAATACAACCTAGTAATACATTTGTTACAGTATTTATTATTTTGTTAATGTTAGTTAATAAAAAATAAAACAATGTTCAATGTAGGTTCATGTTAGTTCAGGTCCAATAAATAATATTACCAGATGCAACTTTTGATTTTAATCATGAATTAGATTAGTAAATGCTTTAGAAGTTAGCCTAGAAATCTAGACGCACCCTAGCGGCAGCAAATCTAATCTGCCGCGAGTGTCGTCTAGCAACCCTCAATACACCTTTGAGCGGTCAACGCCAAACTCTGGTCAGGCCAATCACATCGTGTATAGAGTCGGTGGGCGGGGCCATAATGATGTGCGTGCGCATGCTTCTAGTAAACACAGAAACTGGCGAACGGCGGTCTTTCGAATCAGATTTGACCACGACTCTGGAAGACTTGGAGTTTAGCTTTTCTCTGAGAAAAGAACAAAGAACAGCACTGAAGTCATTCTTAAGAAGGAAAGATGTGTCAACGAGCTCTGCTTCACCTTCGTTGCTCTGGTTGGTGCTGAGGGAGTTTGAAAGACAACAGTTTATCCCGCCCCTCGGATTGAGCCCTGTCTGTGGTGAGTTTCCAGACCAAACATCTTGATGTGGGTCTGGATTGTCAGGCTTTTTAGAAGTAATTGTCATTGTTTGTTCATGTTAACTAATGTAGTTAATTCATGTTTAACAAATACATTTTTTTTTAATTGAAAACTCTTACCAAATTAAACAAACAAATTTTTATTTTGGGGGTGAACTATCCCTTTAACAGACTATGGTTAAATATATTTCCAGCAAAGTAATTTTCTGCAAGAACATGTACTTGATTAAGGTAAATTATGCCACTTTTTACAAATATGATATAAAAATGAAGAAATTATTTTCCTTTATTTATTACACTGCAAAACCTTGTGGCAGAATGTATGCATACACATAAATTAAGGTTACTATTTAACTAACTCAGTCAATAATTGAGAGTGACTGGAAAACATGATTATGGCATTTCTCTGTGATATTTATGTGGAGATCCAAGAGCAAATTTCAAAATGTATTCTAAAGGGCACTGCCGAAACTCAGCATTTACAAAACGAGTAACTGACACAAGGAGGCAATATAGGATGTAGTTTTGTTTGCATCAACAATAACAATAAACAACTCTAATATATACACATTATTATATAGATGTATTTTTAGATACAAAAATTAAATTGCAGCAATGTGGTATTCGACACATCCAGTGTTCAGGCCAAACTGATGGTCAATTTACAATAGAATTCTCTGCAATCATTTTGGTTGCATTTAGATACGCATAGATATGCAAATAATGGAGGAATTGGTTGAATTTCCATTAATACTTTAAGAAAAAAAGTCATGAAGGTGAGTAATAGATTTGCGGCAAGTGCCAAACCAAATGCATATTAAAAACATTTAAATATCTCACATTCATGTGCTAGTCTCTCCACTAGCATTTAATCACCATTTCTCGCTCTTGTCTCGAGGGAATAATAACCCGTATTTCTTACACTCATATGAAAAGATCTCGTTTCCAGAAACCTCATCCTTATGCCTTTAGTACTTATATTTTTCCTGAAGCTACACTATGCAGATAACTCATTCACACCTTCGTTCACCCTCTCTAAAACACACTCGTGGTGAAAAACCCAGGGCGCATTTGAAGTTTAATTGAACCAGATAGCGGCGACTCGTTGCGTTAAAGACGTCCTGCTGGGAGTTTAACAAACACAAGGCTGCGATTGAACATCTCTACTCCCTCAGGTAGCCTGCTGCTGATCACCCGGGTTAAACATGAAAAATTAACGTGAATTATGATAAAGAGACTGCATTTAAACCGTTTAAGAGAATTAGCAGCAATTTGTCATATCGTCTCACTTTATCTCCAAGAGCGAATCTGCATCCCAATGGCAGCAGTAATTGAGTTAGTTGGAGGCAGAAAGTCATGACGGAAATGTGAATAATGTCCTCAAGGTGCTGAGTGATAACTTCACTGAAACGTGTCTGTCTGCACAGAACCTTCTAGAAACACTTTGAGTGGGTTTAATTGAGCCGCAGATTAATGAATAAAAGGAATCGCTCATGACACGAGGATCAAAGTCAGACCGCCCACCTCAATTCAGAGTCGTTCCTTTAGCACACATAAAATGAGGATTATGACATATTGGTCGACCAAACAATACTACTGCTGCTGCAAGACGACACTGGAAAAACTAGTCATCAAATTTTTTTTTTTGTCAGTTTATGTTTTGCTTTATATTTCTACAAAGGCTATGGGCCATATTTATCAAGAGCTTACCCTCTTTTGGCTTTAAAAAACTATTGTCAGGATTTACTAAAGACATGCATTGATAAATTAGCGCTGAAAAGCCGTGGACAGTCAATTTTGTGGCTGAACTCATTGCATTTGTAGAAGTTTGCTTTTCAGGCCATGTCCACACTAATACGTTTTCATTTGAAAACTTATATTTTTCTCTCCGTTTTGGCCTTCCGTCCACACTGAGACAGCGTTTTAAGTCAAAGAAAACATATTGTTTTGAAAACGCTCTCCAAAGCGGATAAACGTGAAAACAGCGTCTTCGCGTCGTAGTGTGGACTGTGAAAACGGAGGCTCAAAGAGTAAATAAACGAGTAGCGGAAATTATGCAAGTCGAAGCATCTTGGATTTGCTCATGCGCAGTACGGGGATGTAAGCGTTTTCAGACGTTTCAGTGTAGATGAAAATTTTTTGGAAAACGAGTGTGGACGCAGAGTGTTTTAGACGAAAACAATTTATCCGGATTAGTGTTTTCAGTTCTTTCCACAGATTCTCGGTTGGATTCAGGTCTGGACTTTGACTTGGCCATTCTAACACCTGGATATGTTTATTTTTGAACCATTCCATTGTAGATTTTGCTTTATGTTTATGATCATTGTCTTGTTGGAAGACAAATCTTCGTCCCAGTCTCAGGTCTTTTGCAGACTCCATCAGGTTTTCTTCCAGAATGGTCCTGTATTTGGCTCCATCCATCGTCCTATCAATTTTAACCATCTTCCCTGTCCCTGCTGAAGAAAAGCAGGCCCAAACCATGATGCTGCCACCACCATGTTTGACAGTGGGGATGGTGTGTTCAGGGTGATGAGCTGTGTTGCTTTTACGCCAAACATAACGTTTTGTATTGTTGCCAAAAAGTTCAATTTTGGTTTCATCTGACCAGAGCACCTTCTTCCACATGTTTGGTGTGTCTCCCAGGTGGCTTGTGGCAAACTTTAAATGACACTTTTTTTGGATATCTTTAAGAAATGGCTTTCTTCTAGCCACTCTTCCCTAAAGGCCAGATTTGTGCAGTATACGACTGCTTGTTGTCCTATGGACAGAGTCTCCCACCTCAGCTGATGATCTCTCCAGTTCATCCTGAGTGATCATGGGCCTCTTGGCTGCATCTCTGGTCAGTCTTCTCCTTGTATGAGCTGAAAGTTTAGAGGGACGGCCAGGTCTTGGTAGATTTGCAGTGGTCTGATACTCCTTCCATTTCAATATTATCGCTTACTCAGTGATCTTTGGGATGTGAAAAGCTTGGGAAATCTTTTTGTATCCAAATCCAGCTTTAAACTTCTCCACAACAGTATCTCGGACCTAAGTAAAGGGGCCGAATAATTTTGCACGCCCAATTTTTCAGTTTTTGATTTGTTAAAAAAGTTTGAAATATCCAATAAATTTCATTCCACTTCATGATTTTGTCCCACTTGTTGATTCTTCACAAAAAATTACAGTTTTATATCTTTATGTTTGAAGCCTGAAATGTGGCAAAAGGTTGCAAAGTTCAAGGGGGCCGAATACTTTCGCAAGGCACTGTAACTGCAAGTAATAACAGCTGTAAATAATTTCTGCAGTTACATCTATATCTACACTTTTGACCTACATTGTACCTAACAATTATTTTTTTTTTATGTAAGAACATGGTAGTTAAAGACACCTACAGTAGATCATCGATTAAGTAATCTGTAAAAGGAGAGAGATGAGCTTGGGCACACTATAAAAACACACACGCGCACACACACACACACGCACGCACACAAACACACACACACACACACACACACACACACACACACACACACACACACACACACACACACACACACACACACACACACACACACACACAGAAGGTCAAACACAGGAGGAAGTGAGCAGTTCAGATGACCAGAGGGACACATGACCGGTGGAGAAACAGGTTGATCTTACCAGTGCAACTCCACTATGACACAGCCGTCATACAAGCGATAGCTGGGTGAACATCAGCAGACATGCACACCACAAAAAACAAGAACAAATAAAAGAATGAGTAAAACAGAGAAACAAAATTAAAAGTAAATTAAAAAGAAGCAGCAAAAACCCACAACACAGCTGTTACACAACACTCAAACAAATTAGATCTTAAGAATTTTACAAATTTAGGATGAAATAATATTTTGACGAGCATTTTCTTTCCACATTTTCTTAAGATGCATTACGTTGAGGCTGGACATATTAAAATGATTTACCTTTTATAGCCAAGAGCTTATAGTTAGAAATTATACAAATATTTTGCAACACTATGCTGTTACTGTAATTTTTGGTCAATTTAATGCATTCTTGCTGAATCAAATTATTCATTTCTTTTTTAAACCCTTACTAGCCTAATAGTTCAGGTTTGTGATGAAGAAAATGTAGGGAAAAAGAAATTAAAATTGGCTATATAAAAAAATTGGCCGCACACTTGCTCTCCTTGTAATACCTGTGTCAAACTCATGTCATTATACACATTTGTGTCCAGATATTTCTCTCACACACACACACACACACACACACACACACACACACACACACACACACACACACACACACACACACACACACACACACACACACACACACACACACACACACACACACACACACACACACACACACACACACACACACACACACACACACACACACACACACATATTACTGGCTTATAAAATGAAATCACAACAATAATTTCATGCTAATACCCATTCTTTAGTCTTTATAGTTTTGGGTCAGTAAGAGTTTTAATGCTTTTGAAAAAAGCATTTTTGTATTCACCAAGGCTGCATTTATTTAATCCAATAGGGTGTCAAATTAATGTGGCAGCTGGTATTTTTAAATAATGGGGGTGAATGAAATGGACATTTTATTCGTCAAACATTTTAAAACAGCCCTGTGCATCGCCATCTATATTTTTCGTCCACTTTCCCGGATGAGACTGTAAATTATAAATGCAAATATGTCCTGTTTTGTTACTTTGGAGTGCAAAAGCAAGGTGAACGCACAAAACTGTTTTGTTGTGGACGGTGGTCTCATACACACAGGGGCGTAGCACCAAATTTTGGGCCCTGGGTACAAACCATCTTGCTGGGCCCCCGTACCATGTATGTGTATGTATAGAAAACTGACTTCTAAGGCCCCCCCCCTGCCTCGGGCCCTGGTTACTCAGTACCCTTTATCCCCCCAGTCCCACGCCCCTGCATACACATAAATGAAGGCATATATCTGGATTTGCTGTGTGACAGAACTGAGGCGTAGAGGTCGTGACCTCTGTGAACAGAGCAGGGTGGACATAGGTTGGTTCTCAGTTAATAACTCGACCTTCCAAATAGCCTTATAAATCACATCACACGCTTTTAAATCTTTTTTATGTCTTAGAGACGGCCGTTATAAATCAGACAATGGACAATAGCAGCAGCACTGATGTTCACACAAACCTAAACAAACCTAAATAGAGTGGATACCATGTGATGGATAGTTGACAAAAAATAATATTTAGTCTTTTGTGACAAACAAACCTGCATGACCTGCAAACAATGTGTGTCCAATCAGTGTCCAAAACTACCCTGGACTCCATTCATTTTTACTATATGGACAAAAAAAACATTTTCATCTCTAACAAAATAGACATTGCAACATGGTTCTTTTTTAGCAAGGATGCATTCAATAAAAGTGAAGTTAAATAAAAGTGCATTAAATTAAACAAAAGTTGTATTATTTCAAATGAATGCTTTCAAATCAGCATATTAGAATGACTTCTGAAGGATCATGCAACACTGAAGACTGGAAAAAATTACACTTTAAAATATATTCAAAAAGAATATTGTGTTGGTCCCCCTTTTGCTGTTCAAAACAGCCCTGACTCGTCAAGGCATGGACTCCACTAGACCTCAGAAGGTGTGCTGAGGTATCTGACACCAAGATGTTAGTAGCGGATCCTTTAAGTCATGTTTGTTTAGCTCATCCCACAGATGCTCGATTGGATTGAGATCTTGGGAACTTGGAGGCCAAGTCAACACCTCAAACTCATTGTTGAGCTCCTGAAAACATTCCTGAAGCATTTTTGGCAGGGTACATTATCCTGCTGAAAGAGGTTAGTCACCAGGGAATACCATTTCCATTAAAGTGTGTACATGGTCTGGAACAATGCTTAGGTAGCTGGTACGTGTCAAAGTAACATCCATATAGATGGCAGGACCCAAGGTTTCCCAGCAGAACATTGGCCAAAGCATCACACTGCTTCCGCTGGCTTGCCTTCTTCCCATAATGCATCCTGGTGCCATGTGTTCCCCAGGTAAGCGAGGCACACGCGGGCGGCCATCCACGTGATGTAAAAGAAAAGTTAATTTATCAGACCAGGCCACCTTCTTAATTTGCTCCATGGTCAAGTTCTAATGTTCATGTGACCAACTGTTGGGGCTTTCAGCGTTGGACAGGGGTCAGCATGGGCACCCTGATTGGCCTGCGGCTATGCAGCCCCATATGCAGCAAACTGCGATGCACTGTGTATTCTGACACCTTTCAATCAGAACCAGCATTGACTTCTTGACAAATTTAAGCTACAGTAGCTTGTCTGTTTGGAGACCAGCCTTCGTTCCCTGTCACTAGTTCACCACTGTTGTCCAGTCATCACGATTTGGCCTTTGTCAAACTCGATCAAATCCTTATGCTTGACCATTTTTCTGCTTCTAACACATCAGCTTTGAGGACAAAATGTTAACTTGCTGCCTAACACATCCCACCCACTAACAGGTGCCGTGATGAAGAGATAATCAGTGTTATTCATTACACACGGACAGCTTTGTGTATATATTACAGCAAAATGCATTGCTGTATTTTAAATACAACACATGCAGCCTTGGTAAGAGAGCCATTCTTCAAAAACCTAAGAAAGCTTACCGACCCCAAACATTTGAATTGTAGTGTATATTGTGACAACGTAACTGTGATATGAATTGCTCACACACCCACAAATAAACACACTCTTAGTTTTGTAAGCGTTTCTGTTTAGTCTCTTATTCGGGCTAGTAATCAAACATCACAGAGCAAACCAATACAGCCGAGTATGAAAACTACTAATAAGAGACTGTCATTATCTCATTATTAACATGAATAGAACATCTGATTACAAGATTATCCCATTTAATCTGAGACCCCATGGAGGGAGGAGATGTGTGGCTGTAATAAGACCCTCACTCATGAATTAATCAAACCCAGCACCGTGATTCAGTTTTATATGTTCCCCTTCAAAATGAATATGAGGCAGCATTTCTCACAAAATCTTCAGAATACAGCACACCAGCAGGGTTCTGGCAGTAAAAATCCCATTTGTTTCTTCCAGTGAATTTGATTGTCAGAAATAACGTATAAACCTCTCGAAAGAGAGATAAGATGAGGTCCTAAACTTGAGAACTACATAATCCTGAATTGACTATTCAAACCCTTGAGCAAACTAAATGTATAGTTTTTGGACACTTCTTTGCGCATTATTTGCAATTAACTTTAAATGTATTATAGGTGAAAGGTTCCGTGAAAGGTGTGTTCACGGAAACAGCGCTGTACAGAGAAGTAAATTGTGTGAAAAATACTGATTTTTTACACGCGAAACATGAACTCATGTTATATTGCACACTGTAAACATAATCAAAGCTTCAAAAACACACGAAAAACGGGACCTTTAAATTTATATTAAATGCAGTTAATTGAAATTAAGAGCCACTTTTGACCCACTTAAGTAGGACTTGTGTGCATTTTTATAAGTAATTTTTATAATCACTTCTTGAAATAAGGTTAAAGTTTACTGCTGAATGTACTGAACATTTTGGTAAACTAAAATAAACTTGAATATAATTTTATTGAAAAGTGTGTCATTTATTTATATTTGTAATCACACATTTGTAATGATGCTGCATTTTAGAAAACATCAAATACATCAACATACATCAACAAACTACAGTTTATAATAAAGTACTTTACACAGTACACATCAAAATAAGTGTACTTCTTAAAAAAAAAAAAAAAAAAAAAAAAAAAGATTATTAAAACAAGAATATAAAATGTAAAAGTAAAACTTTTTTGTGTACTAAAGTATGTTTAGAAACAGTCCGGAAAGTTAAGGTGTAAATTTTAAATTACCTTTTATTTCACTTATATATTATTTGCAAGTGCACTGTACATTCAAGTGCATATTCATTTAAGCACACTTTTATGGATTTACATATCTTGTAATAAATGTCTAATAGCTCTGCAAGAAAAAGTAGCAGAATCCTTAGCAGAATCTGTGAAAATGTAAACAATTTAAAGGGGTGATGAACTGAGAAATCAACTTTCCCTTGGGCTTTTGATAAATAAAAGGTCATGGTAATATAAGAATATTCTGTAAGTTTCAGAGCTGAAAACTTCCTTGTTAGTCAAGGAAAAGCTTTTATAGAAAGGCTCAGCAAACAGTCCTGTGCTTTATACTGACGTCAGTGCACGACGAAACACCGCCTCTACCGCGCGTCTTATCCAGTAGCCCCGCCCACCGACTCATTGAGGTGATGAGCTCTTGCTAGCAGCTGGTCAACAACAATAAATATGCAGAGGAAGATTAAGATATTGCTCTATTCCTGGTTGTGGAAGAACAGTCATAAGCTTCCTTCTGATCCTAATATTAGGAATGAGTGGTTGAACTTTATTTTATTTTTAATGAAGTTCCAGCTCACATGAGGAAGACTGTTCACTTCAGTTCACTGCGGGATCGTTTGTAAACAAATCTCCGCTCGATGCTGGATTTGGATCCGACAGGAGGAATGGTGCAACACACCATGTGAGTAAAACATGTTTTTTACATGTGATAGTATTGCATTGTTATAGATCGTTTTGCTTATGTGTACGTGTCTAACAGAAACATAACGTTTCTGACATCACGTGACCATGGTGTGGGACTTGTCAGCACCATTTTGGTTTAGATTTTTCTTCTTCATAAAATCCTCAACGTGAGAAGTTGTCTCTTGTAATTTACTGGAATTTCCACAACATAAACATTAACATTTAAGGCTGTATGCTGTTTAAAAGTAAAAATTGTTTATAAAAAGATCAAGTTAAAGCAACAATCTAGGCATAATTATTATTATTAGTAGAGACATATTATTATTACATAGAGACGTAGCTAAATCTACCGTACAACAGTAGCCTAAAATATTTCTAATTTCTTTAAGTTAAGCCGAACTTTTATTTTGACGGGTTGCCGTGAAGAACTTTGAGTGTCTGTGTTCATGATATGGCAGCTTTCTCAAATGAAACGGTAAAATCTCATGAAACGATGAAATGCGTTCGTGTCCTCAGTGACACGGCAGACTAAAATACTATTGAAATATTACTGAACTGCATGTTCTGCATCTCTGAATGATGGGCGCTGATCTTTTATTGTCTATGGCGCTGACACACACACATGCAAGCGCTTTTAGGGTAAAAAGACAGCAAGTGAGTATCATGCTTGTGTGTGTGTCTGTGTGTGTGTGTTTGAGCGCGTGCGTGCATCAGAGCCATAGACAAAGATCAGCGCCCGTCATTCAGAGACGCAGAACATGCAGGAGTTCAGTAATATTTAAATAGTATTTTGCAGTATATTCACATACACTAGTATATATTCGGCTACAGTCTGGAGCCCTGCGCTTAGATAAACACGGAAGCGACTGAACGCAGCTGTAGGTGTGGTCGAGAGAATCATTCCGGTTGCCGCTTCTCCCTCAATCTCTCCTCTCTCATGTGAACTGACAGGAGAGCTGAAGCTCATAAATATGCAAATCTTATCCAATCCTAACCGTGGGCGTTTACTTCCAAGTCTCCAGTGCGGCACGCCCATCAAATCCCAGCGTTTTGGAGAAAACGTTCATGTTTTTGAATGTAAAAACCACACGAACGTCATTAGTTGACCACAGACAACAGTATAAAAAAAGAATGGTCTGAATAAGAGATTTATTTTACACAAGACAAAAATAGCTGAATTTATACAAAAAAATACCATGTTCAATAGTTTATGATTCTTAATACTGTGTCAGTACATGGATGATCCACAGCAGTTTTTTTCTTTTTCTTTTTCTTGTGATGGTTGTTCTTGAGTCCCTTTTTTGTCCTGAGCAGTTTAACTGCCCAATGTTTATCGTGTTCTGTTCTAAAGCATCAGTTCATGTTTTAACCTTTTTTTAGCCAATAGTCATGTTTGAGACCCTTAATTGTCCTCAGTGTGAAAAGATGGATCTCAATATCATACAGTCACTGATGGAAAGGGTTCAAATTTGCAAAAGATGCTGGAAAACTAAAGAATGTTCTGGACCTGGAAGAACATTGGCCAGTTTAGCTGCTCAGGACAAACAAGAGACTCATGAACAACCATAAAAAAATAAAATAAAAAAATAAAAATAATAATAATAATAATAATTAAAAAATAAAATAAAAAGATTGTGGATCATCTGCAACACACAGCATTAAAAGTAAATGGTTCATAATCTTTTGAATGGGTTCATTTTTTAATATAAATCCTGCATTTTTTTTGTCTTGTAGACTATAAGTAAACATCTTATGCAAATATATATTATTCAGAACAAAAAACAAAAAAAACAAAAATGTATTTCGTATATGTTATATTGTTACAATTATTATATAGTTTACATACTTTTTCTTGCAAATGTATATTGTATTGTATACTTAAATGAGATAAATAGTTTTAAACTGTATTGCTATTCTTGCTTCGAAAGAATTTTTAAAGTGCCTACAGTACATCAAGTACACACCATTGTCTTTTTTTTTTCTTCAGTTTTCTTCGAATCAATGTTTGTATTACTGTGATTCATCTCTGAGCTGAATAGTTTGGTTCAAGGCTTTGAACTCTGTGCAGAATATGTTTCTGAAAAGTGCAGCGAAAATGAACGGGGAAAAATACTTCAAGAACGAATCCCAAGGCCACTGTAAAATTAATATGGAGGATCACTGTTGAGCTCTACACAATGCATAAGGACATGTGTCATAAGCCCTGTTCGCATGGGATTAGTATTACCTTGTGACCTCTAGTCATTTGTAATGATTGCGGAGCTTATCTGTGATCTTAATCCCGTGCGAATTGGAAAGTAAAAATTCCCCCGCAAATGACAGACCATATTTTGCCGAACACAAAGGATTTGGAGGGTCGTATATAATTTTTGCAAGGTTTTTGTCTCCTGTACGCATTTTTATCCGAATTTTTCGAAGAATAGAGGTTGCATTCATAACGCGCACCGTTATAAATGCCTGTGCGGCTGTGCACATTATACTTTTATTTTAGAATAAGTGAAAATTGCTTCAAAGGTGTGCTCACTATTATTCTAAATGAAAAAAAATAAAAAAATAAACTAAAACAGAACAGTAGCCTACAATGACAAATTCCCTTAAATGGGCGCTTTTACATTTAGCTTTGAAACCAAATCTTCCGCCGTCATATTGTCAGCTCCTCACTCTTGTGATAAATGAAATCAGATTCCTGCTCTGTGATCAGTCCTGTTTTTAATTGTAACTTCTGTGCTCTAACTGAACTAAATAACTTTTACTAGGCTACTATAAGAAAATCAAAATGACAGCGTGATGTAACCGGTGTAACACAGACTATCGCAACAAGCCTATATAGCAGCACACGGTAAGGAACCATTGTTTATCATATATCACAGCTATATCTGTAATGAAAAAACATGCACAAGTCTTGACATCATATCACATCAAATCTGGGAGATAAGTCAGTAAACACAAGTAAAATCAGTCTTTGCTTTTTCCTTTGTGAATGCACCACACACATACACAGTTTTTTTTTTTTTTTTTTTTTTTTTTGGGAAATGTGGGGACATTCCATTGTGTAATGGTTTTTATACTTTACAAACCGTATTCTATCATCTTACACTGCCCCTTCACCTAAACTTACTGCAGGAAACTTCTGCATTTTTACATTCTCAAAAAAACTAATTCTGTAAGATTTATAAGCATTATGAAAAATGGGGACATGGGTGATGTCCTCATATTCCACCCTCTCCTTGTAATACCTGAGTCAAACTCATGTCATTATACACATTTGTGTCCAGATATTTCTCACACACACACACACACACACACACACACACACACACACACACACACACACACACACACACACACACACACACACACACACACACACACACATGCAGTGACCCACTGTGAAATCTCGTCCCATCCGCAGTCATGATACTACAAGATCACTGACTCAAATGGTCTGATTAGTATGCATCTCACAGACAAAAGCACACACATGAACAACTGAACACACACACATCATTTCACTGTCCTGCCCACTATGCTGGATCTAAGGGGACAGCCATAAATTAGCATATTTATAGTCCTTTCAGCTCTCTGCTCTCCTGAGTGGCTGTGTGGCTCCGGTGATGAATATTCATGTGAGTGCGGAGGTTAATTTGGGCAGAATGTCTGCTGCTCTTTCCTGTGAAACAACACAGATCTTTCAGGTAACGACAACCTCCCCACAGAATACACAGACACGTGTGCGCTTTGGGATACCTGTTCCGAATTTACTTTCACCTCAACCTACGACAATAATATGATAAACAAGTCATACAAATGCCTCAGTAGCTGGTCAATGGGCCATTTCTGCTTCTGTCCGTAAACTTGAAGTGTGTCATGTCTGCACAGTTAGAAACAGAATGTTGAAATGGTTGTTTCCAAACAGGTTTCTCAAACACAACGCTCTTACCTTTCTGTCCGGTTTCCTGAAAACCGCTGTTTAGACAAAGAGTTAGTGCTGCAACATTTACAACCTTGCTTGAGACTAAAGTTGACATATAAGGCTGCACAAACAAACTCAGAAATATTTTGACTTTTGTTGAGATATTTTGACTTTTGGTTTGTGTCTCTCAAGTGATCTGAGCCCAATATAAATTAAAATAACATGGTCCTAAATGATAAATGTTCACCGAAACCCGTTTTGGAGGATCACGCGTAGCATAAACGGCAATGCCTAGACCCCACCCCTAAATGACCTCTAATGACTAACAAGCTATCCCCCTCCCATAGATTCCAATCACCACTGGCCCTGCCTCCCCAAACACTCCGCCCTCATAGACTCCATCCCTCAGAGTCCATCCTCAAGCTCTTATAATTTCACCTCTCTAAGACTCCACCCACAACATGCCCCACCATATAAAGGCTTCTCCTTTCAAAGAGCCCATCCCTCAGGCCCCACCCCTCACTTTTCAAAGACTCCACCCACCACAGGCCCTACCGTTTAAAGATTCCTCCCCAAAGATTCTACCCATCACAAGCTCTACCCCTCATTTAAATTCACCTCACAGACTCCACCAACCACCAACCACAGGCTCCACCTGTCAAAGAACCCGCCCTAACAGAACAAATACGCCAGATGTCTCATAGACCCCATCTCCAACCCTCTGAGAGATTCAACTTTCAGACTCCACCCACCACCACAGGCCCCACCCTTCAAAGGTCCCTCCCTCCAAAGAGCCTATCCCACAGGCTCCACGCAATACTGTCAGGCTTACTTGATGTTGTCAAGGCAACCAGAATCTGGCTTCAGGATGGCAGTGTGGTGGAACATCTTGTACAGCGCAATTCCCAGGAAGATCACATTCAGCTAGGAAGATCAGAAGCACAGGATTAGTTGAGAGTTCACACGTGAGAGCAACAGATTGTGCAACATTGAATGTTTTGAATGTAGTTTTTAGAAAGCATCAGAGCTTGTTACCATGATGATGAGTGTTGCGGGGCCTATAAAACTCCAGATGAAATAAGTATCTAAACGCAACCAGCATCTGAAAACACGAGAAAGAGATGTCACTCAAGTTTCATAGCCTCACACACGCCCACGTCTGGTTCAGCTATCTTTGTGGGGACTCTGCATGGACATAATGGTTTTTATAACGTACAAACTGTACATTCTATCCCCCTACACTGCCCCTACCCTTAAACCTACCCATCACAGGAAACATTCAGCATTTTTACATTTTCAAAAAAACATTATTTTGTTTATGAACCGCTGGCTGGTCCCCACAATGTAGGGGACCAAATGTCCTTATGAGGACATTTGGTCCCCACAATTGAATATAAAGGACACACACACACACACACACACACACACACACACACACACACACACACACACACACACACACACACACACACACACACACACACACACACACACACACACACACACACACATAAAGGTAGTAGTACTGCAGGTTGACTCAGAGGTTCTTATGTCTTTTGGCTGATACATGATACAGTTCTTTCAATTATTCAGACTTTAATTTCCGCATCATTAGACCAAACTTCAAGCCTCCTGTGACCACACACACTCATTCAGACTCATTCAGATCATTTGAGTGTGTGTGTGCGAGACTCACACTCTGTCAGTCCCGTAACTGCGGTAATCGACTGCAGCAGAAACGGCCACAATGAGGGCAGGAATGCCGTATCCGGCCAGGTAGAAATATCTCCTGCGTGAATGTTCGCTCTCAAACACCTCCACCAGCATGATGTAGAGCTGAACGCCTTCCAGGAACATCCACGTGAATGCAGACAGGAAGAAGAAATGCAGAAGTGCCGCAAAGACGGCGCAGGCGATCTGAAACGCACACAAACGGTCCCGTGAGGAGGTGTGTTACATGGACATTGATGGATGCTGTTCAGCGACCTCACAAACCTGCTCACATAATTGAAAAATATTAAATAATAGGTTTAAAGATTATGAATCATGCATGATGTTCCTGCATTAGTCACACACACACTGAACGCTCTCGCATTAAATCTTTATGTGACGCGCGCACACACACACCCTCTTGTGCCATTTCATCCTCTCATAAACTAATAAAAACATGGAGTCAGCTAATGTAAACATCACATGTCCAAATATGCCATCTTCCCAGAAAGAGCCGTACATCAAAAAAGTAGCATTTTATGAGATAAAAATTAATACAAAATAAGGGTGCTCCGGTCAGGATTTTTGAAGCCGATCACCGATCCTCAATCTGCCAATACAATTACCGATACCGATCTATTTGAAGCCTTCTTTTTATCGTGTAGAATAATTTATAGGGATGCTCCAATTAGTATTTTTAAAGACATCCAATCAGGGCCTGAGTTAATTTTTTTAGAAATGGGGGGAAATTTGATCATGCAGTGCATTTTTGTTTTTAATTGTTGTCAATAGCAACAAGCCTGATTTCAAACTTCTCTGTAATAAAATAAAAACAAATAAACCATTTACAAGCAGAAGCATAAACAAATCAAATAGAATAAAGAGACTATTTAAACAAAGAGTGCTTTAAATTTAGTACTGAGTTAAGAAATACTTATTAAATGATAATTTAATAAGGAATCAAAATGTAAAATATTATTGGATGGTCTTCCCTGAATAAATTAAATACAGATTAAGGTTACACAAGTTAGTCATTCAAAAGCGAGTGTCAAAAAAGAGTGTCAGTAATGTTAATCAAACAATGGCATTTTTCTTCAACCGGCCCCTGAAGAAAAGTGTGTTGTGTCTGTTTAAGTTAGTCATCCTTGTCAAAGTGTTCGCCGGTTGAAGAAAAATGCCATTTCGTGGTCGAAGACGGGTGCAACCACTGTGAAGGTAATGTAAACTTTATTTATCCTTCCATTTGGGCACACACGGCTTGAGGAAAGATGTGCAATAATAAAATCATCATGCTTTACACACACGAGGCTCCGCCTAACTGGACAATTTTCCTATTTTTTCTGGCTACACGGAGTTCCCACAGGACTTCAGCGCAAGACTACAGCTAGCCGTCTAACACACTGTTTAGGTGAATTTAAACAATGGCTAAGTGGCTAAACGCATCTCGTTGTCATGTAAGGGCCCTGTTCATGTTGGACAGACATTTTAATTGCATTTTGTGTCTGTTAAGAGGCACAAATTACGTTTATGCCCCCATAACTGCCGTTTTAGCTGAGTGGGGGCTCTGGCTCCGTGTTGTAAGCACCAATCCGGTTTATTTTCTATAGACTGTACTCACAAAGGTATAGCAATCAAGATTAACTTAAAAATTCCCTGGAGCTGTCCTTTAAGCACAATTTGGTGCTCACAAGCTGTTTGTGAGGTGGCCTTGCGTGTGTGTGTGCATGAATAGGGGAGCCTCTAGGAGAGCGTGCAAATTATCTCAGTACAAACACTGGCAAGAGAGAGTAAAAACAAAAGAGCAAACAATACATTTTAGTGACAATACGACACTGTCTCAATTGCGCACGTGACAATTCCTGTCAACTGTGAAGCTCGCTTATAGTGCAGACGCGATGAGGCTATGTGAAGCATTTGTACATTTTAAAGGGTTAGTTCACCCAAAAATGAAAATTGTCATTAATGACTCACTCTCATGTCATTCCACACCTGTAAGACCTCCGTTCATCTTCGGAACACAGTTCATGATATTTTATATTTAGTCCGAAAGCTTTCTGTCCCTCCATTGAAAATGTATGTACGGTATACTGTGTATGTCCAGAAAGGGAATAAAACATCATCAAAGTAGTCCATATGACATCAGTGGGTTCGTTTTTGAAGCATCGAAAATACATTTTGGTCCAAAAATAACAAAAACTATGTCAATAGTTGCAGTCTAAGAACGCAGAACGCTTTTTGTTATTTTTGGAGGAACAGAAAGCTCTCGGACTAAATATGAAATATCTTAATTTGTGGTCCGAAGATGAACGGAGGTCTTACGGGTGTGGAACGACATTAGGGTGAGTCGTTAATGACATAAGTTTAATTTTTGGGCGAACTAACCCTTTAAGAGGTAAAGAGAGGGAGCGTGCTGTGATTCAATCTTGCTGTGAAAAATTTATAAATTACTATATGAATTCTAAACTATACAAATTACTATGAATAAATATGAATCGTACCTCACCTTCAGCTTTATAATTATTTTACCTGCACTAGACAGAGATTGAGACGTGCCACTGCATGTCATGCCATACCTCTTACGGCAATCGCGCAACTTTACGTGTCGTCAGCAGGATATCGGTTTATGAGATCGACCTTTATCGATCAATCTTCCCAAAGCGATTATAGGCAGCCGAACGGTCGGAGCACCCCTAATACAAATACAATAAAAGGATGATTTGTGTGTGTGTGTTAGTCGTACAGGCTGGTCTACGCGGTTGATGCCGGTGAGGAAGAGCGTTTCAGCGATGAAGAGCGAGATGCAGAGGTTCTTGTGAATGGTGTTCCTGTCGCTCTGGAGGCCGCGGAAGAAGCAGAAGGTGAAGATGCAGACGAGCAGACAGACCAGAGACAGCAGGATGCCCACCCACGTGATGACGTCCAGCAGCAGATCATGCACAGGGTCTGCCGGCTAGAGAGAGAGAGACAGAGATAAGAATGTTTTCACATTCCTTTGAACATGAATATTACAACTGGATATAAAAATATCGCTGCGAGCAGCAATTACAGGACCCAAGCAGCAGATACACAGCGACGCCATCAAAGTGTCTGATACAATGTATGAGAGCACATCAGAGCAATGATTTCAGACATTTACGCCAGGATGGGCAGTCGATAATATTATAGACCCTCACTTTTTTAAATCAGTATTTTCTTTCAGGTTAGACTTTCCTGAAAAAAAGTCATAAGTTGTCATAAGTTGTCAAAATTCAGCTTCACTTCCAGCCACGGCTTGCCTGTAAGGGTACGTGGGGTTAAAATATTCATCCAAACACATAAACCTCTATATAAACTGAATCAATAATAAATTGTGTTCAGCATTGTGCAACATATTTTTCAGATTTTAGACTATTATAAGCTGTATGTGAGCAGGCATGACATGTATTACAATAACCAGGGGCCCTATCATACACCGGGAGCAATGCAACTATTTTAAAGCAACTGAAAATGACTGCCTCATTGACCAACTGAAACCTGGTCTAAAGTCGATAGCTCAGTATTTTTGTTATACGTGCCTATAGGCGGGTCCACAGTACACGTAATTTCTGCTTATTACACACACAAAATAAAAAAAGGAGTCCTATAAATGGAGAAAATGCATTATTTCCGCTCGCAAATTCTTCCATGTTAATAGCGAATCCGCCATGGTGAAAGCACAACTGGCTTTTAAAGGGAAGGGGAGATAAGAATCTGATTGGTTTATTGCACGGTACAACTCTTTTGGACCATGAGCCTGCAAGCCGACCGTTTTTTTCCATCGTTAAACTTGCAAAACTGGATTCGATGAGACCAAGCACATTAAAATAGGGCCCTAGGTGGGTGTCTGAGCTCTCCCCCATCTCTACAACGCTTCAAAAAATTTTGCTTTAATTAACATCTACCGGGGCAGATTTCTGACTGCCCTGCATAATTTTCAAATTACCTTACATAAACCTTGCTTCAGTCCAAGACGATATCAATTAGCATCAGCCTTGTTTATTAGACTGCACCAGGTCAACAATTCGGCATGTCTGGTCTTCGTATGCGGAGTAGCGAATCATATTCATGAAAGTATAAATATAAATAATATAAATATAAAGTGCCACTCTTAGGGTGAATAACACAACCTCTGAGTCACGATTACCAGTGAAGATTTACAAAGATATAAGAACATTTTGCATGACTTCTACTTAATCAGTAGAAGACATTCAAGTTTCCATTCAATATACCACAGTGAATAAATAAAAAAAATAAAATAAAAAAAAAATAAATAAATAAATAAATAAATAAAATATAAAGAGTGCCATGCAGCTCTTCCCACCGACAGTATATCTTTTTCTAACACACAAATGTAATTAGTTATTTTTTGTTAACATCTTAATAAAAAAAATATCTATAAAAAAAATCTCTGCACAGTTGCTCAGTAGCTACCAACTCCTATATGTTCAACTTCTATATGTTAATAATCCTGCAGAAACATCTATTGTGTATTTTTATCTGTTTTTTTTAAGGCAGTAACCGTGTGTGACTGAGTTTGATTTATTAGCCAGCCGCAGTTTAAGCTCTCAGATCCTGCAGACGGCAGTCATTGATTCCCCATTGTACTCTCTCTGTAGGGTCCCTACGGAGGCCGCACAGCCAGGGGAAAAGAGCATAGCTGATATGGGACGCATCCCAGAAGACTTTGAGTCTGGAAGACCGGATGTCAGCACTTCTGAAGAACACAGCACATGAATATTTATGAGTGCTGCATAGGTAACAGTACACAGCTTATATGTGCCTGTGTGTGTGTGCCCCAGAGGGCCGTTGAACACATAACACATCACTCTTCCTGAGGCCCACTCACCCTTGAGCGCTATATCTCCTCTACATTCAACACGCAGTGAGTGAGTGAGAGAGAGTGTGTGTGTGTGTGTGTCAGTGCTGTAAGTAAATCAACAGCTCAAGCCTGCTCAGCAGAATCCACAGTAAGGCCTCAGACTTTATAGAGTCAACGCTGAGCTAAAGTAAATCTACGTGTCTATAAACACACACATACACACTCACATGTGTACATCTAGAGTAGGACTTTTTTGACAAGTTAAGCATCTTGATATATAATGACACATTATGAAAGCTGAACATTTAAAAATGTTATTTACTTACTAAATGTTACTTTCCATTTTTTCCAACTATTTGTGTCAACAGTAGAAAATATAAACCTAATATAAAAAGCAGGGGTATTCATTCATAATTATTTTTATAATTATATATATATATATAAATTCTATGCTTTTAAAAGCATACTCCTGCTTTTTATATTAGGTTTTTATTTCCACCTTCAGCATTTTTTGTTTGTGGTTAAGCCTAAACCTTACACAATTTTTTTTGTATATCTCAATTTCTATTTTTCTGGTCTAAAATGCTTTAAAATGCTGCTGCTGCTGTTGTTGTTTCAAAACAATGACTAGCTAAAAATGTTCAAGCAAGGATTTCTGTTCTGTTTTTCTATAATAAAAAAAAAAAACACAAGGAATGACGATTATGCATAACTAGAACAAAATTGATTCACTAATATCTTGAGAAAAATAACAGCTTTTGCTGTTAGAAATGATAATAAAAGAAGGAGCGAGAAGGTTTCTACTTTTGTGATCTTCACCAACCTTAAAAGCAATTAAAAAAAACACATTCATCACAATATTGATTAAGTTTATATTGTCAACAAAATAATAAAATATATAGTAAGCATTTGCTATATATCATCCAGCTCTAGCACAGAGACACAGATGAGCAATCATGAAACACACACACACGGAGGTGATGGAGCAGGTGTGTGATTAATAGCGCTCTGCTCACTATCAAACACACCAAGAAAAAAAGGAAAAGAGATCAGTGTGTGTGTGTGTGTGTGTGTGTGTGTGTGTGTGTGTGTGTGTGTGTGTGTGTGTGTGTGTGTGTGTGTGTGTGTGTGTGTGTGTGTGTGTGCGCGCATGTGCACTTCCGGATTCAAGATCTGGTAGATTTATAACCCGTCTGGATTCTTCATCCCCTCCGTATCAGTTCACGTCACTCAGAAAACATACCAGTTCAACAACAGAGCTGTTCAGTCATAGCCTGGATGCCAGCCGAACTTAGCCCCGCCCACACATTTTTTAGGTTGGGCGGTTCGGTCTGGCCTTGCTCCATAGATGAGTAATTTTCCCCAAACAGAAACTGTTCAGACCAATGAAATCATCAGGGCGGGCTTTAGAAGATGACGGACAGATGCGGTAACAGACGGAACAGTAACGTAATCATGCACGTCATCAAAGAGGCTTGGATTATATTTGTTCGAATCCTAAGTGGAGAGCTTGTTTGTATATAAATTCACCATCACAATTTATCTTAGAAATGATGATCATGTTGGGTAAGTACTTTGTGTATCATTATATTTTTTTTATTTTTTTAAAACACCTGCAAAGATTGTGTATACCAGCCTGATTTCAGCGCGAGTGGAGACGGTTGCCAAGTTTTTACAACAAACCCCGCCAACTACTAGCCCTAAACAATAGCTTCTCGGGGGGTTGAAGTTTGGGGGGTAAAATGTGTGTTATTTTGGCAAGGTTGCCTGCTAAAATTCGCACTCATGGGTCTATATATCACCATAACAGTGGCTTAAACCCGCGAACATAGAAAACAACCTGTGGAAAAAAATGTGGACTTGGCAACACAGTGCAGTTGAGCTCTGTTGACATTTGACAATTTGTCGCTTCGTTGCTCTGATTGGTTGTAGGTCTATCTAATTGAGGTCTTTCCTGGTTCGGTTGAAACACGCCCCATAATCACAGCCCAATGGAGCAGTTTCAGACTCATATTCTGACTATAATTGAGTATGACCACATCAGGCTAGTTCAGTCTAGTGCTGAGAAGTTTCTATAAATCAGTTGAATGAAATTAAAGTTTCACTAAACCAGTTAAAACATCAACAACAACCACCACCAGCAGTTCACTTCTTTTTTTCACACCATAACATGTTCCCGTCAACAAACATTTCACACTCAATTGTGCACTCATATAGCGATCACTCAATAAAAAAATACACATAATTCAGAAAAAAACATTGTAGGTTATACTTTATTTTAAAGGTGGGGTAAGTGCTTTCTGGTAACAGTTGTTGATATTTCAAATCACCAAAACAAACACGCCCCTACCCCAAAAAGGGTCTCGGCTCTAAAAAACCAAACCGTTCTCATGACAACTCGATAGTACACAAGCATGACAGTCCAACTAACAACATATTACAATTATGACCAGATTAGAGTTATAGTGATCACAAAAACACAAACTGTTCTCATGAACAACTCAATAGTACACGAGCCGCGACAGTCCAACTAACGACAAATTACAATTATGTCCAGATAAGGTTTATACAGATAGATCATGAAAAGAGGACACAAACATACAGTATATTAGGAGTATAGTATCTTAATTTTCAGACACATTTTGTGAGCTGACGCTTGAAACTGACACTAAGGAGATTTAGATGCTCCATACGGTGTGGAAATGAGCGGGTCTTTATCATCGCTGAAGTGAGCGACAATATGATCGCAAATTAACAAAAAAGTGAATATGACACACTAGCATATTCAAGCAAAAGCCAGCATGTATTAGTTCTCGGCTAATGTCTGTAATGCGTGTCGTGTGTTTTGAATAATGACGTGCACTGAGTGCTCTCTTCTCACCGTCAATAGTAGACACGCCCCTTTACCAGCTGATTGGCTACAAGTTTGTTATTGCACTCGACCCGAGTCCGTTTTGTAAAACGGTTTTGAAATAACACTTACCCCACCTTTAAGGTGTCCTTGTTACAGTGTAACCATACTTTAAAGAAACTGAGAAATATGAATTAAAGGGATAGTTCACCCCAAAATGAAAATTCTGTCATCATTTTGTCACGCTGACTCAGTTATTCCAAACCTGCATACATTTCTTTGTTCTGCTGAACACAAAGGAAGATATTTGGAATACATTTTGTAACCAAGCAGATTTTGGCAGCCACTGACTACCACAGTGGGAAATAAATATATACTATGGTTGCTGAGATCTGCTTGGTTTACAAACATTCTTCCAAATATGTTAAAAAATGTTCAGTAGAAGAGTGAATAAATGATGAATGACCCATCCCTTTCACTATTACACACACTCTCTATTGGTTTAGGGTTAGGATTAGAGT
The DNA here is from genome assembly GCF_024679245.1 of Pseudorasbora parva. NCBI lineage: Eukaryota > Metazoa > Chordata > Actinopteri > Cypriniformes > Gobionidae > Pseudorasbora > Pseudorasbora parva. The sequence goes on along the minus strand of NC_090172.1, from coordinate 13,879,385 downwards.
TTTAGATTTCGTTGCATGTATTTGGCTACTAAAGTAACTACATCTATAACAAGGACACTGTAAAATAGTGTTACCACATTTTATTCTATACTGTAAAAAATGCAAATCTTTAACTGAAAATGTTTTAGTGACTGATCACATCTAAATTTTTCAGTTGGCCAAATGTAATTTCTGTGAATTTATGCAATTTAATTCACAGAAATTAAATTTGGCCAATTGAAAAATTCAGATGTGATCAGTCACTAGAACATTTTCAATTGGAGACCTGATTATGTTTTCATTTTTTTACAGTGTACATGAAGAAAGTCACCCATGTTGAGATCACATGACCTGCTGTGCCATGCAGTGAAGGTTTTACTAATACTAAAACTACTAATTATTAAAACATGTACTTTATTTAATAAAGTTTAAGCCAGTGTTCAAAGCGCATAAACATTAAAATACACTAGTTTGGGGTCAGTAATATAATTTTTTTTGTTAAGAAATGAATGTATTTATTCAGCAAAGGTGCAGTAAATTGTAAACAAATGTATAATATTACAAAAGAATGATATTTTTTAACTTTCTATTAATCAAAGAATCCTGAAAAAAAGAGTATCACTGTTTACACAACAATATGAAGCAGCACAACTGTTTTCAACATTTAAGTAATACAAATGTTTCCTGAGCATCACATTTTAGAATGATTTCTGAAGGATCATGTGACACTGAAGACTGGAGTAATGCCTCTGAAACATTTTAAAATATATTCAAATAGAAATCAGTTATTTTAGAATACAATCATATTTTACAGTACTGATTTTACTGGTGAGAAGAAGAGACGTCTATCAAAAAAAATCTACATATCTTACAGCCCTCTGAAGCTTCCGTCTAGTCATGTAAAAGTAGTAGGAGGAAGATTTTCATCTGTTGACAGCTGCACTTCTGGAGGAATGTTAACTTTGCTTTAGTTTCGGAGCAGAATGAATGAGTTGAATGCATTTCAGTGACACTGTGTCTTTCATAAGGCCTTCAGAACAGTAAACATGGGCACACATCTGTGCAAAGCCTCATTAAAAACGCATTCACACACATTTCAGCTATGCAGCAGTCAGTGTCAGAATTCCAACAGTCCTCGCTTTCTCAATCTCATGAGTCATAATTCTGTCATATTTCACACACACCTCTGTGATGAGAACATGAGATATCCATGACGACCAGCGGCCCTCCTTTAAGATTGAAGATTGGATGACAACATTGTCCCCCGACTCAGGATCACACGGCATCACCCGGCCACTCCAGTGGTCTCATTGTGTCCATTAATACACTTCTCGCTATCACTGACACTGCTGCAGCCATGGCAACAACAAAACACTCACCTGTAAGGATTTACCCACTAAATCTCTCTCTCGTTCACCAGCAATTTGAGGGTGAAACGGAGCGGACAGACGGATAAATGCATGACTGAATGAACCCCATTTAAAGGCTATGCAGGGCTGAATAAGTGAGTGTATCTATACGCCTGAAATAGGTGTGTCTTAAAGGTTCTGCTGTATAATATATTTTTGCACATATCGGTGCCTAATCTGGGCAACAATGCAAAATCTGTGCAATTTTTTTGGCCAATCCTGTGCAATGCAGTTTGGCAGTTCAGGTAATGTGATAAAATTGAAAACATTTTTAAAATTAGTTTGTAATTTTTAGTTTGTTTTTGTTTAGGGCTAGGCTCAGGCTACAAAATTTTTTTTTTCTTCACATTTCGGTGCCTGATCTGGGCAACAATGCAAAATCTGTGCTTTTTTTTTTTTTTTTTTTTTTTTTTGTGCGCATAATCTGGACAATTCTGTGCAATGCAGTTTGGAAGTTCAGGCAAATGTGATAAAATGTAAAGAAAAAAAAGAAAGAAATACAATATATTATTTTAGTATGTTTTTGTTTTAAATATTTATCTTGTAATGAATGTTATTTCAGTTCTACTTTCTGCATATGAATTATCAAATGCCTTGAAAGACAACAATATACAAGTACTGTAAAAAGGATTCTCTCCTCTCATCAGACCTTACTGTACAGGAACTATGAAGTTGAACATATAAATAAAATAGTATAAATAACAAAAATAAATATATATTTTTTCTAAATCTAATTAAGTGCAAACAATAAGTGCAACCATAATTAAAATACTCTCTCAATATTCAAATTGCAAACAGAGAGCAGAGCTAAGAGGTGGTTAGGTTACAACTACACAGCCCAGCCTAAGATGTAGTCCAGCCTGGACTACACAGCCCAGCCTAAGCTCTCTTTACAAGAGGTAAAAACGATATGAATACTGTTCGTTTTCTCACACAAACCGCTCGTTTCGTGTCTTAGGCCATCAGTGTGTACTTACAGTGGGGGATTGTTTAATTTGGACTTCTCTGTGTATGCTCTTTGAGGTGGTGACCATAGACCTGCATTATGTGAGGCACAGGTTTGTCATATCCACGTTTGACCTCAAAGCATATAACCCCCCCCCCCCCCCCCCCCCCCCAGCTAATATTGCGTGGCACGAGATCTCTTCACACCCCTAGTTTTAATATTATAAAAATGGAACTAATGTGTCAGAACAAACACAAAACACACATCATTGTTGTCAACGTTGAATCCGGGTAATCGTGGAACAGTTCTGTCGTCATCAGAGATTGTTCAGCCGCTCTGGAGAGTCAGATGTCTGCTCTTGAATCGCTCTCACAGTACTTTGATGCCATACGCCTTACAGTGACAGTCCCAATTTCTAACCGGATCAAATGCTGATCGTTCTGTGCAGTGCTGCATGAAGTGAAAAAATGGGCATCACTGCCCTAAATGTCTCCATCTGCACAATTCGTTGATGGCTACTTCATGAAGTGACTCACACAGTGTAAATTAAGGATATTTTATTTTAAACATCAGGAACTAATGTAGACCTGCAGTTTTCCCTTCTCACTTTCTAATCAAAACGTCTGTCAGTGATCTACTCCTCTCTCTCATTCTCTCGAGTGTCATGGCTGTCGATGGCGTTCCACAGGGCCGCTGAATGAGTCCATTGTTCCATTCGTCAAAATGTCTTTCCCCCACTCATTTTTCACTGTTTGTCACTCCTATTAATTGTCCTTCCCTTGCTTTTCAGTTTCTCTCCAGGTCTGAACTTCGGCTCTGAATGGAAAATGTAAATTACGTTTTTAGACTAAATGCACCTGGCTGAGGCTCCATCCCAAGCAACCCCACGCCTGCTAGACGAAGAAAACAAATCCTGCTGGCAAATGTTGCTCTCGACAACACAGAGAACAACAGAATTCAATAGAAGAACAACAAAACGAAAACAGTCATATGGCACTAATAGGTGATAATTTCGAAAGCAACTTACAAAAACTCAGAAGGCACCAAGCTGTATTTCAGACGTATCATGTTGGCCATTAAAAACATGCTCAAAATGAACAAAAAGCAACAATAACAATGCATTCTTAAAACAACACCGGTGCATGTGTTCGTTTGTTCAGTGTGTATTAAGTCGCTCAGCTGGGAATCGTCGTTGATCATGGATCATATGCAGAGATAAAGACCGCCCACCCGCTGATCTCCCACAATGCACCTCACAGCCTGGAGTCATCAACAAACAATAAACAGTCTCCACAGAGATCTGCTCCACATCCACCTGCCTCAATCAAACACACCTCGTGTCTTTCTTCTGATTTTTCAGAGCAAAATATATTCAATCCATTCAATTTTAAATTTGGAAAACAAAATACATTTTGAATAAAATATATAGTATAAAATAGAAAATGTTTAGTTCAGTACAATTGACTTCTGCAATAATGTCTTCTTTAAAAAGAGACCAGCAATAATTCTGTATTCCAAAAAGCTTCAATGAATTACAACCATTTAAGATATATGTAAAAAACAAAAACAAAAAAAAAAACATAAGATTGTAAAACTAATCCATATAAATTGAGCAGTTTAGTCAACATCTTCTGATGAGGCTCAATCACGGAAAAATTAAAAATTCTATTTACATTTAATATTGATCAGTGAACATAAACAGAAACTCAACCAAACCTGCTTGATTTGCTAGAACAAACATCATTGGTTCTTGCTGAAGCTCAAACATGCTGCATAACATAAGAAGGAAACCTCATTGGTTCTTGTCTAAAGCTCAAACGTGCTGCGCAACACAAAAATGAACCTCATTGGTTCTTGCTGAAGCTCAAACGTGATGCGTTACACAAGAATGAACCTCATTGGTTCTTGCTGAAGCTCAAACGTGATGCGTAACACAAGAATGAACCTCATTGGTTCTTGCAGAAGCTCAAACGTGCTGCATAACACAAGAATGAACCTCATTGGTTCTTGCTGAAGCTCAAACGTGCTGCGTAACACAAGAATGAACCTCATTGGTTCTTGCTGAAGCTCAAACGTGCTGCGCAACACAAGAATGAACCTCATTGGTTCTTGCTGAAGCTCAAACGTGATGCATAACACAAGAATGAACCTCATTGGTTCTTGCTGAAGCTCAAACATGCTGTGTTACACAAGAATGAACCTCATTGGTTCTTGCTGAAGCTCAAACGTGATGCGTAACACAAGAATGAGCCTCATTGGTTCTTGAGGAATCTCAATTGAACATGCTTGAGATTGCGTTTACCACAACTGATGTAAGAGTTGATGAATGTTTATACGTGAATAAAAGCCTAAACTCCATCTGTTCATTATATAAGGTAATAGAGGAAATTTGGACTAAACATCGCAATTCATATGGATTCATTTTATGATTTCTTTATGAACTTTTTGAAGCATCAAATTGGTAGTTATGAAGCTGTTAAATGGAGGGACAGAAAGCTCCCAGATCTCATTAAAAATATCTTCATTTGTGTTCCTAAGATGAACGAAAGTCTTTTGGATTTGGAACAACATGAGGGTGAGTAATTCATGAATTAAAATTTTTGGGTGAACAAACCCATTAACAGGATAATAATATATATTTACATATTTGAGGGGTTTTCCTAATACTGTTATTCATTTGTAAAATCGTGCATAATTGTTGTAATATGTAAATTGTTGCATTGAAAATGGTTTTACAAACTATTTACACTCTGATCGGCTGTGCCGGATCATTGCCTCAAACAATCACACTTCACATGCTTCTTCTGATTTCCTCAGAGCAAAATCCATTCAGCTCCTCTAAACATATCGGGATGATTTAGATTATATAGTTTACATTTTCTTAGAGTGGATTGCTGGTTTCCTCCTCGTGAAAATCACATGCTTGTAAGAAGAAACACTTTAACAGTACATATTTACATATTTGGAGGTGTTTATAATAATGCTATTCATTTGTCAAAAACTGCATTGTTGCAATGTATAAATTGTTTCATTGAAAATCTGATGGGCTGTGTTACATCATGCAATGTTTCAATGTGCGGACAGATAATTTGTCTTTGGAAACATCTTCACAACATTTCACTCGAAACAGTTCAGAACAATGCTGATGTTTATATCTCAGACAGATGTGTTTAAAGGGCCACTACCTTCACGTCCACATGAGCCATAAGCACAGCAAAGTTGGTCAGGTGTGTGCAGGAGCAGGTGGTGTGTGTCCGGTTGGTTCCCAGCAGCCGGCAGTCCTGCGTGGACCAGAAGCCTGTCATACTGCGCTTCGAGTAGCTCCAGAATGAACAGTTGGGGTTGAAATTCTCCTCTGACTGCTGGAGGAGGAAGAAGAGCACATTGCATCAGAGAGGAAACGAGCAGAACACACGAAATGGGCAATAACAAGAGTTACACTCAGGGTCCAACATGAACAAAGAATTCAACCACCAGAACTATTATATTACTGATCATGAAACTGCAGGATGGATGACGATGAGATTGGATGCGCCGCATAAACACGTCCTACACCGACATCAAAAGTGTTTTCTTTTGAGAGAAATGAATGCAAGGATGCTTTAAATTTACAGTAAAGGCATCTAAGACGCTGCAAAAGATTTCTATTTTTAAAGGGTTACTTCAGCGATTAGCATATGGCTTTCTATCAGTAGAAACCTGGAGTATATTCGAGTATACCCCACATGAACGCAGTGGAAAAGTGATCTAGTCACAGTGATCCAGTAGCGGTGGCTTTGGGAATGGCCTCGTAGGGCAGCGCAGTATTCTGGGAATTGTTGTCTTTCATCCCCATGAGACAAAAATACATTTGCTGTCTTATCTCAGTCTAGAAATCGGTCCTTAACATTGATAATAATCAGACCACTTTAAAAAATGCTTTTCTTGCTTAGTATTTTTGTCTTGATTCTAGTCCAAACATCTACAAATTCTTAAAACAAGAAGTATTTACTAGACAAGCAAAAGTAATTGTCTTGTTTTGGGCAAAATGAGTTAAAATTAAGAGAGATTTTGCTTAAAATAAATGAAAATAACTACCAATGGGGTAAGCAAAATAATCTTGGTTAAAAACAAAACAAGACTATTTAGCTTACCCCATTGGCAGATAATTTTGCTTATTTTACTTTTTACTTGTTTAGTAAACGTTTCTTAATGTAAGATTTTTTAAAAATATTTTGACTAGAAACAAGACAAATACTAAGTAAGAAAAGCATTTTTTTCGCAGTGAAATGTTTCTTGAGCTGCAAATTAGAATGATTTCTGAACAATTATGTGACACTGAAGACTTTCAGAGGAATGCTGCTGAAAAGTCAGCTTTGACATCACAAGACTAATTTACATTTTACAATCTATTCAAATAGAAAACAGTTATTTTGAATTGAACTACTGTATCCCCCCTAATAGTTTAAAGCACGTTCACACCAATCACAATAATTTTATAGATAAGGATAAAGATATAGTTCTAAAAATCAACGATACCAGTTGAATCTCTTTCAGAACGATCCCCCCCCCCCCCCCCCCCCAGGCTGATGAACTCAATAAACAATGACAGCGAGTCCATTCTACTTTAAAGAGCCCACTTTTTTAAGTGGCAGATGACAAACCTACAGAGCACACTTAAACTAAGCATTATCACTTGATGGTGTGAACTAGAGACCTGCACGTCTAATCATGAATCAATCCGCTGATTCATAACCGTTCTAATCTTTGTTTGCGGATTGAAAACAAACACGGAAGAGAAGTCAATGCTGAATAAAGTCGTAGTTTTTGAAATTTTTGGACCAAAATGTATTTTTGATGCTTCAAGAGATTCTAACTAACCAACTGATGTCACACATGGACTTTGATGATGTTTTTTTCCCTTTCTGGACATGGACAGTATAGTGTGTATATAATTTCATTGGAGGAACAGAAAATCTCTCAGGCTAAATATAAAATATCTTAAACTGTGTTCCGAAGACGAACAGAGATCTTAAGGGTGTGGAATGACATTAGGGTGAATCATTAATGACAACAATTTCATTTTTGGGTGAACTAACCCTTTAATGTCTTTAACTTGATTTGGTCAATTTGTACATGTCAAATGATTATTGTGTTTTACGCAATTCATAAAAATTAACCAGTTTAGAGCATGCTATTTATTTGCAGATTCTAGTTGTATTTGGTGCGTGGTGGGCATTGACTTTGGACCCTGTTCACACTGGAAAAACGAATAAATGTTTTATCTCACATGTTTATCATCACACACCGTTAACCCAGTAGAGAAAACATTCTCATATCTCAGTCTGGTCAGATAAGTTCAAAGACTTCATTTGCTCCCTTTGAGCGATTTTGAAACCAATTCCAGACGTCCTTCAGACCAGCAGCTCTGGGTAAATGAGATGTTTCTGAGTTATATGAGCTCGCTGATCTTCACCCACGCTGAAATTATACTAATCTAGAAATGGGCCATCAGGTGCCCAGCGGAAGGAAGACTTTAATATCACAAAGACGTTCACACACACCCACACACAGACAGACACAGACGCAAGTATGGTTTACTATCTTTGTAGGGACTCTCCATAGACTTAAAGGTCCCGTTCTTCGCGATTCCATCTTTCAAACTTTAGTTGGTGTGAAATGTTGCTGTTAGAGCATAAATAATACCTGTAAAATTATAAAGCTCAAAGTTCAATGCCAAGCGAGATATTTTATTTAACAGAAGTTCCCTTTCAAAGCCTACAGCGAACGGCCGGTTTGGACTACAGCAGGAAGTGCAGGGATGTAATGACGTCACTAGAACCCTTTGTTGACTAACCCTCCACCCACAAGAACACACAAAATAGGGGGCGTGTTCTTGTTGCTCTCCAACGTGGAGAAGAGCGCGCATTCAGCGCTTGCATCTCTCCGTTATGGTAAGAGGCGGGACCTTTCCGGGCAAAGTGGGCTAAGCTGCTGTCCAATCACAACACGGGAAGCGCTGGCCCAATCAGAACTCGTTACGTGATTCTGAAGGAGGGACTTCATAGAACAAGAAAATCATCAGGCCGTTTTTAGGACCGAGGAAACAGCGCTGTACAGATAAGTAAATTGTGTGAAAAATACTGTTTTTTTACACGCGAAACATGAACTCATGTTATATTGCACACTGTAAACATAATCAAAGCTTCGAAAACACGCGAAAAATGGGAACTTTAATGGTTTTTATAGTGTAAAAACTGTATATTCTTTCGCCTTACACTAACCCTACCATCACAAAAAAACATTCAGCATTTTTTACATTTTCAAAACAACTCATTCTTTATGATTTATAAGCTTACTTCCTCATGGGGACCTCAATTTAACACACACATGCACGCAAGCACACAGGATTTTAAGAATCTTTCGTCATGCTTTAGTACGCTTATTTTGATGTGCTGACTAAAATACTTATTTTAAATGTAGCGCTATTCAATACATAATTCAATACATTTAATTTAATTATATCTGCAAACTATATGCACATTATACTGTAAATGTTAAAAATGCAAAATCTTCACAAATGTGTAACTAAAAAAATATTTAAATGCATGACACACAAGTTTCAATAGATATTAGATTAAAGTAGATTTTAGTTTACTATACACGCTTGTCAGTTTATTCAGCAGTACACTTTAACCATATTTCAAAAGACAATAGAAGTAATCATTACAATAGAATAAATTTAATATAAAGGTGTACTGAAGTGGCAATACGTTCAGCTATAAATTAATATAAATGGGGGAAAAAAATGAAAATTTTGAAAGTCTGTGGAGTGGATTAAAAGGGGTGGTTGCATGCGATTTCCCTTTTTTAACTTTAGTTAGTGTGTAATGTTGCTGCCTGGGCATAAACAGTATCTGCAAAGTTACAGCGCTGTAGATATTGTCTTTTAAAGTTATGACAGTTCATTGCCAAAAAAAACGGCCGGTTTGGACTACAACAAGCTTCTTCCCGGGTTGGTGACATCATTAACCCTTGCTATTAACATAAACACTGCCCCCGCGAGCACGCAACAAAGCGGACGAGGCCGAGTCGCAGTCATTACGGAAGAGAGAGCTGCTGCAGTAGGCTAGAGTGTTGCAGACATGCCATCGAAACAAAGTTATTTTCACCGCAAGTGCACCACTTCTGTGTTCAGCCTTCCTCGAGATGCTGGACTTCGGGAGCAATGGTTACAATTTGTGTTTAATTCAGTTCCTGCTGATTACAATAAATTTAGCCATCTGTGCTGCACATTTCACGGAAGACAGCTTCAAGAATCTTCACAAGTTCAATACTGGATTTGCTCAAGGCTCATACTAAAAGATGAAGCAGTTCCCACATTAAAGGCAGAAGCTGCTGTTTAGAGGCCAAAACCTTTAAGTACGTGTCTTTTAAATGTGTAGTTTCTGTGTGTGTGTTTTGGTTGCATCAAGATCAACGCAGTTTGGCTACGCTAGGCAGTTAACTAAATTGTTTCATACTTCTCCAACAAACGGCTACAAACACCAACAAACTTATATGTAATCACACACGCGAACATTGTTTATTTATTTATTTTTGACATTTCAGTTATTAGTTTACAACGTTTATTGTGTTTGACCACATGCTATTTCAGTTACAGTAGGGCTGGGCGATATGGAGCAAAACATATATCTCGAACCCCCTAAAAACAACAGCAAAAACAAATATACCAAATACCACAATTTTTTTTTCTTTTTTTGAAGTGCAAAGTACAAAGTGCAAAGTACAAAGTTTCATGTTTTTTCTCCTGGAAAGGAAACATTTTTTTTTTTTAAACTCCCTGATTACATAAATAATAATAATTTAACTGTAAAAGAAAATAAATAATACATATAGCCTTCTTTTCATTCATTTCATGCTTTCAAAAGATGAATCAAAGACTCTTAATCTTACACTTAATAAAAAGTAAACAGTAAGCATTCTGCAGAAAGATGGGGGCATGACCGAGATATAAATAAAATGATTTTGTCATAACACCACTTCCTGTTAAATTTCTATCAAAATTCAAACAGTAGATGTCGCACTCTTTACTAAAGCGTGACTGAGCGCCTCATCATGCGGATCATGCACACATGAGCCGATATTCACTTCTTTTCCAGTTACAGAACGAAATATGAATGTCAGAAGGTAGGCTATATGATAGGCTTAGGGTACAGCACAACTTACAGAAGAGCACTGTAGGACCCTCGGGATGTCTCGTATTTCCCTCTTGGTTAAAACGTGAATAGATCTATTCATCATAATCCCGTGATAAAGCCAACAAAATAATAATAATAATGATATTGCAATCATTTTTAAATGTTTTCAAATGATATGCGATCATTTTGACATTTTAACCGAAAACCATGCGATCAGTTAGACACAAATCATAAACTGACATGATTGTGACCGCGTCTCGCACCAATAGTGTCAATCACCTCAGACTGTGGGTAAAACTTGCGATTTGAACTATGGTGAACATTAATATTTCTTTATGAATTTTAGCAAGCAGTTGTGTTAGAAGGAATATCATGGTCTCTAAACTGAGTCTTGAACAACGCACGCGCTTGTCAGCATGATATATAATCCTCACCTGCTGGCTGTGAACGCCGCCGTGTTCAATGAGACAACACGCGAGGGGAGGGGGAACAAAAGCAACGAGGCGGGAAGCGCGCGAGCACAGCACAGAGAAGGCAAACAAGCAAAGTGGCGGAATCAGAATTAAATATAAACAACATATCGATATACGATATGTCCAAATCCATATCGAGTTAAAAATATCTCGATATTTAAAATATATCGAGATATTTTTAACTCGATATGGATCGCCCACCCCTAAGCTACAGTCATGCAAAACACGTTTGTGTTTCATTTGGCCACTGCAGGTAGACTAGTAGAGGCATGGTTAGGTTTTGTAATGGGCTCATAATTGTTTATTTTTTGCGAAACATATTTGGTTATATTGATTCTACGATAAAAAAAAATTGATATGGCAATGTTGACGCCATTATTTACACCGCAGATGTGACTTCTGCCTGTAATGGTAAGGGCCGTGGCGTTTCCAAACAACCTTGGCACTTCAGCCAATAAAAATACACAAAACTACATTTGGCCATCTAACCAATCAAAGACCATTGCGTTTTTCCGAGGGATGGGCTTCATAGAAGCAGGAAGCAAACGAGCCGTTCAAAGGACAGTGGAGACAGCGGTGTGGAGGAAAGGTAAAATATGAGAAAAATACGCCGTTTAAAAAAAATAAAAAGTATTAAGACATGTTATACTGCACCCCATAAACACAACCAAGCTTAGAAAAACAACATGGAACCACCCCTTTAAACTTTGTAAAAATTAGTTAAAAGAAGCAAAAAGTAAATCACCCTTACTGGTGACTGATCAAATATGCCAAAAATCTATCATAAACAGAGACACAGGGCGTCAGGACATGCAGAGCTCTAGCCAATTCAATTCTGTGGAAATCTGCAGAGTTCTGTGGATATCGCTCTCCCGTGAACATCCTCCCACACATGCAAACAGGAAATCAAGTTCCCTGGTCTTTCAACCTGTTTAATCACAGCTGGAGGCAGAGTTTCTGTGTGTGTAATTTTTGGGTACGTTTCAATAAAGTGGTTGGATGAAAAATAAATCAGGCATAAATGCTGGTGGTGTGACTGAGGGACCCACTGTTAAAGCGACCATTTATTCATCACCTCCTCATCTGAGTTATCCAACCAAACAATCACACACACACATGAACACACACAGACACAGAGTATTTTTGTTTTTGTGACATATGGGGACATTCCTTAGGCGTAATGCTTTTTATGCTGTACAAACCCTATTTTCTATCCCCTTACACTGCCCCTGCCCCTAAACCTACCCATCACAGGAACATTCTGCGTTTTTACTTTCTCAAAAAAACTCATCCTGTATGATTTATAAGCATTTAGAAAAGTGAGGACATGGCCAATGTCCTCATATTTCACCCTGTCCTTGTAATGTCATTATACACATTGTTGTGTCCTTATATGTCACAAAAACATGCCCACAAACACACACACACGCCTGGTTGACTATCTTTGTGGGGACTCTCCATAGATATAATGGTTTTTATACCATACAAACTGTATATTTTATCCCCCTACACTGCCCCTGCCCCTAAACCTACTCATCACAGGAAACAGTCTACATTTTTACTCTCTCAAAAAAACTCATCCTGTATGATTTATAAGCATTTTGAAAAGTGAGGACCACTGGCTGGCCTCACACTGTAGGTGATCTCAGGTTTTACTATCCTTATGGGGATAGTAAATTGGTCCCCACAATGTAATATAAACAAGGGCACACACACACACACACACACACACACACACACACACACACACACACACACAAACACACACACTTTAAGGACCGACAACAAATCTCGCATTGAACACAACACAAACTGTAGGTTGTACGGGCCTGTACCTGAATATGTCGCACTGTAAATATGACGGGGTCGGACAGGTAAACTTTGTTACTGTCTTTGTTGATGGCTGCCGTTATAATAGGAGAGTTGACAATGACAGAGTAGTTGGTGTTTAACGTCTCGCTGCTGAACTTCATGCTGGCATTTTCTGTGGATAGGTATGAACCCAGATGCTTATACAGGACAAACGCCATCCGGATCTCACCTGAGGGAGACAGACAGAAAGAGAGTGGCTGTTAGTTGTATTATACATAAAAAATACCATGGTCGTCAATGGTTGCTCTATCTGCTTTGTTACAAAGACATTCTTACAGGATTTTCATTTTTGGGTGAACTGTCGCTTTAAGTCATTTTTTTTACTTTACTTTCTTGATAATTTCTAGGGCTGTCAAAATGTACGCGTTAAGACTCCAGGTCAAAAGAAAAGTGTTTTTTTTTCACTGAGCACATTTTCTGCAATCCGAGCATGATGCACTGCAAGCTCACTCTCGCTCATATCTAAGGTAAATCATTAACACCATCACCCCTTATGTACATGTGTTTTATTGAACTAAATACATTACAATCGGCTAAAACGAATACGCAGGTTACTTTTCTGAACAAAAGCGTTCCAGAGTCCGTGTTTCTCACACTGTTCACGTGAATCGTGGCAAAGTTCGGGCGCGCGCACACGCGCACACACACACACACACACACACACACACACACACACACACACACACACACACACACACACACACACACACACACACACACATACACACACACACACACACACACACACACACACACACACACACACACACACACACACACACACACACACACACAAAATACCAGCAGTTCAATAGATAACACTCGGCTCTTAAATTATTATTATTTTCTGATTTCTCTTTATGGTCTCACATGTTTAATATATAATATATATGTATAATGTATAATATATATATATTTAAAACATTTATTCTCTCATAACTTATATAGACTGTATATATAATACACAAACACGCCAGGCTGTTCAAATCAAGATTTGGGTCTTGGGTTCTCAAAGCTTGCCTCCGGTGGATCCTTAATTATACACATAATGTTTCATAAAGCCTTAATGATTTATGAACATGATTTGCTGCTCAAGAAACATTTCTTATTATTATACATGTTGGAAAAAGTTGTGCTGCTTCATATTTTTGTGGAAACCGAAACAGAAATCTTTGGTAACAATGTAAATGGCTTTACTGTCACTTCTGATCCATTTATTAGATGGATTTGATTAATACAGATTAAATTCGCTTGGTTACAGCTTAGAGTGTCTTATTTGTCTAACTGAATACATTTAAAGGGTCATGAAACCCCAAAACACTTTTTTTGAGATGTAAACAGATATGTATATGCTGCACATCAATTAAAACACTAAGGGTACTCATTAATGTTATTCATATGTGAAAAAAAATATTTTTGCATTTTTCAGAGCGATTTCTGTTTTCCGGTTTGAAAAGCTGAGTCGGAGCAACGTCACAAATGCTGACGTCAGCGTGTGCTTTTCGGCCCAAGTATGGGCTGCTGGGGACATGCTGACGTCAACCGCTCCGAGCAGCATACGTAAATGAAAGCATAAAAGCAACGTACGTAAAGTCAAGAAGGAAAGTGAGGCGTTGTGCTGATACGAAGTAACGTAAGGGCGCTGAGCGAGCTGTAACCGGCGCCGTCTGTGGAAGCCTTTGCTACAAAGGCTTGGTAAAGTGAAATTAACCTGAGGAATCGCACGCCGAACCTGCAAGCGTTGACTATCTAATTTATGTCAGGAGTGCAAAATAACCGATCAGTAGGCTAATGAACAATATTTTTGATGAAATAACAAGAATCAAAATGCCACCTTTTCGTTTTATTTGTGGTCATAGACATGCACTAAACCGCATGTGTTCGGGCTCTTAGTGAAACAGCGTGCTGCATATTTGGACAATATAGATTTAGCTGCCGAGTGATAGCCAGCGCGGATCGTCACGGCAAACCAGCGCGCGTGGCTCTGTGCTTCAGATGCGCGGTCAAGACTATGAAACCTCAAACCCCTTCGCGTTTACCCCGATCTAGAATTATGCTGCCTTCACGTGCCATCGGAAATTTGATAATTCCGACTCCTGAAGTCGTGATTACGAAATCATTGCATTCAAGTTTCAAAATGTGAGGGCATTCATGTGCAATTTCGTATTTATGATAATTCCGAGAGCACCTGAAGGCAGCATTACACTTCTATCACATCTGCAAGCATGTTCGTGAGTGGTTCATGTTCTCGTAGTCTTATCACGTCGGCGCGTTGTTCATCTTGCCAAACAGCGTGCATATTTGGACAAATATAGTTTAATTATAACATTTGCAAAATATTTCGTCATGCAGAATAACATTTATTTTCATTTCTCACTGAATGCTGATTCGAAGAGCTGAAAAACTTGCGATCATCCCTCATTTAATCTCACTGTGGTAAACAATTACAACGTGAACCAAGAACATGTCTCAGAACCGCTGTAACTGCTGCTGTTGGTATCACTAATCTTAAAGCGCCTAATGACACTCCCCTATTTATGCAAACCATTCCCTCTTTCCACACAATACCATCCCACCTTTTCACAGTCGACCACTCCCCTTTTAACAAGCCTTTTCAAATCGAAGGGGTGAAAAAACACCGCTGCAGCAGGGGGGTTTCATGACCCTTTAAGAAAATATATTGCATGCTGTACATAAAAGGTAAAAAAAAAAACTTGCCATTATAAAGGTAAAAAACACTCCTGGAAATCAATTTAAGTGAGCAAATGTCGGCCCTTAATGGAAAAGTTAATTTATTTTAGATTCAAGGAGAGCTGGTTTAGGAGATCAGCCTCTTCTAAAGCTTAAAAAATCCAAAGCGACAATGCAACAAAGCAAAACGTGTTAAATCTGCTGTTGAACATGTCCTGATGGGGCGTACTGAAGTTCTGTGGCACGTTTCTTCAGAGTTCACTAAAAAAAGCTACTTCATTACCACATCATAGCGAGCATGTCTCAGGCTGATCGAAATACTGTTTTAGTCGTTATATTAGAGGAAAAGAGCAATGAAGTGAAATAATTTGAGCTTTGATTAGATGGGATTTAGAAGATCACGTAATGAATACATAACACCTATAATGCTTTGTTCCTTTCGGCAGCCTTTACTGAAAGCCACAAAGGTTTCGAGTGAGTGAGGGGGAAAAAAAGGGAGAAAAAAAAAATTCTAACCACAGCGTCGATTTGATTCAGCTTTATTGAAATGTTATTAGCGCTTTACTGCCTCCTTTGACAGAGCTACAGTTCTGCTCGTTATTTTCGCGTCTCTCACTTGCTTTTTTCATGAAAAGAAATGGGGAAAAAAAGGAAAAAAAACCCACCCCCTGCCACATCCCTGCAGAGTCTGAGATCACTGTCTGAGATCACAAGAATAGACAACAATTTTTTGCAATTCCTGTTGATGGGCCGTTCAGTAACAAGCGTTTGATGATGGTAGGAAAACCTCTGGTGAAGGAAACCATTTTGATGGCAACTTGCTCATAAAAAAGGAATAAGCACTGAGGATCTAAACTTATTAGCCCTCTATTGTATTTTGGCAAGAAGGATATTGGAAATTTCAGAGTTTCAGAGAATGGATGTGGCATTAGTGTTCAGTTCAATATTATTATCATTTATACTATTGTTTTTTATTATTATTTTCAATTTATTTTATTTTTCATTTCATTTTGGTTAAAGTTTTGTTTTGTTGTGTCTTTTGTCATTTTTAAAAATATATAAATAAATATGTCTATATATATATATATATATATATATATATATATATATATATATATATATATATATATATATATATATATATATATATATATTTTTTTTTTTTTTTTTACTTGTAGTTACTTGTAGTTTTAAGTACTAATAAACAGTCAATATCCTATTAAAATGCATGTTAATAGGCAACAAGTTAATAATGAGAATTGGACCCTAAACAAAAGTTACCATTTTGAACTAGCTAAAATAAAATAAGTTTAGGGTTTTGTACATTTATTTTATTTCCTTTCATTTAATACACAGTTTTTTTATTTTATTTTATTTCATTTTAGTTATTTTACTTTAACTTCACACAAATGAAAATTAGAAATTATGCCTTGGCAATTAGTTTTTTTTTATTTTATTATGGCTTTAGTTTTAGTTAAATATAATAACCCTGTTACGTTACACATAACCACCCTATAATAATGTGAACGTACCGTTTCTGCCGTGTTGTTTGAGAGTGTTGGCTGACAGGTGGATGGCGTTCCCTTGGCCTCCTGTCTGTGGGAACTTCAGATCGGGCAGATTTCCATCTGTGCTCATCCTCGCCACCTCCAGCTCTGAACAAAGACACACAAACATGACAGTGTAATAAAAGTGAATGAGGGCATGGGCAAGAAACCACAATGTATTTAATATACGTGGTCCATCCCATTTGTGTGCTATTTTCCAAGTTTTCTGAAGTCATAGAATCGCTTTGTCGTAATATAACTGACTGAAAATCTTGAAATTCACTCAAGATCTCTATTGGGAGTTTATAACAAATGTAGAAATTTTAAAAGCTGCAGTCCGTAACTTTTTGCTCTCTAGCAGTTAATAAACAGAACTGCATGTGTCTTGCGAAAGAGCATTGCAGCCGGAGCTACTTCTCTCTGTTTATGTCTATGGCGAGTAACGCAGGTACTGCGCTCCTCCACGGCGGTTCCTACCAGACCAGTTGACACATGTTGACACATGAGACCTGAACAGCACATGTTGATATCTGTATTTAAACTTACATGTGAGGAGGTTTAAATTAAATAAAGTTCCCCTACAATTAAAATATACATATGATTGAACAGAGAAAGAAACAGTGGGTGTCGTCAGGTCTCAGAGGTGTTTATTACAAATAAAAATGAAAAATCTAGCACACTGAGCGGTCGTGGCGGCCTAGCCTGCTATCGAGTCTGCGATGCAGATCCGTCACTCATCTCAGCGCACCTCTGTAAAGAGAGTAGACCCTAATATATTTAGCATTTAATGGCAGCTGTGATGATGAGGTCATCCGCTCCCCAGCGATCAAACAGGATGGCCGGCGCTGTCAAGAGCGGAAATAGTCACTCCGCCAATCATGACAGTTGTTTTGTCATAAGTTACGCTGCCACAATATATTCTATTAATTGATACAATAAATATATTTCCATGCTTATGAAATCCGCACTCACTGCTGCAATGTTTTAATTGTCTGCTTGATCAGTAACTGACCCGCTACGCATCGCTTTATAAAAACAGCTACAATTTTACACGTTTATTTCCTTTATCGACAAGAGCTACTTATGTCAGAGAGAGAGCGTTTCTGATGGCCGATAAAGAAGGAAACTGAATATTAGTATTGTTTCTTGCAATGGTGAAACCATCATGACGGAGAAAATGTATCGTAAATTGATGGTTTAACCGCAGGTTAAATTCTAATCCCTAATTTGTTAATCTGGGTTTAAAATTAAGTGGTGCATCCAACTCGATTTAAAATGAAGCCTAATTCAACAAATCCTAGATCAACAAATGTGTTTAGCTGCAGAAACTGATTCAAATAGCTTACAACAAATATTAATACAAGCCTCTATTACTATATTGCACTATATTGTACTACAATTCAAAGTTTGTCATGCATCATCTTGGAAATAAAGCAGTCAGCGTTATTTGTCTGAATGAGTTATCTGTTTCAGAATATTAACTCTTTCCCCGCCAAACATGGAAATTTCCGTTATTTGTGTGAAAACGCTTACAGGCCAATAACGGACTTTTCCGGGTTTCCGTGTTTTCACTGTTAGACGCTAGGGGGCGCTATTTCACATCTTCTGAATGAGCACTGAATCTCCTGATCAAAACACACGCAAGTAAGACGCAGTAATATGAGCGATCATGTGTAATCATATGCGTATGAAAAATAACGTGATCATCGTCATTAAAAAGCATGTGAATCAAAACTGCCAAATGTTAGTGAATATAAGTGTTATATGAGTATAAGTATTCCATATAGGTGTTATGTATGCCATGTTGATGAATTCAATATTTATTTAATCATCGTTTAAATCATTAACTGCTTCAAAATACATGCTTTAAAAACAAAAATCATTGTTGAAACATTTGTATTAGTCTACTATATGAATGAAAACAATACTACAGTAGCCTACAACATATGTACATAATCACAACTGTAATAGAGGATTTAAGGTAACAAGGCATAAATCTTTAATCCGATTTCTAAATGCGCGGTTTGACATTTGTAATACTCTTGAGTCTCGTCCGCACGCCGAGCTGATGTTCACTACTGTAATGAATAAATGTAACTTTTTAATAAGCAGGGGAAATTCCCGATTTTTCCCGATGCTCAGGATGTTTGTGCTGTAAGCATGTACAGAGAGACTTCAGATATAAAAACGGTGTCTCCGTAAGTCAATGTTTTCTCAGTAAACTCATATAATTTCCTATTGATTCAGTAGAACACTTGAGCTTACTAGGGAATACATGGCGGCGCGGCGGCTTTTCTTTTTATGACGTCATGTATACAATCCAGTTCTCTGTATAGATCAGTGGTAATCAATATACAGCCACCTTTTCCAAAAAAAAAACAACTACAAAAAAACTAACAAAAACAAGAACGAGCAGTATTCTAAGACAATTAAATCCAGATATTTTTATCAAATTGGCCAATCCCTTTGAAGAATCAATTTAGCTAGACGTATTATAACTATTTTCATATTGCTTAATATACAATGTATTAATATCAACTTACTTTTATACTTGTACTTTCATCTAGCAGTTGACAAGAGTTTTATTGATGCTGATGATTATATGAAAAAGCACGAGCAGGATTTATTTTAGGGAATTCTCCTAGTGTGGTCAATATAAAAAGAAGGGCATACTACATTAGAACACCACCAAGGTGAGTAAATTATGATTTCAATTACATTTTAGGGTGAACTATCCCTTTAAAATGAAACGATGCGTGACAACTAGCTTGCTTAGAAGCATTTACATTTGCGTCAAACTTGCGTAGAGTAGGCAGTAAACAAAACAAAAAATGAAATACAGAATGCAACTCTTGCTGTGTTGTGTGCACAAATCAAAGCATCATGTGCTGTTTGAGATTTCAACTCTGATTCAGCACAGCTCCCTAATCAAAGCATGAATACACTGACTCACTGCATCACCACCAAGTCTGATTTTGCAGCTGCATTTTTGTATATTCATAAACATCCTTTCACAGAACCTGAAAAGAAGTCGGCCGCAAAATCCCAGAGCATACACACAAACACTTGCACTAAAATTAACATTAAAAATCCCAACGGAGACGTGGATTCGGCGGAGCCCGCTTACCACCGCTGCAGGTATTTGCCGCCAATAGGACAAAAGAGAGCGATAAAGAGCTGTGGGCAGAAAGAGTCGACTAATGCGTGCCGGAAATACTTTTTCATTCTTCCACCGTAGCTGTGAAAAGCTTAAGACTGCAAACAGCGGGCTGAGACGCTGTTGTGCCTCAAGAGAAATCAAAAGCCGGTTTAAATAACATGTTAATCACCCAAAATCTGCTCACCAGATTATGAGTGTGAGTGAGGACAGACACTCCAACAAACAAACACACTCTCCATCAAAAAGGAAAATCTAAATAGAATGGCACACTGTTTTTTAAAGCGCATTATATTAAACCGAAAGAGGAGGATAACAACCACTTCAGGGTAAGTTGGCAAAAGATGAGCATCCATTCTCACACACAAACAGGCTTTTATTTCCCTGAACAACTGTGTCATCAACACTATCATCAGATGGCAACGCCGCTAATCTTCTCCCGATTCTCCACATGGCGCGACGCTGGCGCTCTGTGTTGTCTTAAAGGGATAGTTCGCTCAGAAATGAAATTGCTGTCATCTTTCTCTCCCTCGTGTCATTATGAGATGCAAACATGAAAATGCATTAGTTTACAAATCATGCACAATGGAAAAAGTGTTCTGAGGTCATAACAGAGTATTCAACAAGGAAACGCACGAATATAAACCTTTATTTATCAATAATCTTCACCTGTAGGCCAACCATAAGTTGTTTGTAAAGCGATACAAGTTGTTTTACTGTCACTCGTGTTCATTTCAATAGGAAACTACAGCCAAACCATAAATAATTCAGACACCAGATCATTTTTACTAGTGGGTGCAGGACACTATAGTTCATTAATGTAACTAGTGTTGTCAAAAATATTGATATTTCGATATGTATCGATACTGAATTATCTGAAACGATACGATTCTCAGTTTTTACAGTATCGATACCAGCTGCGCTCTCCTTCTCTGACCGTCAGCGAGTTGACACACACCGGCATATTCTCACTCAGCCCGGTTAACCTCTGAGCACGGCGAACACGCGTTCTGCTGGACTTTTCCCTCATGACAGTGTGTTAGTGTTAGTGTGTGATCGGTCTGAATTTCACGCGGGATTGCACGTAAATTAATTCTATTAATCCCCGCAGATTTCGTGCTCACATCTGAAGCGCACACACATGGCCTACCGTAATAAAGCCGCCTCTGACATGATACAAGTGTAAACATTTGCTTCTTTTTCCAGCTTATTATTGGTCAAATACACTCAAAAAAATTATCAGTGGACATCTGGAAGAGTACTAACGTAAACACAGTCGCAAACAGTTCAGGAAGAACGAGTAACAGGAACAGTGTTTAGGATCTATGCGTCTGTTAGTCTTAAAGGGACCGCAGTCATTTGTTATTCAAACTACAAAAAGACAAACGATCAACTGCTCTTGACTGATCAACTTGTGTAACTTTAAGTTTCATCTGTACGCTATTGATTTTTTTACAAAGAACATTATCCAATGTTGTTTTAAATGTAATTACTATGCATTTTTTTTATTCAGTTTCTTATCTGAATGTTAGACCTACCTGAAAAAATAAAGCAGTCTGTTTAATTTGTATCTTCTATTCTATTGTATTTATTTGTGCTATTGTTTGTAATCTGTTTATTTGTTCTTATTTTATTACTGTTTACTCGTCTTTTTAAATTCAATTTACCATTCCAAATCAAGCTTTCTTGTGCTGTGTGTAAGCTATTGCAACACAATTACCCCATTGTAAAAAAATACATTGAGATAGCAAAAATTTGTGAGATAATTTTAATAGTAATTGATCAATTGATCAATAATTGTTCAAATCCAAACGATGCCCAGCCCTAAGGAACATGCTGGCCACATGAATTTTTTGTAAAAAATAACAATGAATAATAACAAGTTCTGTTGTCATATTAACATCTTATCTTATCTTTTTTTTTTTTTTTTTTACTGTGGTATCAATTTAGTATCGATATATCGATATTTTAGTCTGGTATCGTATCGAAGTCATAATTTTGGTATCGTGACAACACTAAATGTAACTGATGATAGTAAAATTAAGTGAACTGTGACATATAGTACTCCAAAATTCTTCATACAGTAGACTACCAGTAAAATTTATACAAGTTTGGGACCTGGCCATGTTTTGCTTTAGTGATTTTAGTGACCTTTTACACCAAAGACTGAACAAAATGAAGCATTGCTTGGTCATTGGTTGACCTAAATGATTATCTAATTGTGTACTGTATCAGCTGACAGCTGATTGGTTGATTGCAATCCATTACATATCGTTCATTAAAGTCATCTGACATTATCAAGATGAATTTGTTCTGACACAATTTAACTCTGGGTTCTTGACTGTTTTATTGCTATTTTCTTAACGATAGTGAATAGATTGTGATAATGTTAGAAAACGTTGAAGATGCCTCATACGTTTTGGTTTGTATGTATGGGTAGGTTTTTTGGAGTTAGGCAGATGCACATTTGTTGCAAACACCTTTAGACACATTGTGCCAGGTTTACTGTCAAACATGATTGTTTTTTGTATGTTTCAGATGAATAAATATTACATTTCAGTTTATCCCTCACACAACATACTACTGAATGTCTTCAGAAGGCTTTGAAAAGAGTGCAGAACTCACATAGATGACACATTGGAGAATTATGACTGCAATTGTGTAAAGATCTAAATAAAATTATGTTTTGCAATAGCATTTCTACTTCCATAATCAATGCATTACCTGCTGTTTCTTTGTAATTATTTGTGAAAACTACACCAATTTTATTTTTTCAATGTATGGAAAACAGCATCTCTTTGTCTGTTCCACCTAAGAAAGAACATAATATGGGTTTGAAATGACATGAGAGCGTGTAACAGACTGAATTTTCAATTTCGGGTGATCTATTCCTTTAACTGAAGGCTGCTTTTCAGCTCTACGGAGCCAGTGACGGACTCGGCGGCCCCGAGGGCCAAACAAACCTTATAACGCCGCAAACTAACCCCATCAAACAGGGCCTGAAGGTCTGCTAAAGGTGTCACAGCCCACAGATTAATCGCCGTGCAGCACGAAGGATATAAAATAACCCTCGTAAAAAGTTTGTCGGGAGAGACTCTCTCCCCCCGCAGAGCCAAGCTCCGGATCCCTTAATATCAGGATAAATCGCATGCCAGACACGATAAATTCTGTTTTATTAATTCCCAAAATGCGACCATCTCCACAGAGAGGCGGCAGACCTAAATTCTGGAGTTTCCATGGCAGCCAGATTGCCTCAAATCCCAGTCTTTAGGAACGGGAGATACATCCGCTTTTATCCCAGAGGACTATACGCACACGCACAACAGCATGATCTGGGGAATGCTGACATTCACACTGTGATATTCACAAACAGATGCAGGCGGCACAGAAAAAATGTGGGCGTCCTCAAAACGTCTCGTCCGATTCCTCCCCGGGCTGAGAAACGCATCGTAAACGACACTAAGTTATCACTCGTGGCATATGCTCACTCAGCCTTTCGTTTAAAAATGCTTAATTATGCCTTCCAGTAAAGAAAATAAAACGATTTATAAACATAAAGTAGTCAAATCCATCTGCTAATGGTGCATTCAGAGAGTGGCATGAGGTTATCTCTGAGAAAAACAGGTTTATCAGTGTGTATCAGGGCTGACGGGGTCCATGGACACAGCTGATAGCTGGGCTGTGCTGATTTCTGGCACTGGCAACCTCGATCACAATCAAAAACAGACGTTCTGACACGTTCCATGGATAAGGCCCGCTCTGGTGTCACATTACTTTTTTTTTTTTACGCATTAGAGGTACAAATCCCATGTTGCAACACCCTGTAAGTGACCATTTTAAAAGACAAGGAGCAATCTAATTTCCTTTTTTGTAACTGCATTCAAAGCTCAACCATTCAAACCTGTTACAGGGTTGACAATAATGACACAATTGTCCAGTAAATGTCTTTCCTCCTATAATTTATGAGAAATATAAATGTCAAAACGATCAAGCAAATGTATTTTCTGCAATTTATAAGAAATCCAACTGACAAAATAATCAAGATTTTCATTCTCTGTATTTTATGAGAAAATTATCAAGCACATGTGTTTTTCTGTAATTTATGAGATATAAATGACAAAATGTTCAAGAAAATCTTTTTCTGTCATTTATGAGAAAATACAAAATGACCAAGATTTTCTTTCTCTCTAATTTATGAGAAGTATAAAAATCGAGTCCGAGTCAGTTGATTTTGAGTATCTGCCGATACTGAGTCCCGATCTGATACTTCTATAATACAGAAAAAAAGAATAAAGAAGAGCGAAAAAAACGATCCAGGATGTTCCTTATGTTTTATTTAAATTTACCTTATTTTAACATTCAACAACTCTGTTAACAAACAGAGCACTTCTGTGAGGTAGCTTGAACAATCAAGTAATAAATAACATAAATTCTTCACTTTTGGATCTTAGTGCAACAAAATGGGGACTTTTAAAAAAAGTCCGGGACCGAAGTTGCGCAGAGAGCAGGAAGTACAACGGCGATATCAAAAGCCCGCCCACACTCTCACAAATACAGAACAATTAATTATTTTGGTGTGAAATAAACAGTTATGGAAATGTAGAAATTAAAGCTAAAGCTCCGATTTGCTCCCAAAAATCCCGAAAAAAGTCTGTTAATGCCTCAGTGACAACTTCACTCAGAGAAGCCGTCAGTCTCAGCTGTCAATCATGATATCACACACCCGTTTTTATAGCATCAAATAACTAAAACTAAACTTATGTAAAAAACACTTGAAATGAAATCATTGTGATGATAACTGCTTCAATGACATAAACTAACTTTAGGGAAAAAATATTTGAAGTGTAATTTGATTGTTTAGTTTGCCTCGTGTTTATTCGAAAACACGAAGGTGCGGCTATACTGGGACCGGCCACCAGGGGGCGATCGAGGTGCGGAGGCTTCAGTTTCTGAGAGGGGTGCTGCAGGCTTGATTTAAACCAGTAGCGTACAACAAAAAGTGACGTCATGGCGCACACGTTGCTGTTACTGTGTGGAGTTAAAAGGGTCTAACTCTGTGCCACCGCATAACTATTGATGTGTAAAAAAACAAAAACAAAAATGAGAATATCCATATATATCCGAGTCCTGATAGAGAGGTAACATCAGATTCCAATCGAGTCTGAAATTCAATCGGATCGGGTCATCCCTAGATATAAGTGACAAAATGTTTAAGAAAATATGTTTCTGTAGTTTATGAGAAATATAAAATGACAAAATTATCAAGGAAAAGTTTTCCCCCTAAAAATGTATGAGCACTATAAAAGTCAAAATGATCAAGATGTTCTTTCTCTGTAATTTATGAGAAGTATAAAAACATAAATGATCAATATTTTCTTTCTCTGTAATATATGAGAAACAAATAAATGTATCAAGCACATGTTTTTTTTTCTGTAAGTTATAATAAATGACAATGATCAAGCAATGTTTCCTGTCATATATATATAAAATGTAGCTCAAACAGCAAATCATGACTTTAGCAATGTCAATGTCAAGTGTTCATTCCAAATGAACGCAAGATAAACTGATAAAACTGCAAAACCCTCAATGCACTGTATAGAATCATCTGCCAAATAGATAAATGACTTACGGATGTTTTCTGTGTTTTCTTGCACAACGTCAGTTTTGAGCAGGTTGTCAGCGAGCACAAAAGCGCCTTGCTCTACGGTGTCCAGCAGCATGGTGGCGGCCCGGAGCTGTTCACCGGTCGAGAGGTCCATCCACGCCGCCCGTGCCTGCGGCTGCAGCAGGTTGTTCACCGTTTCCACCATTGCCTGCAGTTGCAAAACAACATTAGCAGTCAGATGCAGCTAGTGCAAAATCCTAAAAACTACTGACAAAATTAACATTTAGAAAGCTATTTTGCTGGCTTATCAGCATTATTCGACTAGCCAATTCAATATGAGGTCTGTCAGGACCAGTCTTGAGGGTAACACATTACAAGTAATGCGAGTTACATAATCAGATTACTTAAAGTGATGCATTGCTTTTAAATTTACAATTTCACATAAGTAACACAATTTTCTTTTTTTCCCACACATTTATTAGCTGACAGCTCTCTTTCCCCTATGTTGACAGAGTATGTAAGAAAGTGCAGAGTGTGCACTGTATAAACATTATTGTAGTTCTAGGCTGCGTTCCACTCACAATTTGTATGCCCTTCACTCGCTAACTTTCCTCCTTCTTGTGGACTCGGATGTGCATCATTGCTTACCACTACTGGCGGAACTCGTGCATAAGGTTTAAATGGAGCCCCTTGATCACTATGGAGCTGATTTATTATTTAAACTAAAGGTCTGCATTTTAATGAACCACAGGACCCCAGAAGTTTTCTTGCGGCATGGGAGTAAATTTCCAAATCACAGACGGTAGTGATCAGTAACTCTGGTGTACTCTGACAATAGGCCGGCCACTCCTGACATCGTTTGATAAAGGTGTGTCAGCGCTTGAACGTGAAATGAGCGTAACTTTCTGCAATGGTAGCGTTCACATGGTTCTCAATTCCCTGCCCTGAGCGACCTGACAATAATGTCATATGTTCTTTGCATCCCCGAGCACCTTCAGAGACAACATTCAGCCTTTGTGTTCGATTTTGGAGGAGAGATGTTGTGAAATCGCCGTCAGTCAGTGACATTCTGTTCTTGCATGGTTGTTAAAAAAATATTACATTTTGCAGTATAGCTAGTAAGCCAACAGATTCTGTTTATTTGTATTTTTGGCCTATAATTTTAAGTGACAGATGTCATATTTGATTTAGCCTATTTTTCTCTGACATTTTTACAGTATGACAATATCATGATAAGACAAAAATAACACATATAATTATTGCATAGCCAACATTTTATATTTGTTATCCCAGTCACTCTCTCTCTTTAGTGAGTGAACAGGCTGGAGTGAACTTTTAAGCAGGAGATGGTGGGTGTGGAATAGAATGTTTCTTTGGGAAAGTATGCTTGAATTTGAAATATTCGATATTCACAATATTTTCACATTTTACATATTATCGCTAATATTCGATATATCGCCCAGCTTACCTACGAGTCTGCACTTGTATGACGTAACGCCATTTAACTGTCGTGAAGAAGCTCGCTGTGGCAAAAGTGCGCATTGAGGGTGGATATCGACCGCAAAGGGGGTGCTCCAAAAGCACTCTTCCGAAAGCTAAAATGACAAACGGGACACCCTACAGTCTCATGGACTAAAGCTTGGAACATACTCTGCAAGAACAAATAAATTTGTTAGTTTTCTCTATGTGGCAAGAACAAAGTTTGTTCTTGCCAGTACATTCCATACTTCACAAGAAAAGCAGGTTCCGATCATCTTCATTTATCTGCATTAACCGCGCCCACTTTAAATATATGACCAATCACACAATAGTTCTCAGACACCCACAAGAAAAAAGTTCTGGCAGACGATGTGTCGAGAACAAGCTGACAGAACTCCCAAACCAGGGCTGCGAGAACAAAATGACGTCATTTTGTTCTCGCAGCCCTGGGAGCGAGAACTTTTTTCTCTGTTCTTGCGGAGTATGTTGCAGCCTTTAATGAACATGCGCACACGGTAGGCATTGTAAGCCCGAAAGGACATATGAAGTGTGCCATTTGGGTCAGGGCTTAAGAGTGTACTTTTTTCTCCTATGTCCAATTCTTCTGCCATCCAGAATGACAGCACAGCTGAAAAGCTTTGTTTGAGCTGTGCCCTCTACTGTAGAGGAAAAAATTTGTATTTCCTTCAGCCTCAGGCTTATTCATTTGACGTTTGGTGTGGAAGTGCCTTTACATTTGTAAAAAAATAATATATAACTTCTTTTTTTTTATAAAAAGAAAAGAAAAAATGAAAAAAGCTCAGCAAAGATGAGAAAAAGTAAAGCAACTGAGAGATACCGGCAGGCAACTGAGAGGCGCTGACAGTCAACAGATTACAGTACATCACTACAGACCTGACAGACGGTGATTCAACATGTTCAGACGGCGAAAACGAGAGCTGACCTATGCTGACAGACGCAGAACAAGGAGAACATACTGCTGCGACAAAACCTGACAAAGTGTCTGTTGCCGTCTGTCGCTGCCGTGCGAATTAGCCTTTAAATATGCACTTAATTAACAGAAAAATGTAAGTGTAGAATTCTGGATTTCATCAACTCAACTGTCACAGCTTTAAATACGTATCAGAGGGAGAGGGGCTATCAGACCTTAGGGGAGGAGCTATAAGACTTTGATGTTGAATGACAAAATAACCTTATAAAATTCATACACCACATATTATATATATATGTGTGTGTGTGTGTGTGTGTGTGTGTGTGTGTGTGTGTGTGTGTGTGTGTGTGTGTGTGTGTGTGTGTGTGTGTGTGTGTGTGTGTGTGTGTGTGTGTGTGTGTGTGTGTGTGTGTGTGTGTGTGTGTGTGTGAGTGTGAGACTATAACTAATATATTTTTTGCCATCTGACACATGACAATGACTACGTTTACATGGACAGCAGTAATCTAATTATTGACCTTATTCTAAATAAGACAATATTCTGATTAAGGTGTTTACATGAGTTGCTTTCCGTTCATGTTCCTGTTTTACATGTGATAGAACATAGATCGATTGTGGCACGTCATTACGTCCCCATGCCACGCTATGTTCTCCAACATCCAATCATAGTGTGACTTTGGCAGGTCTGTTAATTTTATGGCCTCAGAAAACCCGCTAACTTCACCTGCGGGTGGCGCTGTTGGACAGTGTTACTTTACATTAAGAAGTATAACGTTGATTTATTTTTGTAATATTATGTATTGTCTCTTTATGTTTTTTTGAAGAGACACTGCCCCTCTGTCCTCCTTATAATAATAGCTTTGATTAATGATGAAAAAGGTTTAAAAATCATGACTGTTTGGATTGTTTTTCCTGCCGTCGAGCCACAGGCGTTCACTGAATAACCCATCTGGTTCACGATAACAGATACAAACTTATTGTATTTTACTTTTACAATGAGCATAATAATTACAACAAAAATAAATTAAAAAATATAGAGAGAGGACGCAGTGTTCAGAATGAACAGTCAAGTAAAACACACACCGCCCATAGCAACGCTATGGCAACGACATTTCAGACTGACAGATACGTAAAAGATAAACGGTACTTTTCCGCCATTTGTTACTGTTTTGTAGACGTTTTTATATTAATTTTAATTCCAATTCTGTTTTATTGGCCACAATATTATCGATGATTGTTGAGAGGGGCACTTTTGATTAATTTTCAAAAAGGGCAGAAGCTCGAACCCACAAAGCCTCCCCTCTGCACTTCTCTGGTGTGAGTAACGTTATGTGTCCTGTCACAAAATGCGGTGAAATCTCCGACACGACATTAATAGTTAGATTAAGGTGTGTACATGTCTGTATAATGCTCTGCGATAATGCGACTAAAATAGGCATACTTCACATGTCTTAATCCGATTTATTTGTAGTTAGATTATGACTTTAATCAGATTAAGGTAATTAGAAATCGCTGTCTACATGGTAGCCTCTTAATCAGAGTATTGTCTTAATCAGATTAATATTGGAGTATTGTTGTCCATTTGAACAAATTCAATGTTAATGAGGTTAATCTAACTTCCTAAAAATACAAAAACCTATTGCGATAATGATTAGTCCTGACATTGGGATGAACAAACAACGTTAACAAATCTTAAAACTTTTCCAGGTATTATGTAGTAAATTTCATTAAAAAAAAACAACATTTTGCTTATAAAGAGTTTCATTCACTAATAATTGCATGGATTATAAGCACTCATGAAAAATGTCTGATGAAATGTCACAAATGAGCAACCTTTTCTGTTCCCTTTTATTTATTTATTTTATTTTATTTTTTACAAATGTTTGTAGAATATTCTCGTCTGCATGTCTAGGTGCTTGATTGTATACACCTGTAGCCATGGAAGTGATTGGAACAACTGAATTCAATGATTTGGAGGAGTGTCCAATATGTTTGGCAATATATAATATAAAGTTAAAATATCTACGTATACAATTTTATCTTAATACCTTTATAACACCTATGTGATATTAATGTACGTCTCATTTCGGTAGTTCAGTAATACAACTAGAAATGTGTATGCTGTGAAGAATTGTATGCTGATTTCACACACAAATCATATAGTGCATGTGCCTAATTAGTGAATGACTGGATTGTACAAAACACACACACACACACACACACGCACGCACACATGCACGCACGCACACACACAGTCATTTAGCACCTGCCTCTGGCTTTCTGCAATCCCGGATATCAAGTTGTTGGAATCAGTAACCAATTCGACACTTCAGCAACTGCTGCCTGTGAGTTTTGCAAGAAGTGGACACTCTACAGAGAAACAGCTCTACGCTAAAAGCTACAAATTCGGATGAGAGGACGGCACTACAGCTGTGGCCAATCATTCAGGCTTTTAATAATGTTTAACCTCAATCATCAAAACCTCATCACTTGGCTCAACACCACTACCACCAATTAAACATTTAAAATGCTACAGGCGAAAAATGCAACCCGGAATGCTAATAGGGCAAAGCCTAAACATGTGCAGCGAATGATCTAATAATGGCCGGGACACTTCAGTTTTGCCAGAATGACTGAAATCCACATCGAAGGCGAAAGACAAAAAAGATGAAACAGAAGCCAGGGTTCAGGGAACCAGCAGCTCTCGCTCGCATCTTTTACGGCCAACTTTCAAAAGACGCTGATTTGCGCTCACTTCAAAGAAGCTCCGGCCAAGGCTAAAAGTCGACATCTGTGGAATTTTCAAGATGTTTCATTTTCAATGTGCTCGAATGAACAGATAAGACAAAGCTCTTTATGGGAGGAGAGGTCCGGTATAATGCGGTATACCGCACAAGGACAGCGTGAACCCTCTGGCTTCCAGGGCTTTTGATCAATGGGGAATGAAAGAGAATATTCTGATGCAGAGAAAATAAACTTACAGGCAGAGCAGAAGGTGATTCGAGGCTTTCGTACGGGAAACTGAGTGTGCATATGTGTGTTTATGTAATCAAGACGTCAATGTCACACTCCAGAGAGTCAACACTCACACAAAACAGTGTTCGTGCTGAGAGAATGTCACCCGAACAAGACGATTGTCATTTTCTCACTCCAAACCTGGATCTTTCTTCCCTCAAACAAAAGATGTTTTGAAGAAATGTATGCATTATTCACTGAAAATGTTGTGCTATACTGAAGCTCTCAAATCCTTTAACACGATTAAACATGCCTTGTTGCAATAGGTGGCAACAAACGTAAGAACCCATTAGTGTTGTCACAATGCCAAAATTTCAGTAGTTGGTACCAATTCAAACCAAGCCTGCAGCACTCCTGCAAACTAAGGGTACTTTCACATCTCTAGTTCGGTTCATTTGGTCCGAACCAGGGGCAAACAATTATACATTGTTGCATTTTTTAGCTTTTTTGGTTCCTTTTCACACCACGCTGATTGCTTTGGTCCGAACCAGTTGAAACGAACCAAAACGCAGGCACATGACAACATCCACATCACTCATTGGCCATGGCGTATTTCCTAAACTGCTTTTCGATTGGTCAGAATTTACGTGTGGAAAAAGGCCAACAGAAGAGGCAAAGCCAGCAAACTATAATAACACTATGGAGAGACGACTGCGCAAGCTAGTTTTGTCCCTGGCCATAATCTACTACACTGTGTGTATTTACCACAGTATGCAAACAGTGCCATTTTATAATGAAGCGCGGACGCGACAACATTCTAATGCACTGCAGACGGCAAGCGCGCATCACTCGTCACTTCAAGCGGAGGCGTGCATTAATTATTCTTAACTGACATGCTCATCTTCCCGAAAATATTTCCAGCGATCTATCAGGTAATGTCATGCACACAATGTCAGCGCAGCTAACTACGGCAGCTGGTTTAGTCCAAAAATGATCAGTACTTTTGCCGTTGGTTCTGTTCGAGGTCGGATCACGTTCTCACCACAAACGAACCGCTCCAGAGTTCTCCAGAATGTATTTTCGATGCTTCAAGAGATTCTAACTAACCAACTGATGTCACATATAGACTAATTTAATGATGTTTTTATTACGTTTCTGGACATGGACAGTATAGTGTGCATACATTTTGGTACGCTCTTGGACTAAATATAAAATATCTTAAACTGTGTTCCTAAGCCTTACGAGTGTGGAACGATATTAGGGTGACATTAATGACATAAATTTAATTTTGGGGTGAACTAACCCTTTAATAACAAAGCCGCACAGCACTGTACTGCATAAACAAAGTGTGTCAGTTGTGTTATCATCATGTGTCTCTTTTTTTGTTGTTGTAAATTCACAGAATGTTCAAAATTCAAATTTTATTTGGCAGACCAAATATACAATTCTCAATTCTGAAAAGGATGTATACTGCAATAAAGGAGATAATCATTTAGAGAAAAAAAAAATGTCCTGGGGACCCCTTTGAACCTTTTGGAGGACCTTATGAAACCCCTGTTCTAGTTACAAATAATTACAGAAATAACATTTTTTTAAAGATTTTTTTGGGAAATGGTAAATTGATAATTTGCTAGTATTTTGCACTTAATGCAATTATCTAATCAACCAATCACATGGCAGTTGCTTCAATGTATTTAGGGGTGTGGTCCTGGTCAAGAAAATCTCCTGAACTCCAAACTGAATGTCAGAATGAAAAAAAAAAGGGGGATTTAAGCAATTTTGAGCGTGACATGGTTGTTGGTGCCAGACGGGCCGGTCTGAGTATTTCACAATCTGCTCAGTTACTGGGATTTTCACGCACAACCATTACTAGGATTAATAAAGAATGGTGTGAAAAGGGAAAAAACATCCAGCATGCGGCAGTCCTGTGGGCGAAAATGCCTTGTTGATGCTAGAGGTCAGAGGAGAATGGGCCGACTGATTGAAGCTGATAGAAGAGCAACTTTGACTGAAATAACCACTCGTTACAACCGAGGTATGCAGCAAAGCATTTGTGAAGCCACAACACGCACAACCTTGAGGTGGATGGGCTACAACAGCAGAAGACCCCCACCGGGGACCAACCACTCATCTCCACTACAAATAGGAAAAATAGGCTACAATTTGCACAAGCTCACCAAAATTTGACAGTTGAAGACTGGAAAAATGTTGCCTGGTCTGATGAGTCTCGATTTCTGTTGAGTCAGAGTAGAGTCAGAATTTGGCAAAAACAGAATGAGGACATGGATCCATCATGCCATCATTCCCATCCTCTGATGGCTACTTCCAGCAGGAAAATGCACCATGTCACAAAGCTTTAATCATTTCAAATTGGTTGCTAGAACATGACAATGAGTTCACTGTATTAAAATGGCCCCCACAGTCACCAGATTTCAAGATTTTTTGAGCATCTTTGGGATGTGGTGGAACAGGACTTCATGCCCTGGGTAAAAATTGGGTAAAAAGAACGACAGAATGTTCATTTTTGGTTGAACTAATCCCGCAGACTCACATGTTTCAGTGGCATGGAGAGGTCTGAGCCATCTTTGTCATTACCGCACTAATCTACTGTTGCTCTCCAGGTATAAAGTCAAAAATGTCCTGTCAATGCACCAGTGCTGATCTCTGTAATCCATCACAGCACTGAACCGGCTCATGCTATGAGTTTGGGCCGAACTGAACCGCTCTATCTCATGGCTTACACAGGTTCGACCAGCCAATGTGAGCAGCTTACCACCTGACCCCAGATCATCAACAAACTCCGGCAAGAACACAAGCAGATTACTCACTGATCCCAGGTCAGGCTGTCTGAGCTCAGGGGGAACGTAATCGGGCCAAGACACAAAAACGCCAAATGCTCTCTAATTCCAATTTATGAATCATCATGAATCACTTTGTGCACAACAATAAATATTCATATAGCAAACATTTGGTGCTGATTGCAGGCTCACAATTAATTTAAAAGCGTCAATTTCAAGAGCTCTGTGCTAATGAGATGAATACATACGGATTGAGAGGAGTGAGAGAGAGAGAGATT
This sequence comes from Pseudorasbora parva, assembly GCF_024679245.1. Taxonomy (NCBI): domain Eukaryota; kingdom Metazoa; phylum Chordata; class Actinopteri; order Cypriniformes; family Gobionidae; genus Pseudorasbora; species Pseudorasbora parva. The sequence continues at coordinate 13,845,085 of NC_090172.1, read as the reverse complement.
TGTGATGCAGATAAGCCGTTTAAAGGATCCTGGGAGGTAAATGTATTGGCAGAACATTAGAAACAACTGTAAAGCTGAGAACTTGATCCCACACAGCAGACAAGATTATTTGAATAGAAATGTCTTTTCTATGAGCAGCTGGAAATAATAAAATAAAAATAAAAATAAAGCAGATTAACACTGTAAAAAAAAATTATAAGTCTATAGTTTTTGTTTTCTCTATGACATTATCACGTTTCAGTAGTATGTTTTAACAGCTACTGAAAGGAAGAAATGTGCTTCAGTGTCATAAAAATAATGTGACAATACAAGAAATCTTAATGGTCCTAAAAATAAGATGGATATAATATCTTATTTTGTGACATTTCTTGACAGTTTTCCTGACAGGCTCACCCTTATATTTTCAGAAAGTGTTTCTGAGGTCAGACATTCTGAATCATCTCAGCCGCAGAGCAGAGGAAACCCTGCAAACTCTAACAAACTGCGTGTGTTTGTGTGTGTGTGTGTGTGTGTGTGTGTGTGTGTGTGTGTGTGTGTGTGTGTGTGTGTGTGTGTGTGTGTGTGTGTGCATGTGTTTCAAATTCAAAATATGCCTGTGCTAATCTGGTGGTCCTTCTCATAAGAATGACTTTCAGACTGCATTATAACTGCATGTGCGTGTGTGTGTGGCTGATCATTCTGATCGTTATTAAAGGAAGAAAACTCATATTGTGTTTTTAATACAAGTTCTAATTTTAAAACACATATTGCATGCTGCTTTTCATGTGCATATAGATAACAGCCAGACTCATATTGCACTTTTTGAAAGACCTACTGAAGAAAAAAGAAGGTAAACGTGTGTGTGTGTGTAGCTTTTACGAGAAAATTCATATAGTGTTTTTAATACATGGTCTCTATTTTATGCAGCTTTGATGTTGTGCAAAGATACTAGACCGACCCATAATGTCCCTTTTATAGGCCTTAGGAAATAAACTCCTTTAGTTTCTTCAGTGTGTGTCTGTATGCATTTGCGATTGATCCTGGCAGACAGACAACACTGATCTTAGCAGCCTATAAAACAGTGTGTATGTCTCTCATACAGCATCACATTGGGCTCAAGTAAGGTCACGTTCATCTTTAAAACATCACATGCTGTTAAACACTGATTCTCCATTAAAGTCCATTAAATAACAACTGTGTGCCAAACCACAGCAACAGGTTGAAATTTCCAAAACACTGAAAACATTTTTTGTCCCTTTTTCCATCGCAAATACAAAACCGATATGAAATTACTTGAAAAGCCTAAATTACTTAAGATATTAAGTCTTTTTCTGAAAAATGTATCAAAAATTTATGCTTAAAACAAGAAACAAAGCTTAAATTATTTTTCCGACCTCATTAGCTGATTTTTTCCTTGATTTACAGCATAAATTTGCTTAACTATGTGAATTTGTGAATAATCAATGTATCCGTACTCATAAACACACTATATTGTCAAAAAATATTTACACACCCCTCCAAATCTTTGAATTCGGGTGTTCCAATCCCTTTTAAAGGAACACTCCACTTTAAAAAAAATAAATAAAAATAGGCTCATTTTCCAAGTCCATTAGAGTTAAACATTTGAGTTTTGCCGTTTTTAATCCATTCAGCCGATCTCTGTTTCTGGCGGTAGCACTTTTAGCATAGCTGAGCATACATCATTGAATCATATTAGTCCATTAGCATCGAGCTCAAAAAAATGACCAAAGACTTTCAATATTTTTCCTATTTGAAACTTGACTATTCTATAGTTACATTGTGTACTAAGACAAACGAAAAATGAAAAATTGCGATGTTTTAGACTGATATAGCTAGGAACTACTTTCTCATTCCTGCGTAGGAACTTTGCGGCCGTCTTGGGTGCAGCGGCGCAATGATATTACACAGCGCATAAAAATAAGCAAACTTCCGTCAACATAACCAGCATGAAAGTCTGCTTGCACAGAGAGCGTGCCTTGTAACCATGGAGACGGTTGTGAGAGACGATTCAGAAGATATTTACTTTGGTGCAGATCCCAAACCGTATCTATTTGAACCGGAATAACAGTTAGACTGAAGACGAGCTTTTGAAATGTGAAAGAGAAAGTGCGGCTGAACAGACTAGGTCAGAAGAGACTAGGAGAGCAGATTTAAACGGGTGAGTCAGAGAAGAGTCAAAATTTAAAGAAAAATGGTCTGACATGGATTCGGCCTTCCGACCTTTTGATTTTGACTAATGTATAATGTGAATGAAATATGCTGAGACAGTAATGCTTATTATGAAGACAGAGGGAGTGCGCGTGCTCCGGTCTTTCTCTCTGTCACAAAAATATATGTAATTATTATTTATATAGTGAAGGAAAATAATTAAAATGTATAAAAGTGTAATTAATACCTAATAATTAATTAGGCTACTTTATTGAACTAGCCTACCAATTCATGCTACACAATTCACGCTTGCAATCGTGATAATGTTCAGCAAAACAGCTCTCTTAGTCGATTTGTGTTATTAACAATATTATAAAGTATAAATAAATAACAACTCAGTTTTACCCCAGTATGTTTCTTCTGTGAGTTTATAGTGCTGCTCATTTTTTTTTTTTTTCTCCACAAATGTTTCTGACGAGACGGGCAGCGTGAGACTCAACGCGACTTTGTTACCAGAGATGCACTCATTATCAATCGCTGTTTACGTTGAATGTAATAATAATACAATAAAAAACCTGACTTATTCTCACGTTTGAGGTTATTTAAAAGCTACACTGTGTAACTTTTTAGTTTATTCTTATCTAAAAACACTTTCTTTCAAAACAGTTCTTTCAAACATATATGTGCTCATTAATGTATATTTACTTCTTTCAAGTAATAAAGTATTCTCGTAAATTTATAATATGCCATTGAAAATACATACGGGTGAGGGGTTCAAATGCTGGTCGCCATGTTGCCCTTCCATCTTGAAAGTACATTAGCCAAAGAGGGACATACCCGTAAATTCAAGCTTCACGTTTCGCGTTTTAACACTCGATGGCACTCATGAACGAACTGGAAGCCATGTTAATCTTGGACTAAATCGGCCACCGTAGGAGTTAAAACGAAATCGGAATTGAGGGGGGGGAAATATCACACAGTGTAGCTTTAATATATTATTTGTCCGGTTGGGAAAGTAAAACCCTTTCTTTTTTTATGTTGAAATTTATGTCGAGCCCTGCCCCTTACAGACAGCCCTGCGTTCATTCATAATTTCTTTCGTGCTGTAAAGCGGGGCTGATTGGTTCATGTTGTGCGTGCCGCGCTGCCTTTTGCTTGAACTAAGCAAGTAATAGTTACACAAAAAGAGGTCACGCCACATTAGAGCACCAAAAAAGATTGTGACAGCTCAAGAGATGTCAATACAGTCCATATGAAATTAGCGCATTTCTCATTATTATTGTAAAGTTAAAAACTACACCCCCTACAATACTTGGTTAGCAGTAGCAGTTTTGCAGAAGCGTTGCAGCATGCTTTCAGAAACCCTCTACCTTTCCCAGCTCCACCTGTATAGATCTGTTAAGGGTAATTCATGTTATATTGTACAGCAGCAGCATGTGTTACTTGCTCACAGCAGTGTAGTGTACATATTGGCAGTAGCAAGTCTCGTTCTTGCTCTGCAGCAGCAGCGTAGCAGATCTATTCTGCCAAAGATCAAACATATGAACATTGTCATATCCATTACCATGCTGAACACATTATAGAACTGTCATGTCAGAAACAATATTTTACGTGCATATGTGACCTGAATCACACGTGACACATGGATAGATGCTTATATTTACATTGTAAGCATCTATCCATATATTTACATTTAGATTATTTACAATGATGAGAGCTTTAATCATGTTGTGCATGTTCAGTTGATCAGTTGTCTCTTAATGAGATCTAGGGGAAAAAAATATTCTGACCATTGCAACAAAGGTGGCTAACAGGCTGGTCAGGCTTCAGTCCATCAATGTCAGGCTTACATTAGTGCCTGCAGACATGTTCAGATGATGGTTAAATCCCTCTCTGATCTCACTGCATTGACAGTTATGTGTCTGAAATATAAGAGCTGTGTTATGACGCATGTTTTATGTTTTTTCAGCACATTCTAACATAGATATTCACCCTTTCTCACAAGTTAAGGCAGACAACTAATGACCTATATATATATATATATATATATATATATATATATATATAAAGCACATATTCACACAATGGCAATTCAAATTTCTTTACTGGCAAAATGCAAAGAGAAATAAATAAGTCATAAAGAAATGTTCACACAAAAATGTCTACACATTTTTTCTTAAATTCTCAAATTTTCTTCATAAAACAAAATTATGAAGAAAATGATGCCCTAATTATTTCCCTGTCTGGGCCAGACGGGTGTGTTAAATTTACTAAATTATTTCAAGCCATTATTTCCCCATAACTAATTCATTTAATTAACGTGTTCAATAGACAGCCCTACTTAAAATAGATTGAACACGTTATAAGATTTTATTTTGCATAGTGTTTTTAAGGTGCTTCAGCATCCTTTTGAAGAAGTGGTATATATATATATATATATATATATATATATATATATATATATATATATATATATATATATATATATATATATATATATATATATATATATAGGGATAAAGCAGCAAGAACATTATTCAACATTTCTCCTTTTGCAATCCTTGTAAGAAAGGAAATCATATGGGTTTAGAAAAAAAGAAAAAAGAAAAGAAAAAAAAAACATTTCTACATGATGAAAATTTCAATTTGAGCAGATTTAGGAGTACCAGAAAAATAGCTGCTAAGTACATATAAAAGTTTATAAATATAGTTAGCAGATGCTTTTATCCAAAGCTTAAGCATTTCATCACAAGGCCAACAATATTCACAGTATGCAATTGCACATTTATTAAAAAGCTAAATAATGATGATTTTTTTTTTTTAAATTGCTAAAAACGAAACATTTTATATAATAATAATCCCACATTCTCAGTAATAATATTAAATGAACAGTAATAACTTTTTTGGAATTGGAAAGGAAGGATGCAGTCTGTGAACATACAGACTTATAAAAATATAGAATAACCACGAAAATATAATTTTGATCTTGACAGGCGCATTGCTTGCAAGAGCTTTCCAACTGTATAAACATCTCTTTCCATCAGAACAACATCTGATGCAGCTCAGTTTGTTGTGGGTCAATTATTGATCGTGAAGGGGGATCAATAGTTTAAACATCACACCCATTTCCCCTCAGAAAAACACACTCTGTACCCGTAATGTACACGGAGCTCGGTGAAGCGCTTTGGTTTCTGAACACCACGCAAGAAATCTATTCTTAACTTCGGATCAGGTCAGTTATTGATCCATCACTGTTATTAATAAGTCAAACACTGCGCTGGTGCACGAAACAAATATAATAAAGACAAAATAAATCTCTGCACTTCTCAGCTTTCAGTGGATATACACTGGTCTTCTTATCCAGAACGACTATTTTCTCTTCTACTGAGCAAAGAAAGCAAATCTATTGATTTATACTCATGAATTTCTTAGCATCAGGTATTGTAAATAAAAGCATTTCTGATTTGTATGCAGTCTATCATATGTTTTACGACATGAATAACATATACAATGTATCATGCAGTGTTCACGTTTGTGTGATGTCTTCATACTTGGATCTCTTGCTTCATGTACATACACATCGATCAGGCAAAACTTTACATTTCTAATATCGTGTTGGCCCCCCTTTTGCTGTCAAAATAACCCTGACACGTCCACTAGACCCCTTCAAGGTGTGCTGTGGTATCTGGCACCAATATGTTAGCAGCAGATCCTTTAAGTTCTGTAAGTTGTGAGGTGGGGCTCCATGGATCAGACTTGTCTGTTCAGCACATCACACAAATGCTCGACTGGATTGAGATCTGGCGAATTTGGAGGCCAAGTCAACACCTCAAACTCATTGTTTTGCTTCTCAAGTCATTTCTGCTTTGTGGCAGAATGTATTATCCTATGAAAGAGCCACAACCACCAGGGAATACTGTTTCCATGAGAAGTTGTACATGGTCTGCAACAATGTTTAGGTAAATGGTACATGTTAAAGTAACATCCACATGGATGGCAGCACCCAAGGTTTCCCAGCACAACATTGCCTAAAGCATCACACTGCTTCGTTGTGCATCCTGGTGCCATGTGTTCCCCAGGTAAGTGACACACACGCACCCGGCCATCCACGTGTTGTAAAAAAAAAAAAAAACGTGATTCATCAGACCAGGCCACCTTTTCGCATTGCTCCAAGGTCCAGTTCTGATGCACCCCACAAGAGCTGCAGTTTTGGAGATGCTCTGACCCAGTCATCTAGCCATCACAATTTGGCCCTTGTCAAACTCACTCAAATCCTTACTCTTGCCCATTTCCCCTGCTTCTAACACATCAACTATGAGGACAAATTGTTCACTTGCTGCCTAATGTATCCCAACAAGTGCTGTGATGAAAAGATAATCAGTGTTGTTCACTTCACCTGTCATAATGTTATGCCTGATCAGGGAAGATATGATCTTCACACAAAATTTGTGTGGCAAATGAGATTGGTGAGGTGTTATCTTTAGATTATTGGCTTGAAAATGCTAGCAAATAACTAGGTTTTCCCAGTTATCAGTGAATTCTATATGGGACACATCTAAATCTTACACCATCTCTTCCACAAGTAATACTTCATTGTGTTTACAGTCCACCAAATAGATTTGGATTAAAATACAATCTCTAATGTGAAAGCAGCATTACTAAGTCAAGAAGTGAGTTACCAAAATCTTCAGTAGAATCATGATATCTGACATCTGAACTTACACACACACACACACACACACACACAAAACATTGCCTTTACTTGCCTCGCACGTCACATTCATATACTTCATCAATGTCATATGTTGAAGGCAGAAGCCGTGACCTCTGATGGGTCAAGATAGCTGCTCAACAATCATCAAGTGCATGCTGGGAAAGTTGACAAACACATGACCTGACGGGGGTGCAGACTGCAGCAGAACCCAAGCAAAAAGCTGCAGGCAACTGTTGATCTGAGACCAGCTGTGCTTTCTGAATCCTTCTCTGGACAATATAAAACATACATATTTTTCTATTGTAATATATTTTTAAATTCATTCCTGTGATGTTAAAGCTGAATTTTCAGCATCATTATTCCAGTCTACAGTCACATGATCCTTCAGAAATCAATCTAATATGCTAATTTGATGTTAAAGAAATATTTCTTATTATCATTAATACCATTAACATATATCATTATTTCATATTAACAGTTAATTCAAACCTATAGCTTAAAAAAGTGAACTAGAGCTAAAACTAGTTTGCTTTAAAAGACAGCACAGCTGTTCCCATTGATTCAAAAAGCACAAAACTATGAGTAATCATGAGGCCATGAACAAAAGTAGATCTTACTCCAGCATTTAGGTTTGTAGTTGACTGATAATTGTTGCTTAAATTATTCCATTTGCTTTGATTCGTGCTGCACTTGTGAAAAGAAGTATGCTTCATTGTATTGGATTTGCACTTGTAGTGTACTTCAAATCATAGAAGTACATTAAAAACTGTCCTTGCAGATAATATATTAATGAAATAAAAGGCCACTTAAGTGTACTTAAAGAGTGTACATTTTCATGACAATGTTTCTTAACACTTAAAGGGATATACTTCAGGGATAGCAAGTTCTAACAGACTTTTATAACTTTTAAAAAGTGCACTTGTAATAAAGTTAAATTAAAAGTTTTACTTTAAAGTATATTTTTAAATGATTATGTTTTAATAACCTTGTGTGGTTCTTTAAAGAAAGTGCACTTGTTTTGATGTGTTGGATAACATACTAAAGTTTCAATATTTTTCAGTTTATTTATTTTAAAAGCACTAAACTGTAACTTCATCATCACAAATATGTACTTTAAATGTATATTTAAATACATGACAAGTTTCAATAGAAATTAAATAAAAATATAATTTAGTTTACCATAAATGCTGCATATTCTGCAGTGCACTTATCATATTTCAAAGACAAACAGTAATTTAAATGTTATATACAAAGGTGTAATTTAAGTCTTAATTATGTCATAAAAATGTAAACTATAATACATTTTATTTAATTAAAATAACTTGGAATGAAGTGGGTGTTAAGTATACTATTGCCATAATAATTTAAAGTATGTTAAAGTGTACCTCTTTTTGCACATGCTGTTACTGTAACCAGACCCGATTTTAGGTGGCGTTCACTTATGGAAGTGTTTAAGTGTTGGTTATTATGGGTAATTTGCAAAGGTGAAAGTTAAAATTGGTCAAGGCCTCATTAGACAACAACATGACCTTACAAATACATGAGGAACATGGCTTAGGTGCAAATGAAGCGAAATGCATGAGCTCAAACACACACACACACACACTGGGATGGAAGCCGTGGCAGATGTGAGGATGGAAGTGGAAAAAATATAAAGAGGAAAAATACCTGTACAAAATATCGACATGAACGTTCCCTTTTCTGCAGCTGAAAACCCAAAGGAAACACGTTGGTTTAGTATCAAGCAGAAAATTTGACATTCTCAGGGTCTTTCACACCAAAGACAACCAATCGTCTTTTCAAGAAAATAATCACTGGGCTGAACAAAAGCATATTCGCTACCATGTCGGTCTAATGTACCTTTCAATCCATTTCCAACTGTATTTGTATCGTTTCATGTGCATTTAAATATTGCACAGGGTTTAAGGAACTCAGAATCTGTGTTGATATGCAAGTGAAATCTACAAAGCGAATGTTCGCCCCCATTGTGAATGGCTCCACAGGAATCTATAGTTTCTTTTCTGTTCTATTCAAAGTGTCATTTGCGTTTGGTGTGAAAGAAGCTTTGGAAGCACATAATTTACATAAATCACATCCTACTGAACCCAGAGGAAAAGATTAATCCACTTTTACATGTACGAGACAAGTCCAAAAACTTCAACGTGTCAGAAATGGCCTGCTCAAAAGAAAATCTGTGGAAAAACTGGAAAGGAACCGGAAATTTTATAACAGGACATTAACCTTAAACCAAAGAAAAATGCAGCACGTAATTCAAAGTATGGGTAAAACACAGTGAAAAACCAACACAGAAATATTTCTTCATATTCACACAGTGAAAAACCAATACAGAAATATTTCTTCATATTAACACAGTGAAAAACCAATACAGAAATATTTCTTCATATTAACACAGTGAAAAACCAATACAGAAATATTTCTTCATATTAACACAGTGAAAAACCAATACAGAAATATTTCTTCATATTAACACAGTGCACTGAACCCTATGTTTACTGACTTTTGAGAGTGTTGAGGAGTTTCTGGGCTGGTAACTGCTGGATTGTTGGATGAGTTTAAACAGGCTGTTTACCAGCAAAACTTAATAACACTCTGAAGAAGGTAGATGACCATGCTAGTCAAAACCAACTGCACCTTATGTCTTTATCTTTAATGTGAAATTTTGATTTTGATGCATTCTGTTATATAAATGGAGCAACCGGTCATTTACAGTTCTCAAGTCTATTTTTTAGAAATGATTTCTATTTCTGCAACATAAAGCAGCTTATAGACTGGGTACTGATTATATATATATATATATATATATATATATATATATATATATATATATATATATATATATATATATATATATGAATGCGTTAATACCATGTTAATGCAACTAACGGCACTAATTTTATTAATGCGCGATTTACGCAGCGCACATTTTCTGTTTGATCCGTGGCGTAGCCTGTAGTTGGAGAATTTGAGATCAGCCGAGCTGCAGTCCGAGCACGATGCACTGCTCATATCTAAGGTAAATCATTAACACCATCACCCCTTACAGTACATGTGTTTTATTGAACTAAATACATTACAATCGGTTAAAACGAATACGCAGGTTACTTTTTTTAATAAGGGTAGATGTATTCAATATGTTTTCATAGCACTCAGCTGACATGTTTGTTTGAAGGACAGTGTTGACCAGGATGTGGAATAGTGTGTTTTGTCAATAAAAAAAGGGCTTTTATCCCATATTATTTTTCCCCTGATTGACATTGATATTTTTTGAATAATCCTTTAGCTTTGTTTCTAAGTTTCAGAAAGAAAGAAATCAGATGAGTTAAATTACCTTTCATTTACTTTCTAATAAACATATTTCACTAAATTATCAAAAAATACATGATAGTCAAAAGTTGCGTAACATAATGTAACACGTAACGGAAATGTTCAAAGGTTTGGAGTCAGTATGATTTTTTGGAAATAAATTAATACTTGTATTCAGCGAGGATGCATTAAAGTGACAGTAAAGACACCAAAGGCCCACTGAAATCAAAATTGAAGTTTTTTTTAGCTTTTAGTATGACAATGATGTCAGCCTTAAAGTTATGAATAAGCTGGTGTGTTCCAAAACAATGACAAAATTCGCATTTAGGAGATATGCATTCAAAACGCACAGTCTCTCACTTCCGTTCAAACGAATTACAGATTTTGATGACATCATCACATACTTCACCTTCTCATCAAATCTTCTGTCCAATCAAATGCTCTCTAAAATCTAAAGCCCGCCCCTATACTGCTGAAGCTGCAGCTGAAATCGCTCCGTTTTTAAAACATTTACTAATTTCTACATGAGGAAAGGCATATAGCACAATATAAATGCAATATGAAACGATTCAGTGTATGCTTTCAGTTGAGGCGAATGAAGTCTGTTTTCACGTTAGTGCAACAGCGCACACACAGTCTTGACCAGAGCCGTTGACTAGAGACACGAGAGCGCAGCGCGGATGATATGTGCGAGTCCGCGCAGACAACAATAATATCGGACCCATTTGAACTCTGCACATAATGCTGCATTTCAAAGAGATATGGAGGAGATTATGATGACAAACGGTTAGAGAAAACTGGCTTTACCAAACAGAAAGGCTCTAGTCAAACCGACACAGTGTATTACTGAAAAGCTATTGGCTGCTTCAAAAAAGGGGAGGACCTGCTAACAGCTGGAGCCGTTTCAGGAGAAATTACGTCAACACATTAAATAATGCGGCGCTTTTCAAGGCAATTCAGCGAGCCTTTAAGAATATTACAAAAGACTTAAATTTCAAATAAATTCCTTTTTTAACTCTCTATTCAATCCTGATTTTTTAGAAATATGAAGCAGCACAACTGCTAAAAAACATTGTTAATAATTAAAAATGTTTCTTGAGTATTAAATCAGCACAGAAGGATCATGTGACACTAAAGACTGGAGTAATGATGTTGAAAATTCCGCTTCACACGACAGTAATACATTACATTTTAAAATATATCCGAAGAGAGTATATGCGAACAGTTCTTTTAAATTGTAATATTATTTACAATTTTTTTTTACTGTATATCTGATCAAATAAATGCAACCTTAGTGAAAATCTAAATAAAATCTTATATTTGGAAATACCAGCAAAAAATTAAATAAAAATAAAATTGCCATGGATCTTTGTTCAAACATCCCTGCTGTCACCAGTGAGAGCAAGACTCAAGGAACACAAGCTCATTCCCAACATGCCATGTTTTTACATTTAGACAGGGTAAAAGGTATTTTTAATCTGGTTTTGGCCGTCTTGAAGACCGGGCCTTCAGTTTGACAGCTTCTGATTATAGTTGTGATTGCGCAAAAACTCTTCTCCTCACCACATGAGTAAAGAGCAGCGAGGTCTGAGAGGAACAAGTGTGTGTATGTGTGTGTAGTCCATGAATTATTGAGTCTCAAAGAGGAAGAGCGAGGGATTGGAACAGATAAAAATAAATAGCAGGCAGGTCTGTCGGCCCATCTCTGCTGGTGCCTGAATGTTAATGTGGGTTGATTCTGTCTGACGGGCGGCAGCCATCTTTAGCAGCACCTGCCTGAGATCACAGCGCTCCTGCGGATCAGCACATTACTTTCAGTCTTTAGCGGCTCCTGTTAGCGCCTCTTCAGGTTCTCTAATCTGTAAAGTATCTTGATCTTACCGTCACAAAGTCCTTTGGCCCAGCCCAATGTCACACAATCCAGGGAATCTCTACTGAGTTTTAGTCGACTGACAGTGTCTCACAACAATTCGGTGCAGGGCTCAAAACTTTCTAATCTGAGAAGCACATGAGAGAAACGGATACCTGCCTGCCATGTTCTCATGCGCTAATTGATCCAGCGAGTGACATCCAGTTAGCATTTTGGAAATACATTTTTATTTTTGGCAGGACAAACAAATAAGAAGAAGTCGGGAAGATGTGTGTCAGATTAAAAAGGTCAAAACACTTTTGGCACAATGTCTTTCGCAAATTTAGTAGTTAAACAACATATGATATATTGCAGAAATAGCAAGAATAGTATGTTAGTATGCTAATTTGAACATACAGAATGATTATAAATGGACGGACCATGTGTCATTTCCGTGACAAACTATGAAAAATTATTTTTTTAATTAATCTGAAATAATATAAATATTAGATGAAAAAATACAATTAAATGCTGCCTAGGTAACTAACCAAAATAATTAAATCAATGGATAGTTAATAATTAAATAATTAAAAATCAATAGTATTACTAAAACTAAAACTGAAATAAAAATAAATAAACTCATGACGATAAAAATAATTAAAAAATATATATATACACATGACAAAATCATACAACAAGCTCACTAAATCAAATTAAAATGAAAACTGAAAACAGAAAGTGCAAAAATCTGTTTCAAAATATTGATGACCACTATATTAGTATAAATAATATTAAAATATCACTGATTTCAACATCATTCCAGGTTTTATTTTATTTTTTAATTTTAGCACTTAAATTACTTAAAAATATAAAAACGAATCACAACTAAATTATCAAAATAGAATTAATATGAAAGCTGAAAATATTAAAATAAAATCTCATTAAAAAATATAAATAAACACTATAATAGTATATAAATAATACTAAAATAACACTGAACTCACTGAAAACGATAAAAAATAAATAAATAAAAATAAGATAAATTAAAAACAGTAATTAAATGGTGCAAATTCATATTTGTTTGCGGCATATTTTATTAGAGTATCATTTTATTAGTCGAGTCTCTGGTGTGCTTTTGTGTTCACTATTTTTGCACAAGCTGCTGTTAATGTAGAGCCTTTCCCTCCCTTACACTGTTGGATTTTTTAAGATGTAGTTGCCAGCAGCCGAGCTGATGTGTTTTAAATCAGTGATCTCTGTATTGAAGCAGATGTTTTGTCTGAAGCATTACTTCTACGTTCACAGCAGCTTAAATCAACCAGCTGTGAAATTCAAAGGCAGATTCGGTTTAAAATTACCGCTCAGATTAATTAGCATAAAGGCGATGGGAGTGTGACTCCTCCATCAAAAAGTGTGAGTGTGACGCTCACTGATCACTGCTGCTGTGGAAAGTGAAGTTTGCAGAAATGTGGGTGGAAACAAAGTGTGAATTTCGCAGAAAGATGCGTGAAAACAGGTGTTTGTGTTCCACGGTTGGGCATCCCAATCTGAAAATTACAGTCTTAAGAGCCAAGTTAATTAATTTTGAGCGCTCCTGTAGCGCAGACAGCAGAGCCCTGTCAATAGAACCAACAAGGTCATGGGTTTGATTGTTTAGAAAACGCATGAACTGATCAATTTTTACCATGAGTGCATTGCAGTCATGGGGTGGCAGTGGCTCAGTGGTTCATGTAGATTGTCTACAAACTGAAAGGATGGTGGTTCAATCCCCGGTTCCACCTGACCAAGTGTCGAAGTGTCCATGAGCAAGACACCCAACCCCAGCTGCTCCCGATGAGCTGGATGGCACCTTACATGGCTGACATTGCCATCGGTGTATGAATGGGTGAATGTGAGGCAAAATGCAAAGCACTTTGGATGGCCATAGGGTCTGTTAAAAGTGCTATATAAATGCATTCCATTTACCATTTACTTTGGATAAAGTGCTTGTGGAATGCATACATTTTAATTATAATTATGTTATTCTATAGAAACCAATGGCAGTATTGCAACAGATCAGTATTGGAGGTGGATTACGGGCATCTTAAGAGATGGGTGGACTTGTTTTTCTGGACAAGCTGGCGTCTGCTCCGGACCTGGAAGATCACTACGTGCCTAATTCCGGGGTCAAAGCGACAACAAGTGATCTATGGACATGTGAATCTGATTAACTAACAATGTGTGGAAAACTGTCTATTTTCTCCTAGCCAATTAGAATCATTCAACTTGCGGTAATGACAGGGTTAGACCTCAAAAACAGTATAACTGTTGAAAAATTGTTTGTACGAATTCTGGTAGAAAGGGAGCGTGGTCTACGAACTCCTTGTGAGACTTGAAGCTGGCTTCTGCTGATGAAACTGCAAACTATTCTTAAAGGGATAGTTCACTTTAAAATAAAAATTCTGTCATCCTTTACTCACCCTCAAGTTGTTTCAAACCTGTATGAATTTCTTTCTTCAGCTGAACACAAGGGAAGATATTTTAAAGAATGTCAGTAACGAAACAGTTAACTGGAGCCATTGACTTCCATAGTAGGAAAAAAATATAAATACTATGGAAGTCAATCGCTCTAGTTAACTGTTTGGTTACTGACATTCTTCAAAATATCTTCCCTTGTGTTCAGCTGAAGAAAGAAATTCATACAGGTTTGAAACAACTTGAGGGTGAGTAAAGGATGACAGAATTTTCATTTTAAAGTGAACTATCGCTTTAAGTACATTTTTCTTTAATTAATTACACTCCTGACTCTTTATTTTTCAATAAATAAATATTTATTTTCTGGTCTTTGATCCTAAACTGTTTTACCCTAACAAGACAAATATAGATAATTTCCGTTATAGTTTCCAACATTTCAAATTTTCATTTAAGTTAAAACTGAATTAAAGTTAAATTAAAAAAACAGAAGCACATAAAATCACTTAAACTCAAAATTAAAACTGAAAATATAAATATAAAAGGTATTCCAGTATATAAATAATACTAAAAACACTAAATGAATCCATCAAATGCTAAATGCTACAATTCTTACTGAAGGCTCAATGAAGCAAAAAGTTATTGGCACTTCCTAGGATTTAAGGATTGTTAATTTTGGACGCTGTGTAATATTAATACTCATCTACATGCACACAATGTATTAAAAAATGTGTTGAGTGTCTGATCTAGTCGTCAGCTTGTAACAACAAACTACACAGAGGTCTAAAGAAAATAACGTCAAATCGGACCTCTTAAACTCCGCAGAAACTTTAATAACGCCGGTGATTATTCAAGCCGCATAATGTCCTCAGAGCGTCAGGAGCCTCAGGGCGGTGGGAGTTTTTTTGCACCCTAGTAAAACCTATTTTTAAACAGACGGCTGACTGCGAAGAGAAACACAGGGGATCATTCATCCTGACAAACACGGACATCATTAAAAAAACACCCACTGCTCTCCTCCTCCTGCTCTCCATACTGACTGCATCAAAGAGGAAGTTTCTCGCTCACGCTTTATCTCTCGTGCTCTTTCTGCCAATTTCAGTTTTTTCTTTGTCGTCTGGTAAAGTAAAACATAATAATAATAAGTAATGATTAGCTTTTCCAGACCATTGTCAGACACTGCCTCAGTATCACGTCTAAACGGGTCTAGACTACATGTCATGATGTCAAATGCAGTCCGGATACGTCAAACTAGTTACACTTTCAGCCTCAGGCGGCACATCTATGCGGTGTTTGATGCATTTTGCATGTTAAATAATTTAACAAAAATTCACAATCTCCATCAGCTCTAATCTGATTGGGTGGGTTTTACAGATTTTATTTTTCCTTCACCTGGATGCAATATAAAAGTTACCAGGTTGATACAATGTGGATTTCTGAAGATAAATGTACTGTATTTGACAATGCTTGTGATATTTATCAGAATTATGATTGAAAAATCATCGAGCCCCACCTGTCCCCAATCGCCCCAACAAAATGGTAATTATTTAAGCTTTAAAGGGATAGTTCACTTTAAAATTAAAGCTCCACTGAAATCAAAATTTACGTTTTTTAGCTTTTAGTATGACTGTGTTAGCCTTAAAGTTATGAATAAAGCTGGTATGTTCCAACACTATGACAAAATTTGCATTTAGGAGATATAAGCATTCAAAATTTACAGTCTCTCACTTCCGCTAAAACGAATCTCAGATTTTGGTGACATCATCGCAGACTTCACTTTCTCGTCAAATCTTCTGTCCAATCAAAATGCGCTCTAGAATCTAATTTCTACATGATGAAAGGCACATAGCACACTATATATGTGATAAGAAACGATTCAGTGTAAATATGCTTTCATTTGAGGCGAATAAAGCCTGTTTTCACGTTAGTTTCACACACTGCAGCAGCACACACACCCCAACGGCTCAGGTCTAAATTTAGACTACAGACACGCGAGCGCAGCGCGGCGCGGCTCATATTGCCGAGTCCGGACTCATTTGAATTCAACAAACATATCGGACCCATTTGAATTCCGCACAGAATGCTGCATTTCAAAGCGATATGGAGGAGATTATGATGGTAAACAGTGTTAGAGGAAACTGGCTTTACCAAACGGAAAAAGGTCCACTCTTGCGCTCTAGTCAAACTGTATATTAACGAAACGCGATTGGCTGTTTCAAAAAAGGGGAGGAGCTGCTAACAGCTGGAGCCGTTTCAGGGGAAATTACGTCAACACATTGAATAATGCGGAGTGTTTCAAGGCACTTTAGTGGACCTTTAAATAAAAATAAAAAAAACATAGATTGTCAGGAACCAAACAGTTAACTGGAGCCATTGACTTCCATAGTATTTTTTTTCCTACTATGGATGTCAATGGCTCCAGTTAACTGTTTGGTTACTGACATTCTTAAAAAAAAATCTTCCCTTGTGTTCAGCTGAAGAAAGAAATTCATACAGGTTTGAAACAACTTGAGGGTGAGTAAAGGATGACAGAATTTCATTTTAAAGAGAACTATCCCTTTAAGTTTGCCTGTTAACATTTCTTTGATTAACATTACATTTTAACCCTTTCATGTGTACGGTTAAAATATTTTAGCTGACTCCCAGTGTTATTTTTTTTTAAGGCGACCGTTATTTTAGAACGTTTCCCCTAATTGTTTCCATGGCGACGCCTCATGCTTATCACGTGACACACCACAACCAAAATAGCGCTGTATGACATTCAGATCCAGATTCATTCAGATATATATATATCGATGGTCAGATGTATGTGACAGATATATCACTTTTATTAAGTTTTTTTTATTCAAAATATTGACAAACTTGCTTACCATGTCATCAACTATCTAATAATCCAATTGTCAGTGTGTTTTGTCATTTAAAAACCGTTATAAATTATCTTGATTTTGATCTATAATGTGAGATGGTAATGCTCAGAGTCCAGTCAACCATCAACCAGATTTACAGCATGTACATTCATCAGTTTCTCCTGAAATAAGTAAGTGACCGGTGAACCGGGAGAAGAATCGAGTAAACTTTATAGTTACTTAAACTATGTGTATCTGATATGAATAAAACATGTCGGCAAATTATATTTCAATGGATTTTTATTGCTGCTTCCATAGACACCAGTGTGTACTCTACAAACTCTAAATGTATTGTTTTACTAGTATGTATGTGTATTTAAAGGTTTGAAACCTAAAATAAACATGTGGTTGAAAACACTGCATGATATTATGTCAAGTGCTGAGCGCGTCTGCATCTGGCTCAGCGCCAGCCAGCACAAAAACACAGTTTGAATCTGGCAGTTATGTCACGTCACTAAACATTCTGAATCCCATATCCCGGGACTGTACTCTCAGGGGCACAAAAATAAAAATCCCACGTGGGACTACTCAAAAGGTGGTAGAGATCGGCACAAACAAATGAGAGTTTGATCTCACGAAAATGTGTAAATATTATGAGTGTGCAATTTCTTGGAATGTATCCTATCCAAGAGCGTGTCATATATACGCCATAAAGTGCATATCATATGCACGCGAAAAACTGCGTAGCATATGCACGGCAAAACTCATTTTGGCGTATACATATCCACGAGATTCCACACTCTTACTATTTATACGCATTACCATGAGATCGTGTTGAAAATGAACAAATTTCCTCCCATTTGTCGAAACCCACTTGTCATGTCTCTATACCCCACCAGTGGGGCGCGCCCCACACTTTGAGAAACGCTGCGCTACACAGACATACCTATTTCAAATGAAACCCAGTTGAAATTCATGCGTGTTATACACACACACACGTTTGTTTTTGTGACATATGGGGACATTCCATATATGTGTAATGTTTTTTTATACTGTACAAACTGTATTTTCTATCCCTTTACACTGCCCCTGCCCCTAAACCTACCCATCACAGGAAACATTTTTACTTTCTAAAAAAAACTCATCCTGTATGATTTATCAGCATTTTGAAAAGAGACATGGCCAATGTCCTCATATTCCACACTCTGCTTGTAATACCTATGTCATTATACACATTTGTGTCCTCATGTGTCACAAAAACACGCCCCCCCCCCCCCCCCACACACACACACACACACACACGCACGTGGAAGGCATCTTGCACGACTAGAAAGCCTATCTTTTAGCATTCCGATTCTGCAAGTAACGTAACTGTGATGTCTGCTCTCAAATGGTATTAAATTCCATTCTCTGTGACAAATCATGTAAGAACAGTCTTATGAACAAATTAAGTAAAGAAATTGTTCTGCTTGTGCTCATGAATGAGGCTAATGTCTGAGGAAGAACTAGTCACTGCAGCCTTATGAAAATTAAATACACTTCGGCAAACTTTTAACGAGTGTTTTGACCCACTTAAGTATGACTTAAGTGAATCATTTTATGCAATTTCACAATCATTACCATTGTCTTTGAAATATGGTTAAAGTGTACTGCTGAATGTACTGACAAGAATTTATGGTAAAGTAAAATATATTTTAATGTAATTTTTAATGTAATTTCTAACTCCGATGGCTCAGAAAGGCCTCCATTGACACCAATGACATTTCCTCTCTCAAGACCCATAAAGGCACTAAAGACGTCGTTAAAAGCCCATCTCACTACAGTGGCTCTGCAATAATTTTATGAAGCAACGAGAATAGTTGTGCGAAAAAAAAACAAAAACAAAATAACGACTTATATAGTGATGGGCCCGATTTCAAAACAAAGATTCAAACTGTTGCAAATCAGTTTATCGATTCATGATTCAGATTGCAAATGTCATGTGATTTCAACAGTTTGGTGGTTTGACATGTGATCCGAATCATGAATCGATACATTGATTCATAACTAGTGATATGAAACCGAAAAAGGATCATGAAACCGATATTTATTTTTTATAATCAATACCGATACCGATTATTTGCATGTTTATGTGCCGATAACTGATATATATATATAATATATATATATATATATATATATATATATATATATATATATATATATATATATATATATATATATAGCATAAATAAAAGCATTCATTTTAAACTACAGTTTTAAAAAGTTTATGTGTTTAATAGACTAATAAAGAGTGAATATTCTCTGGAATATGAAAACATTGGTAAAGCTGATGTATTCGCTGGTTTCTTTATTTTTCTTAAAGAGTCAATCTGATCTAGTACGGAATCAAAATTAATGTTTGTGTCAGTCTATGAAATGCTGATGACCGAGCGCTGTTTTCATCTCTGCGTTTAACTTACATGTCTCACGGAGATAATAATCATATATCTACCAATACCAATATAGCTAACAATCATAATAATTCATTTTCGCGGAGCTGTAATTAATTTGACGTTTATTATAAAACATCGAATTGTTTTATAATGTTAAATGTTATATAGCAGACGTTAATATAATTTAAGGAGTTTTAAACGAGTCGGTCTTGTTTACATACTGTGACCAGATACCTATGGACTAGCCTATATGCTGGAGCAACAACTCGATGAGAGAACGGCGGAACGCGACTGAGCATAAACACAGAGGCCCTTTTATTAAAAAATAAGTTTGGCCCTTTTATTTCCAACATGCTCTCATTCATGGCTGTTTTATTTCATTCATGTGAAGTTACATCTTTATTGTGACATGATGACGGATTACCTGACTGACTCAGTGAGTTCGTCTCTAGTGCTAAGTTTAAACTAAATAACTATACATATCATCATCTCATAACATCTTATTTGAGGTTATCTCAATTTAATATTACTCTTATGTTAAACAAAGTTGATTAATTAAGGGATGCAGGTTATTTTACCTATGAACACCGCTGTTGATAATCTCCCTTCAGACGCAGTCTAAAAACGTCCACAAGATGGCACCATTTATCGGTAAATCCGATATTACAAAACCGATACCCGATTATAGGAAAATGCTTAAATATAGCTTAGATATCCGATAAAATGCTAAGATATCCGATATAGCAGTCGATATCTATTCATAACCGTTCAAAGCTTTGTTTTGAAATCGGCCAATCACTATACAATTCGTTATTTCGTGTTTGTTTGTTTTTTACACACAAAAACTATTCTCGTTGCTTCATAAAATTATAGAACCACTGTAGTGATATTGGCTTTGTAATGGCGTCTTTAGTGCCTATATGGTCTTGAGAGAGGAAATTACATTGGTGTCAATGAAGGCCTTTCTGGGCCATCGGATTTCAACAAAAATATCTTCATTTGTGTTCCGAAGATGAACGGAGGTTTAACGGGTGAGAGTGAGGAATTAATGACAGAATTTTCATTTTTGGGTGAACTAACCCTTTAAAAATAATTATTTAAAATATACTTTGAAAACATTTAATGTGACTATTACAAAGTGCATTTTTTTTTTTTTTTTGTACTTATTGTGTTAAGAAACAAAAGCTACGTTTCCACCACAGGAGCTTACCTCAGGAACTAGGGACTTTGGGGTTGTACTCTTTGTGTTTTGACTACAGGAACCAGAGTGCAACCACCATTTTTAGAAGTATTTTGCAGTGCGTGCAGTAAGAGTTGTTTGCTATTCGAATCAACAATGGGGTTAAAAAAAAAATGACAGATGGGCAGACAACGAAGTTCGGACTTTATTAAAGGGATACTCCTTTTTTCATATTAAACCATGTTATTCCCTTAACTAAAACTATTTGATACATACCTCTCTTGTCTCAGTGTGTGCACTTAATCTCTCTGGCGCGCGGTGACATTTTGATAGCATTTAGCTTAGCCCACTAAGCCCAGTTCATTCACTATTGTACCAAACAGAGATCAAATTAGCAGTACCAAACACCTCCATGTTTTCCTCTATTTAAATACAGTTACACGAATAGCTGAACGATCAAGTATGGTGACACAAAATAAAACGTGGCGCTTTTCTAAGCGGGTTAAAAAGGATAACTATAATGTTTGGTGGAATAGCACTTCTGAGAGTACTTTGACTCGGCGCAGTAAAAAGTCACAGCTAAAAAAACACAAACTCCCTCAAATCCCCCCTCACCCTCTCATTTCCGTCAAATAGGAGGAGAGGATTTTTCAGAGAAAAGAAGAAAAAAAAATTGTCAAAGTGCACCTTTAAGTAGCCATGTAATAAGCAGGATAATGCACAGTCAGATGTTCATTATCACAAGATAAACACAGACAGATTGGTCAGGATTCCAACATGAAGCAGATATTTTGTTCATTGCTACTGCACACTCTGTACTCTCTTTCTTCTCACATAACAGAATAATTTGATCGCAAATCAATATTTTATGTCCCTTCATTTATTTATCTGGCGAGTAGCTGTGTAATGAGCTTTGCACCAGGGCCCCGATCTCTCTGTCAGGGTTTATTTAGTGATAATGACCAGCTCGCTGTTCATACATTACTATTCAAGTATTATTTGTCTGTGAAATAATCAGTCCGGTTCTGACATCAAAGTCTACACACGTTTTCCACTCTTTTTCATTCAAGAGACTGAGAAACCAAATTGTTGAATGGCAGTGTATTGTTGTGTTATCATCGATTACTATATGCCACATAAAAACTAAATAAACAATGTATAATTGTTGTCCAGACTTTCTCTTCCTATAAGTTGAATTACATATGTTATGCCTAAAATCAAAAATCTGGACTAGAGTTCATGTTGAATCCAAACTGACATTTCTATTTATTAATGACTAATAACTGCACAAATGTAAAATGTATCATCACACAGCTCTATATATAAAGTAGTATATTATATCTGCAAACATATAGTACACTCATGATATATACAGTACTATATAGTAAAAAAAGTTAACAAATAATAACTGAGCTCAGCAAGGTATCAAATATGCAAGGAATTTCTCTGTGTGCAACGGTGCACTTCAATTAATTTTATAAAGTTATTTGTGTCACGCAAAGAGAAAAACACAGACTGCAAATAAATGACCAACACAGGCAGAGCGTGTGTGGGGCTGATCAAGGCATAGCCTTCTCCTGACGCTGGCTATAACTGCTGGTCTAGGATTGGTTTTCTCCATAATAATAGCATATTGTGTTTGCGTTCAAAAGAGCGGAAAGGTTTCTATTTACATGTTTTTCATCGTTGAGCATTATAGCAAATAACAAACATAACTGTTGATTTCTTGAACACAATAGTCAATCAGGGATGTTTAAGTTAGCACGGGTTCTGGACGCTTGCAAAACCACTCATTATAACAAAGTGTAGACATTATGTAAATAAGAGATTATGCAGTCAGCTTCATTTATTATAAGAGAAGTTTCAAGACGCAATGAACTAAGATGAGTGGCAGATTTTGATTATAAAGGGAGAGTGGTTTTTACTCGCTTCTTGCCTTGCCAAGTGTTGTCAATAGTCGCTGATATACCTGATGATTTTGGAGATAATTATGTAAAATGCAATTTATCATTGTGAAAGCGCAACTGAAAGCACAAGCTTTTGTGTTAGATTATGTTGTAATGCTACATAGCAAACCTAAACTGCTTGATTTTATTATTGTACAGCTTTTTATATAAAGTTATATGTAAAATATTTTGCTCACATAGAGATTGGAATACAGCATATTGAATCATAACTGTCTGATTGCTTGTATTATCACAAAACGTAAAAATTATTATCACCCAGGTCCTATCTATGGAAGCTTTTTCCACCTCAGAATAAAACACAAAAAGCTAATTGGGACTTTTAATTTTACAAATCTGCATTTATTTATTTTTTATGACAGATAAAAACTCACAATTGCAAGAAAATATAAGAAAAAAGTCAAAACTAACTTTTTTTAATGACAGAAACAAGAATAATATGCTAAATATGACTATACAACATGATATTAAAAGGTTACTTCCGCAATTTAGCATTCGGTTTTGTATCAGTAGAAACACGGGAGTATATTCGAATGATCGTCTCTTTGCTTTGGAACGTGTATATTGTGAAAAGCGTAACAGAAATAAACTGGACTTGACTTGGCATTTGACTGATAAACGTTGAGTTTATTTTATTGTTGTATAAACACAGTACCTTGTTGAGACTCCGGGCAGCACTGTCTTTTCCCCCAGGGGTGAGATTCCGGAGTTGGATGTCCAGCAGGTCAATGAGGTGGCCCATGGCCCGTACGGTGTAGGTGATGTCCCCAGCATGCATGTGGCCCTTGGTCTGTTCGGAAAGCTCACGGGAGATTATAGCAGCAGGCTCACCTGCTCTGATCTACAACACACACACAAACACACACACACACACTGTGAGTCGAAACTCATCACACATAGAAATGCATGTTCATAAGTTGTGTGTGTGTGTGTGTGTGTGTGTGTGTGTGTGTGTGTGTGTGTGTGTGTGTGTGTGTGTGTGTGTGTGTGTGTGTGTGTGTGTGTGTGTGTGTGTGTGTGTGTGTGTGTAGACAGTCACACTGTAATACTTTTCAGGGGACTCAACCGTCAAATTGCTTATTTACAGCTGTCTTTGCATATTAAGCTGGCATAAGAGATTCTGTTCATTATAAGACAATATGCACACATCACCTTTAACTAAACTTCACTACAAAAAAACAAAAACAAAAAAACACTTGATTTTTCATTGTTCATTTACACAAACCATCTGAATGAACTGATTTACTAAACTGATTATGCTGCATGAAAATGTAGCTTTCTGACAGTCAGCAAAACTGAAGGTGTTAGAATAAGTGTTAGTGTTCCTGTAGCTCAAACAGTAGAGCGTGACGATAAACAACACCAAGGTCATGGGTCATCTGATTCCCAGTAAATGCTTGAGAGATACTATGCATACTTTGAAAGTAATTTTTGATCAAAGTGTCTCAGGGATCACTAGCCCCAATATAGCTAAAAAAGTAATAATAATAATAAAAATATGTATAAATATATATATATATATATATATATATATATATATATATATATATATATATATATATATATATATATATATATATATATATATATATATATATATTTTTTTTTTTTTTGTATTAAAATATAAAAATTAAACCACTAAATAAATATAACTTTTAATACTAATACCATAAAATAAAAACTGTAGGCTATGTATTATTATTTTTATATTATTATTAATTAATAATCACTTTTTTAAGCTATATCGTTTGAGGTTTTATCTATAAAACTGCATCATTATATCTTTGTATTGATATTTATTTGAAATATAATTTTTAAGCTGACATACAAAAAAATACAAATAAAAAATTAATTTCTTACCGGATCATCTTGCAAGTATTACAGGTCCTTCTCAAAAAATTTGCATATGTGATAAAAGTTCATTATTTTCCATAATGTAATGATAAAAATTTAACTTTCATATATTTCATATATTCATTGCACACCAACTGAAATATTCCAGGTCTTTTAGTGTTTTGATACTGATGATTTTGGCATACAGCTCATGAAAACCCAAAATTCTCAAAATAATTAACATATCATGAAAAGGTTCTCTAAACGAGCTATTAACCTAATCATCTGAATCAACTAATTAACTCTAAACACCTGCAAAAGATTCCTGAGGCTTTTAAAAACTCCCAGCCTGGTTCATTACTCGAAACTGCAATCATGGGTAAGACTGCCGACCCGACTCTGTCCAGAAGGCCATCATTGACACCCTCAAGCGAGAGGGAAAGACACAGAAAAAAATTCTAAACGAATAGGCTGTTCCCAGAGTGCTGTATCAAGGCACCTCAGTGGGAAGTCTGTGGGAAGGAAAAAGTGTGCACTGAAAAAACGTGAAAAAAGTGAAAAAAAGTGAAAAAAAAGTGAAAAAAAAGTGAAAAAACGCTGCACAACGAGAAGAGGTGACCGGACCCTGAGGAAGATTGTGTAGAAGGACCGATTCCAGACCTTGGGGGACCTGCGGAAGCAGTGGACTGAGTCTGGAGTAGAAACATCCAGAGCCACCGTGCACAGGCGTGTGCAGGAAATGGGCTACAAGTGCCGCATTCCCCAGGTCAAGCCACTTTTGGGCTACAGAGAAGCAGCACTGGACTGTTGCTCAGTGGTCCAAAGTACTTTTTTCGGATGAAAGCAATTTTTGCATGTCATTCGGAAATCAAGGTGCCAGAGTCTGGAGGAAGACTTGGGAGAAGGAAATGCCTGAAGTCCAGTGTCAAGTACCCACAGTCAGTGATGGTCTGGGGTGCCATGTCAGCTACTGGTGTTGGTCCACTGTGTTTTATCAAGGGAAGGGTCAATGCAGCTAGCTATCAGGAGATTTCAGCAAGACCTGGCACCTGCTCACAGTGCCAAAACCACTGGTAAATGGTTTACTGACCATGGTATTACTGTGCTCAATTGGCCTGCCAACTCTCCTGACCTGAACCCCATAGAGAATCTGTGGGATATTGTGAAGAGAAAGTTGAGAGACGCAAGACCCAACACTCTGGATGAGCTTAAGGCCGCTATCGAAGCATCCTGGGCCTCCAGAACACCTCAGCAGTGCCACAGGCTGATCGCCTCCATGCCACGCCGCACTGAAGCAGTCATTTCTGCAAAAGGATTCCCCACTAAGTATTGAGTGCATAACTGAACATAATTATTTGAAGGTTGACTTTTTTTGTATTAAAAACACTTTTCTTTTCTTGGTCGGATGAAATATGCTAATTTTTTGAGATAGGAATTTTGGGTTTTCATGAGCTGTATGCCAAAATCATCAGTATTAAAACAATAAAAGACCTGAAATATTTCAGTTGGTGTGCAATGAATCTAAAATATATAAAAGTTTACTTTTTATCAGTACATTATATGAAAATAATGAACTTTATCACAATATGCTATTTTTTTTAGAAGGACCTGTATAATACTAATATGTATGGCTGTTTAAAATTATTTACTGTTTTAAACTTATAGTGATATAAACATAGAACATATATTTACTTAATTTATTTATGGAAAACCACAGGGAGACCTTAAAGCTTCTCTAAATAAATCTTTGGGAATTTTGGGAAGATGGTGGGTGTATGTTGTGTTTTTAAGCAACCCTATAGAAGTAAATTAATGATAAATATCTTTGAAACAAAAAAGCATGATGAATTGCACTAATAATAATAAAAAAAAGCATTATATTAACATCTTGGGTTACTTGACTGTAACCCTGTTCCCTGAAAAAGGAAATAGATGTGGCATATTCACTAGGGGAACATTCTGTTTGTCCGGTTGTCAAGCATGTGTGATGTTGTAAGCTCTGACGTTGACGTCATTAGAACGTGAGAGGCTATAAACAGACGCGAAACAGGTATGCCTTGAGGAATCAATTTGTTTAAAAAGATGCTCTCCGGACACCCCCCCAGTGTGGCAATGAAGCACAGCATCTCGTTCCCGCTTTTTCAGGGAACAGGGTTATAGTCAATTAACATGAGACGTTGTCTTTCAAAAGCTACCCTCAATACTGTGAATTCATACGCTATGGGAACGAAAATACCATCGTCAATGCACTGGGAAGTGTCTGGACTCTTCAAGGTTGTGAAGTGTGTGTGCATGAATGTCAAAGAGGTCTAAGACATGAACTGTCGACTCAAGGACACGTGAGCCCGGAGTAGCAGGAATATACAAAATATGATATGAATATAATGTATAAATATAATATCTCAAGAATGTGTGCGAAGATGCCTCAGCTGCCTAGCTCCACAAATGAAGCTGGGGCGATTAGAGGGTGTTTTCCCAATGGAGCCCTGTCTATCCAGCCTGACAAGCCAGACCCACATCAAGATGTTTGGTCTGGAAACTCACCAATGACAGGGCTCAATTTTTGGAAAATGATTCGTAAGACCGCCGTTCGCCAGCTTCTGTGTTAACTAGTAGAACGCAAGCGCAACTCTGCTGTCATTATGTTAAGCCCTGCCCACCAAGTCTATAAACGATGTGATTGGCCTGACCAGAGTTTGTTTTTTACAGCTCAGACGTGTATTGAGAGTTGCTAGACGACACTCAGCAGATTAGATTTGCTGCTGCTAGGGTGCGTCTAGATTTCTAGGCTACTGTCTATCAGGACGTGGCAAATAAGGCAGCCACAAATACCCAAAGAGTAGTGGGGCATGTGCCTGCTGACAACGTTTCCTGCAGAAACTCCAGCACTGAAACAATCTGTACGGCATGCAGTAAACCATCTTTCAAAGGCACACCATTTAAGGGTATTCATTCTTCTAGCGGAAGGGACCCTGTCACTCTGAATAGTCTATACCACATCAGCTGGAAGCCCAGCATCTTTTAGTTGGTCCCCCTCAGGGTAAAACGTGAAGGTTCCAAAGTTCGGGCCGGGGATGAAATATTGTACCCTGCGCATGAGACAGAAGGAATCCTGATCAGAATCGCCCAGGGCGAGCCGTCGAAGAGGGATATTATCTCTGAGAACCAAACTCTGGTTGGCCAACGAGGTGCCATCAATAAGAGGAAGACCCTTGTTAATGGACCTTGATGGACCTTCATTTTCAAAAAAAATATTCAGTCTGTTTGGCCCTTTTGGTGCTTTTATTTTGATGCTTGACCTTTGAGATAGTAGCATCACTTCTAGTAATTAATTAGCTATTGTGTGTAAGGTCAATAGGTCAAATAGATGAACTGATCTCAACGGCAGTATTTTACATTGCACATTCTCTGCAGATCAAATCAACCTCCTGTGCTTCTCTGCAAGAACTGGGCAAAGATGTAAGAATCAAATGACTCTTGACTTCCCAAAGAATACAGCTCTGTTCTTTTAAGTCAAGGCAAAAACATGAGCGTAGACGAGAGGCACACACACTTGCATTGAGTTTAATCAAAACACTCCTCCAGCTAAAGGAAGCAATGTGTTTATTTGCTAATGAGACACAACAAGATGCTGTCTTCTGGGCTGCCTGCCGGCTCCACACACAAACACACACGCACGTGCGCTAATGCACGCACGCACACACATGTATACAAACACTGCATTAATTTCCCATTTGGAAATGTGTATTGATATGAGTGAACAGCACCTTCACATGTGTGGTACAGTTGACATGAACAACAAGCAAAAGGTGCTAGGAAAACATTATTTGTAGCTGTCTATATAATGCTAAAGGCTACTCCTCCTTTAGCATCCACTTTTTATACTTCATTTTTGTAAAAACAAGAACTTTAAAGTGTTTTTTAGAGTAGGACTTTTTTTTTTTTTTCTTTTTTTATTAAAATTAGGCCATGATTTACGCACCCTCAAAATAATTTATATGAAAAATGTCCTTATTTTTCAAAGCTTTATAATGGCAGTAAATGGTTATGTCATTTTTTGAAGTCCATAAAAGTGCATCTATCCATCATATAACTGCTCCTCTGGGCTCCGAGGGTTAATAAAGGCTTTCTGAAGTGAACTGGCTAATTGTGTAAGAATATTTAAAACTTTATAGACTAAAATAACTAGCTTCCGGCAGTCAGTGGTGCACGAGTTGACTTGCGCTAAAAGATTAACCCTTGAGCTCTTGATGCATGCGTGTTGACGAACGCAGAAGCAGAACACTAAAATCCACTTTGAGTTGGTCTGAACTGCCTTACAGTCAAAACTAAAGTCTGAATGCATCTGGTTGTCAAAACAACCACATACCGTAATTCCTCAAATAAAAGCCTGTGGTCAATTAAACGCTGGGCCTCTGATAGTGGCCGGGGGCGTGGTCAGCACAAACAAATTAAGGCTGGTCTTAAATAAAGGCCAGGGGAAAATGAGTGGATAATCTTCTAAATGCCTTTAATTTAATGTGCATTCAAGTTCATCGTAATGTACAGTAGGGTTGTGCCGTGCCGGCTGACCAACATCACGATGGAGCGAAACCATCATCATGCCACGCACCCTGTTGTGTGTCTTGGACACTATACTCTCAAAGAGCACTGTCCTTCGGATGAGACGTTAAACCGAGGTACTGACTCTCTGTGGTCATTAAAAATCCCAGGATGTCCTTCGATAAAGAGTAGGGGTGTAACTCTGGCCTCCTGGCCAAATTTGCCCATTGGCCCCTGTCTATCATGGCCTCCTAATAATCCCCATATACTGATTGGTCTCCTCTCCACCATAAGCCGGTGTATGATGAGCGTTCTGGCGCAATATGGCTGCCGTCGCATCATCCAGGTGGATGCCGCACATTGTTGGTGGTTGAGGACATTCCCCCTTCTAAATGTAAAGTGCTTTGAGTGCCTAGAAAAGCACTATATAAATGTAACTAATTATTATTATTATTATTAAATAATTTAAATACATTTGTAATCACACATTTGTAATAATGAATTTACAATTTAGTACATTAAAATATATATTTTTTAAATGTAATATCGAATAGCATACTAGTTAAAATTATAATGAAGTACAAGTATGTTAGAGTAATGTTTTAGTAATGTTTTAAAGTAAAAATTTTGACATTATGAAGGACACTTTTTTAAAGTGCACTTAAATGTGTTAAGTAGTCACAGAAGTGTGATTTCTTCAAGTATGCTTAAATGGCATTTTGTTTCATTAATATTATATAATCTAAAAGTATTTATCAGTGTGTGTGTGTGTGTGTGTGTGTGTGTGTGTGTGTGTGTGTGTGTGCGTGCGCGTGCGCGCGCGCGAGTGTGTGTGTGTGTGTGTGTGTGTGTGTGGTCCTGGTATTCCTTACTTAATAGGCACCAAATGCCCCCACAAGTAATACCAGAAAATGTTGACCTTGTGGGGCATTTTTCTGGTACCCATTAGGCGAAACAAGCTTATAAATCATACAAAATTATCTTTTTTGAAATTATTACATAGCAGTTTTTTGTGATGGGTAGGTTTAGGGGTAGTGCTAGTGTAGAGGATAGAATATACCGTTTGTAGAGTATAAAAACCATTACATGTATGGAGAGTCCCCATAAAACATGGAAACTGAGTGTGAGTGTGTTTCATAAACCTTCTGGTTGATGATGTTGACCCATGTGGAGGTGCAGTTGCTGAGGTCGGGCCCCTGCTGGTCCCACAGTCCCTCGGGACCCTGACAGGCAAACAAAGCCGTTCCTGCACAGAGAAGTGTGGCATTACTGCCTATCACTGTTGAGTGTTCATATCATGCTTTGTTAGAGGAACATAAACACATGCACAATAACATTTAAAAGTCCCGTCCTTCACTGCTGCATCCAGAACTGACAAGAAACGCAGTGATCAAACGTCTGTGATCATAAAAGAATGTGTAATTACTTCCTCTGATGGAGATAAAATCACTGCAGTGTGTGTATGTGTGTGTGTGAGAGAGAGAGAGAGAGAGAGTGAGTGAGTGAGCGACAGAGAGAGAGAGAGATGTAACTACAGCCAGATGCAGATGTGTGTGTGTGTGTGTGTGTGTGTGTGTGTGTGTGTGTGTGTGTGTGTGTGTGTGTGTGTGTGTGTGTTCGTTCCCTGGAGTGCATCGGTAAAGGTCAATTAAAGCTCATGGTGGGAGACATCTCATTCTTGTCTCTAATTAGAAGGACAGAAAGGAGAAAAAATGTCATATTCTTCCACTCGGGTGACTCTATCAGCACTCAGGTGCGATCACTCACAGACACACACATTCACACACACACACACAAATGTCCTGCTGCTGCCAGACCCAACAAAAACACTAACAACAAATCTGATTAAAGAAACACTAATGGTAAATAAACAAATACATGCATTATTAACACGATAACAATCAATATAATACCTCTGCCAAATCATATAGTCCATTATTCACAATATAGGGGACTGTTTATAATAATAGTAATGTTGCAGTAATGTTTTAATCATTGTAAAAACAGCAAATTATGTTACAATATTTTTTTTAAATCTATTATTTATTTGAAATATTATATATATATATATATATATATATATATATATATATATATATATTCATTCAATATACAGTAATGTATGCAATTTATTTTGTATTATTTAGTTTAGTAAATTACAATTTTTAAAAGTAAATAAAAAACAAACTTTTTATAATGAAAATTGTTACTTTAACTTTTTATCAATTTAATGCATCCTTGCTGATTAAAATAATTAATTTATCAAACTTTTGAAAGGTAGTATATATATTAGGGTAGGGCATTAAAAGAAAATCAATACAATTCTAGTATTTGTTGTTGCTGTTTGATTGATAGTTTATGAAGATATATATATATACTTTTTTTATTTTATTTTTTTATTTATTATATGGCCAGAGGACAAATCCTCCAAACACAGCTCCAGTCTGGCACTTTGAAAACTTCAAGAACAAACAACTAATCATGAAGAAACTGCCAATCACCTGAAACCATGGAAACCAGCCAGTCTGCAGACTGGAAATGTTTTGATAAGAGCAGGATGCAGCAGGAGAAATTAAGGGAAATATCAGTAATTTGATTTAGGGAAAGAAAACTAGAGGAACAAGAGTAACACATAACAGACAAAGGTAAAAGATGATGACAAAAAGAAGGAGAAAGAGAGAGAGAGTGAAGGGAGGATTTTTCTCTCAGCGCTGCAGTGGTGTGTTTGATGCATGTGCTGCGTTTGTGTTATTTGTGCTCCCGCTGTGCGCCGCTCATTTACTTCACATCCAGAGATTCACTAATAACCACTGAAAAAAAAAAGTACCACACAAACAACACACCTGGGTTACCAAAACAAGGTGTTAAACATGTAGTAAAGAGGGTTTATTTGCTTTGTAAAAACTGGTCAGGGCATCGTTATATGATTGCTAGCATGTTCCTGGTTAAGGTGACTTGATTTCTGAAATGAAAACCTAGTTCAGTAGTTAAAATATGATGGTGCAGGGCCTGTCCTAGTTAAGGGAAGGATGGGTTGGTGGGGGAATTGAGTCCAATATTTGGTGATGGTGTGCATGCGTTAGCAACAGATTTATAGACAGTTTTTTGTCATATTTGTGTCCCCAAAAAAGTTTTTAAAAAAATGATGGGAAGTAATTATACCCTGTCCAATGCATTAACATTAAAGGGTTACTTCAGCGATTAGCATATGGCTTTGTATCAGTAGAAACCCTGGAGTATAATCAAATGATTGTGCTTCCCCCCCTCATATCCCCTTGAGACAAGATAAATGCATTTTATTTCTGGAAAAATTCCTCCCGTGACGCAAATTGACGATATTTGCATCATCTTTAGAATGTTTGGCCAAAGGCTAAAGACTACAGCCAGCAGAGGGAGCCATTTCCACATGTTTTCAATCTGTACATGGGGGATGAGAGATCACACTCACAGAACAGCTCAGCTGCAGGCACTCATTTAAACGAATGCTAAGCAATGTAAGTGTTTTAACTTCTCAAATTAATTTCTATGAAAGTTAAGCTTCCAAAGGCATGAACTGAAAACACACCAGACTGAACACGCGCCATTAATGTATGCTGCGAGTGTGGCCGCGATTACCTTATCTCTCATCACGAGAGCTCATTAGCTCATTTATGACGTTAAATGTAATCTGACTCCTGAGGGAGACTCACGCGGCAAATCAATCGTTATATTGAACAGACACATTCAGTATTTAATTGTAGTGTCTGTTCTCTAACTCAGTATCTAACAGTAATCCAGTAGGTGGCTTTGGGAATGGCCTCACAGGGCAGCTAAAAATTCTGGGAATTGTAGTCTTTTCTCAGTCTAGAAAGCACCAAATTCAAAAATAATTTCACATTTCTACTACATTAATGACCCAGTTTAAATACAGATTCATCTTCCCAGCGCTGAAGTAACCCTTTAACTAACATTTTCGGAAAAAAAGAACACTCTCTGGGTCGGAACATAAGGGTTAAAAAAATAAAATAATAATAATCAATGTGCTAGACTAACTGGGATTAGTCACAGCACTTCTGTTGTGTTGGCCTATTGTTGATTTGATTGCTTATTTTGCCCACTATACTATTGAAGGTAAAAATTAAATGATTTGTAAACAAAAGCCCCATTCAGATGGCAATTGTTTCCAGCAATTGATAATAAGGTATTTTTATCATTTAAAGGGGCTAGTCTGTGATTTTATTGCCGTCTGAACCCAGAATGTCATTGTTTTTCTCCCACCACCTGCGTAAAAATCCCCGGCTGAATTACCTACTGTTTTTTGACAAACACTAAGGTCGTGTGGTGATTTAATTGCCGTTCGAATCCACATCTTTGAGTTTTAAAGAAGAGATCACTGCAAAACTAATTGTTTATATCCTTTTTGACCACTCCAGAGCAATCATATAATTGCGCATATTTACGAGATGCATTTTTTTTCATCACCGCTCAAAAGAGAAGAAAAACACGTAAACATTTGAAATGAGCCATTATTACGGCAGTTAAAGTTAGCCTATATAGGTTAAATTTGCAGGATTGTATTAACTTGTTTCCTCTCACTTGTTTCCTCTCATGTATATCTAGCAACTCAACATCATTGCCGTAGAAAGCAATGCAGATATTCGGGATAACTAAAGAGTGGCATGGGACACTCAAATCAGATCTGAACAGTTGCGATACACAATGTGGACGGTTATAATTTAAGATCAGATTCCAAATACACAAATAATCACATTCGGACTGACAGTGTGAACATAGTCTAATCAGCTTATTCTAAAATCCTCGTATAGCCTACTAAACGAGGCAAGGGTGTAGAGTTACATTCAAGCTATTTTAAGGCACAAAGAAATTATTTTCCTCGGGGGAAAGAACATTTAAATATGTAATTTTGATTATCAAAGTTGAGTTGAAGAGGATAAAAAGATTGGCATGCAATTTCACTCTTATAACTTTAGTTAGTGTGTAATGTTGCTGCTTGAGCATAAGCAGTATCTGCAAAGTTACAGCGCTGAAAGTTCTTCTTTGTCTTTTAAAGTTATGGTAGCTTATTGCCTACAAAAATGGCCGGTTTGGACTACAACGAGCTTCTTCTCGGGTTTGTGACATCATAAACCCTTGCTAGTCACCGCAAATGTGACTTCTGCCCGTAATGGTAGGGCCGTGGCATTTCCAGACAACCTGTGCTTGGCACTTCAGCCAATAAAAATACACAAAACTACATTTGACCATCTAACCAATCTAACACCACTGAGTTTTTCGGAGGGATGGGCTTCATAGAAGCAGCAAGCAAACAAGCCGTTCAAAGGACAGTGGAGACAGCGGTGTGGAATAAAGGTCAAATATATGAAAAATACGGCGGGAAAAAAAAGAAGTATTAAGACATGTTATACTGCGCCCCATAAACACAACCAAGCTTAGAAAAACATCACAAAACCACCCCTTTAAGAATCAACATTAAAAAAACGTGTGCGCAAAACAGGACAGTTACTACTGTCTACTAGATGATTCCTTGAAAACCGCAACTTACCGATTGTTCCAGCTGGGCATGGCTGCTTGGCAAACTGACCCTGTCGTGTTTTCGGCCAGGTGAGGGTGGAGTCAGTGACGGGGCTGCAGAACTCCACAGCGATATTGGGCAGGACAGAGGAAGGGTCTGCGCGCGTGGGGGCCTCGGGAGGAGACTGGCGGTCTGACGCTGTGCTCCGTGTGACCGGCGTCGTTGTCGTCGTGGCGGGTGATTTGGTTGTGGTGGTAGTTGTGGTGGTGGTGGTGGAGGTGGAAGTGGTCATCGTGGTGACGGTAACAGGGCGAGTTGTGGTGCGTGTTGTTGTTGTGTCCATTAAGACATTTCCCGAAGAGGAAGATTCTGGAATCAGACAAATACATTCTTCAAATGAGGTTTTCCGTAATTATGATCGTTATCAGAAACAAATATTTAACTGGTATGAGTAGTAACATTTATCCAGCAGCAAACTGCTCAAATAAAAACCAACCAAGCAGTGTCCCACATACTGAAATACAAAAGATTCTTTCTTTTGCAATTAGTTACCTTGGTTGTTCATAGTTTGATTAATTTGCACAAGACCTTCATTTCATTGATTGGTTTGGTCTGTCTATTTAAAGAAAAAGTTCACCCAAAATTTTTAATTATCCAATAATTTACTCACCCTCAAGGGTGTACATGACTAGATATATATGACTTTCTTCTTTCAGACGAAAATAAGAATCAGAGTTATATTAAATAATAATCTAGCTTTTCCCAGATTTGTAATGGCATTGAATAGAACCCGAGTTTTTGAAGTTTAAAAAATCACATCCATAAATTATAAAAGTAATCCATATGACTCCAGTCGGTTAATAAATGCACCCTGAAGGGAAAGTGATTGGTTTTTGTAAGAAAAATATCCATATTTAAAACGTTTTATAAACTATAATCCCTGGCTTCCGGCAACAGCCGTATGGTCAGTCACGAAAGACTAGAGTTCTGGCGGAAGGCTGACCTCTGACCCAAAGTATGACATAGCTCCTCTTCTCTCACATCAAAATCATCTGGGTTTTTTTTTCTGCTTTTCTCTAACCTCTTTGCTTCCAGGTTCGTTAATCGTTCTCTTTCAGGAAGGCATTTAGGCCTTGGATGGATGTGCTTTTTGGAGCTTCAAAAACTTGGGCACTATATTCGATGCCATTACAAAGCTGGGAAGAGCAAATATAACCCTGATTGTGTTCGGCTAAAAGAAGAAAGTCATACACACCTAGGATGGCTTGAGGGTAAGAAAATTAGGCAATGGGATAATTTTCATTTTTGGGTTCCTTTTAAACTCTGTGTTTCATGCAGTTCACGGTCAGTTCTCATTGTGTTATACTCAGACATTTTGTTCTTGTTTGATAGTGAAAAGTGTTTTTGTTTCTAGTTTCTAAAAAAAAAAACTTTAAAGGGGTCATATAATGGTATGCACTTTTACAAGCTGATTGAATGGAAATGTGTGTTGGCAGTGCCTGTACACAACCATCCTATAATGATAAAAATCCATCAAGTGTTTTTATCATCTCCTTATATGTTTTCCCCTGTCTCAAATGGAACCGTTCGGCCGTGTGACGTCACACGGCCCGACACCCCTCCCCCGACTGTTGATTGACAAGCCCTGCGTCCCAATTCGCATACTATCCATCCTAAATAGTATTCGAAAATAGAATTAGTATGTCCCAAATCGTAGTATGTTGAAAAGAGTATTCCAAAGATTCCCGGATGGTTTACTATTTCCGGTCCGAATTCACAGTATGGATCGATGGGCACTCTAACGGCTGATATTGCCCACAACCCATTGCGAGTTGGACGAGGATTCGATTAGAACTACAAACGCGGATAAAAAGCGTTAAAAAACTACAAACATGACGGATGTGCGAGTTCCACGGTTAAGTAGAGAAGTTTAGATAAAGGGGTTTGAGTGACCAACTATCAATATTTAACCTGACAAAAATATATTTATTCAGTGTTGTCACATTATATTTCACCCGCGGCAGCATTGAGAACTTTTGAAATGACACGTTTGGCCATTAACTTTTAAATGCATCATTATATTTAAACTGTAAATACATGAGGAGAGTCTCTGCATTAAAGACCCACAAATGACAGATCAACGAGCGGCTACATTTCTCTCCGATACGGTAGGAGATTAAACTGAATGTGAAGGATTTGAACTGTGACGAATCTGACGATGATTGACAGGGCAGATAAACGGTGACGGGGTGCACGTAACTAAGCGACAGAGTCCGTTAAAGATGGCGAAGTAGTATGTCCCGAAGCTTGCATACTTTTCTGCTACACACTCAAAAGTATATACTTTTTCTTCACAAAAAGAGTACATACTTTTAGGACGTAGTATAAGTAGGCGAATTGGGACGCAGCAAAGCAGTTTCATCTCAGACCCGCCCTGAGCGAGCTCTGTCACAGTCTGCCATTGTGAATAGGCTGGAGCAGAATGGCGTTTAAGCGATTGTAGTGTTCTGATCTTGGGTGCAATAATGAACACAGCAGTCATTCTGATGTTCCTAAATCTGTAAATCCAAACCGCTCAAGACGCAGTGGCTGAGTTTTGTTTTCGTCAATGTTTTTATGTCTGCGCGAACCGTGAAGCATTTCTCATCATTGAGTAGTTTGAAACGCGTAAGTTACACGTTTCACGATGAATGCGGCTAAAGTGGGTAAGTTACATTACGGCATGCTTTCTATGTATGACGTTCTCAATATAATTCATAATCCCACGTTTATAATGAACAACGCGTTATGGTTGTGTTATTACAAACTGTGTACACCAGTTTTAAAGTTAACGTGGACGTGGTAACTAACATGAGCTTAATTATGTAGATGGTTTATAAATTACTGTCAAAAAATAAATAAATCGTGTTGTAACAGCTATTACACTTTATTGATAACGTTAAGCATCACTGACAAGCCGACATTTAACGTTACAGAAAAAAAGTTTTTATTGGCATTAGCTGTAACATCAATCTGTCAATGAACTAATGTAAACATCAGCCTGTTTATAAAGACAGATCAGTGACATTACCTTAACCAACCATTCAGAAACGTCCTGTTTAGCCTTAATTGTCGCATTTCGCTGAAGCTGTTGTCTTGTCCCATTGTCAGACACCGGTTCATATTGCTAAAGTTGCACATATCTCCTCATAGACTCGCGTGGCCGTTCTTTCGGCTCTACTGTTGTCAACGGCGACACTCTGCGTGTGTGTGTGTGTGTGTGTGTGTGTGAGTGAGAGTGAAAGCCCCCCCACAGAACAGAGGGGCGGGGTGAGCAAAGCTCATTAGCATTTAAAGCCGTATGCATGAGAACGGCTTGCTGAAAACAGAGCTGTTTTTGACCAGGTAAAATGAGTGTTTTCTTACAATACTAATGATAATTTTTTATTAATGTATATTACAACGTTTTCATTTAGACACTAAATAATCATATTAACTTGTACAAAAATGCCATTATATGAACCCTTTAACATGCTCCAAATAGATCCATTTCTCACGAATATATTCTACAGGTTGTGACAATTATTATTAGAGGTTTAAAGCAAAAATATGATCTCACTGCCTACTGCTATTATAGCAGAGATGTTGCTATGGTAACTACACCTTCTACACATCTGTGAAATAAACAAACAACCACTAATGCCATTTATAACACTCTACACTTTACTTTTGTACACGAGTTAGAAAAATTCAGAGAAAAGTTGTTTTAGGATCACTGAGAATATAAATTGCTATTATATTTTGTATTAAAAAAATACAAAATACTCTCTCCCAGCCAGCTTTAAAATAAAAATAAATAAAAAAGAAGGTGCAAGCCACAACCAGCATTTTTGATTATTTCAATAACCTGATTATTTCCACAAGTTGTATGAATATTTTAACATGCAATATATCAAAAGAAAGAACATACTTTGTTTTATTTTAGCGTCATACATACTTTTTTTTGAATCCCCTGAATGTGGGTTAAGTTTCATGAAAACTGCACTAAAATAAAGACTAAAGAAAGTTGTAGGCCCTCTTTAAAAATGGCAAAATGTAAGGTTTGCATTATAAAGTAAACCATACTGAGGAACACATGAAAAACCTTCACTACACCAAACTGTTTTCAGCTTATCCATATGGTTTACATAGCTGTAGTGCAATTTTCAAAGGTGAAAGCAAGCAACAAAAATTAAGATATAAATATTTCTGATTTTACAAAGTATGGCTGCTGCACAATTAATCAAATTGAATAAAACAATTAAAAAGAACATAAATATATAAACCCTGTATTCAAAGTTGCAATTAAACGTTAATAATTAAAATTGTGCGTGCATACATACTCGGTTTATCTGTATATTTCAACATGCATGAAGTCAGTAAACAGACAGAATGATCTGCTGGTGCAGCTGCTGTCAGTCCTCCAAACACAAATAAAGGACTAAAATGATCTGGCTGGGTTGTGTGAGTCTGTGATACAGAGAGCCTCCAAGGGAGATAATGTGCTAATAAACACAGAAACGAGAGAGAGAGAGAGAGAGAGAGAGAGAGAGAGAGAGAGAGAGAGAGAGAGAGAGAGAGAGAGAGAGAGAGAGAGAGAGAGAGAGGGGGAGAGAGGGGGGGGGGGGGGGAGCAAAGCAATAAGCAAACAGAACAGACTCCGGAGGAATTATAGGAAAGTAATGACATAATTTAATGACATGTAGAAGAAAAGGAGGCATCAGTAATGGCACTCGCTCTGGAAGGAGACAAAGCTGATTGTGAACCTTTATCATGATGGTACAGTCACGGTCCAGGGACCAGAAACCAGCCTTAACAAATTCCAGAGGAACTTCAAAAACCTTAAATTAGAGGTTCAGACGATTAAGAAAGCTCCTGAAATAGAGAGCCATGCAGAGGCTACATGGAAAGCCAAGAAATCCAAAAATGTGCATAAAAAACGTATGCACTCAACTGAGTCGGTACATTTTTTTTATTTTTTGCACATAAACTATGATGGTAACACATTTACCAATAAAATTTCATCAAATGTGCATCAAAAAAGTATTGCGGCATAACTGCACCCACCAGTGGACCGATGTCGTTGCACAGCATCTGAAATGCTGTTTTGGTCATTCTGAAAAGCAGAGTCTTTTCATGGTTCAGTATTAGTCTGTTATTTCAAAATACAATTTTAACTGCATGTGGGTAAGATTTAATGGGGAAAAAAAAAATACAAAAACTGAGAAAATGGCATTTTTGTCAAAGATTACAAACGGATGTGAATCAGAAAGATGATCAACACACAGATGGAGTAGACTGAATCCATCAACACCCCCAAATCTTCACAGTCCTATAGCTAGCTCATCCTGGGTCGACATTTCATTCAGTAACATTAGGCAGTTCTGATTTATATGCTGTTTAATGTTGATGATCGTGTTATTTTACATGCATCTGCTTATGACATTGCTTGTTTCTGCTGCTTCTTCGCCTGTGTTTTGTTCAGAAGATTCAGTACTCGTTCAGAAGATGTGTAGTAGCGCCCCCTACTGTATAACAGTGAGAACATGGAAAGCCGGACAATCTTGTCAATGACAGGGAAGCGGTCTCTAATAAAACATGAGATTAAAAAATAATTAATAAAAAAAAAAACATTCACTGCCGACGAATAACTTGAAGAAAAAAAAACCCTGAAAATAACCGATAAAATAACTGTTTTTAATTGTATGTTTGTTCTGTTAAATTTATAAAAACAACAACAACAATAATAATATTAGATTTTATTTATGACGCACTTTTCATTCCGAAGAATCTCAAAGTGCAATTGCACAATGTACAATGTATGTACATTATGTATATACTGTATCCAGGCGCGCTGGAAGCCGTTTAATTCCGGGGGGGCTGAAAGTTGGGTCGGAAAATGTGTGACGTCATTATGTTGTCATGGCGACCAGACAGGTGTTGTAGTAGAACCCCCCTTTACCGTCAAAGAGCACAGACGGACCCACCGCCCCAGATTATTGTTGTTTAAAATTAATTACTTGTTAAAACGCGATCATACCATGGGTGTCGGAAGCAAAACTGTGGGTGGTCTCAGAATTTGTTTTTGCTGGAGTAACGTTAGATACAAATATACTGCAGTTTACTAAACGATTGATTGCGCCAGACAAAATTACGGAAATCACTGAGTTGTTTGCCCTGCCTTTTGCCGAACTCGCTCTACTCCCTTTTCACATCACAGATCAGAAAGGCATTTATTTTCAATAAAAATTGAGAAAATATTAGAAAAGTGGAAAAAAAGAGTCAAACACCTAATCCGTTTTTCTCGGTTAGGGAAACAGACGTGTTGAATTAGTGACGATAAAAGTGAGTGGGTCCAATATCATTGGTCTTTAAAAGTGGGTGAGTCTTGTCCTCACGACACACAATGGTTCCGACACCCATGGATCATACACAGACACACGTTAATCATCACTCATAAAGCATTCTTTTTATTTGTGTTCATAGGCTACATACAATATTCAGCATCTGCCAGGGCTTTTAGTCCATCATGTGCGCATATTTGGAGAAATAATGATTCATAATCACGTTTGTAAAATATCATGTGTCCCGACCTCAGCAGACTGGTGAGAGTAGGTTACATGTTAACGTCCAGCTCACAAACCTCGCGGATGTCTGAACAGAGTTTGTGTCGGTGTCAAGGTCAGTGTCGTTGTTGTTTACATACTTTATTTGAGAAGATTTCCCAATTTTACTTTTCTTAACAGTGTTAGTAGTAACGTTACTCAAAAAAAGTCTACAAATACGTTTCTGCTGCTTATTGCTAACCATGACCAAACGAGAGTGAGTGAGGTGACATGATGGTGACGAAAGCACTTCCTGAGGAATTATTAAAATAATTATTAATTAGTTTATATCTTATCCACGGCCCATTATTTTAATCCCATTAAAACACAGTATGTTATGTCAGTCTATTTTAATTTATTTTAATTCATTTCATGTTTTAAATACAATATAATTTTAGTCCACAGCCCCCCACCAGGGGGGCTGATGCTATAACGCAGCCCCCGCAGCACCCCCCTTCCCGCGCTACTGACTGTATATTATATATATTATTATTATATACTTATACTTTTTAGCTCAATGGAATGAAAAATTCCTGTAAAGAACTACTACTGTATGTTTGATATTTCTTGTTTGCATGATGGTGACAGGCTGAAAGGTGGTTATTTTCTGTTTTTGCAAAGCATTTGCTGTTAATAATAGCCTATTACTGGTGTTATTTAATGCTAAGAAATATTTAGCATAATTTATGAGTATGTTAAAGTTATGTTTGTATAATATTTGCCTTCATATTTCAAGCATATTTTCTGCAAATACTTTCAGTGCTATTTATCGCCAGTTTACCATGTAGGGACTGATGATTTTGTTCTGTTCGACTGACTGGATGGAAACAGTGCTTTATTTGCAAATGTTTTATATAATATTCCAATTTGTGATTAAGTTAAATTTGCAGCTTTGGATGCAAACATAGCTTGCTACTGAGACTGGTTCGAGCACAGAAACTCCTCTAACACAGAGACAAGTCATCCTATTAAAAGAGGACAGGAGCTGAGGAGGGTGAAATATGAACTGGATAGAAGAAAACAACATGGCAACACACAGGAGAGACTGCTGAAGAAACCAGAAACACACAAAACAACATCAGTAGTGTGTCAGCACACAAACACAAAGCACCCCCACACCTGAACGCATGACAAACACAAGCAACGTATCAACACACAATCTCAGAGCTCCTTCAACTCCTGCAACCTGTCAATCTCACCAAGCCGCTCACAACCTCAAGAGGAAATACAGCAGCAGTATCACACAGACTCACCCGCCAACTACAGCAACATCATCCGTGAACACCGACAGAGAACAGAAGAGTAAAGTCTTTGTCA
Source organism: Pseudorasbora parva (assembly GCF_024679245.1). Classification (NCBI taxonomy): domain Eukaryota; kingdom Metazoa; phylum Chordata; class Actinopteri; order Cypriniformes; family Gobionidae; genus Pseudorasbora; species Pseudorasbora parva. Next base: position 13,802,347 of record NC_090172.1, on the reverse strand, counting down.
TCCTTTGTGACTCCAATAGCCACCATTTTGACCACAGACGACCTGTTTCCAGGTAGATCTGTGAGGAAGTTCTGGTTTCCCTTCTCACACTCTGCTTTGAGACTACTGCGAGAGGATGCATTGGATGCACTGTCACACATAATATTACACATTGGAACAAACAACCTAAACTTGTGCTACAAGGGTGGACTTCACTGAAGCCCTGTGCAGCGAGGTTAAAACAGATAGCAGCAAGGTCATCATCGCAAACTTACTACATACCACAAAGGATCGTAAACACAATCAATGTGAAGATAGCTGTCTGTGCTCCAGTGCCAAAGCATCAGCAATATCATCTATATGACCCGATCCATATTTATAAAGAGGACATGAGACTTTTTGCAGAAACCAAGGAGATAGCCCTACAGTTAAGGAATATTAACACACACACGCATATATATGAAGAGTTAAACCTGTTATAGTATGGAATGACCTTTGTCTCAATAAAACTGAACAAAACTTTATAAAATTGAATGAAATTATTTATTATTATTTTTTAATCAAAAATATGCCATTACAAAAGATTTGAAACAAAATTTTGCAAAATACACATTTTTTGATATTTTGATAAAAATACTATCATACTTTTGATAGTTTCTGAAAAAGTTTTGTTCAGTTTTATAAAGTTTCGCTCAGTTTTATTGAGACAAAGGTAATTCCATATTTTAGCTGTTAAGGGTGGGCCGAAACCACCTATATCTAATGTGTTTTTCTCTCTCATTGTGGCTCTGATTGAAAACACCCCATTGACATGCAAGCAACGAGCAACGGTTGGAGTTAAAAATCTTCATTTGTGTTCTACTGAAGAAACAAACAAACCTACATCTTGGATGCCCTGGGGGTAAGCAGATAAACATGACATTTTCATGTTTCAGGGTGAACTATCCCTTTAACTGATGACAGGGGGTTAAATTGTTAGGAAAAATATTGCACACCGCGGTGCTAAAGCAGTCACGACACAAAGACATTTATTTCAAGACATCTGTCCGGTTTTGTCTTTAAAACACTCGTATGTAGGATTAATTACTTGCGCATCTAAACCCAAGTCTCCATTGCTAATTCCAAAACGTAATTTCAGAGTAGTAACAGAGGCTTTAGCCACTAATAGAAGACTAATGTTATTAGAGAGAGAGAGAGAGAGAGAGAGAAGAGAGAGGAGAGAGAGAGAGAGAGAGAGAGAGAGAGAGAGAGAGAGAGAGAGAGATGTGTATGTGAATTAACTCAGGCTCAATCGGTGCATCTGAGAGCAGAGAGAGCTGGACAGTAGTAGGCCTATGTGCATTTTATAATCACTGATACACACCAAAGTAAAATGAACTATTTCACAGTGATGACACAGCATTATCATGAAGAGGTCAGTGAATCTTCTGGCATCTAAAGATCAGAAGGTTAAACTGCACCATCTCCTCCCTTCCAAATTTTATATGGAGTTAAGACAATCCTGCCCAGCCTGAAGCCAAAGCTCCACAGCACTCATGGTGAAAACATGAAAGACTCATTTCTATTCACTTTATTTAGTAAGGACAATAAAATGATGAATTTAGCAACTGAACAGTTAACTATATTTTCTAAAGTGGTCAGGAAAGAAAAATAAACATTTACAGATGTAAAAACATAAATAACAAAATCTGGTTGGTTTGATAAAGATTGCCAAAAAGTAAGGAGAGAATTATGAGTACGATGATCATGATCAAATAAAAAACAGAGACCCGGTAAACCAACAAACACAAGCCACATATCAACAAACCCTTAAAACATACAAGTCACTATAATACAGGAAAAAGCTGATCACACGAAAAATAAAGCTCAACAAGATTGATGAGGCAGTCGGAACAATTTAGATAAATCCAAAGAAGCCAAACACATTCCCATCTATGACCCAAACATCTGGAAAACTCTATTCACAAAATGAACCAACCCTCATCCAAATACATCTGTCCTCTCAATGTAACTTGGAACGCACTATAAAAGATCAGCCCATATAATTTAATCAACTGATGGAAAAGATGAAATCCCGAAAAAATATATAAAATCCTACGGCATGGATGGAATATCTGATGAGATGCTGAAACTGAACCCGAACTGAAAGATGCTATTCTGAAATTATTCAATCTCTTATTAAAATCAGGACACTTTCCTGAGATCTGGAAAGACAATTTGATAAAGCCAGCATTTAAACAAGGTGAGAAGTATGACCCACATAATTATAGGGCATTACAGTGAGCAGTAATTTCGAAAAACTATTGTTCCATTATTAATAGTAGATTAGATTAGTTCATTCAAGAACACAAGATTATAAACAATTGTCAAATCACATTTACACACTCATACAAAAAGATGTTCAGCAAACAAAACAAGAAAAAATATTCAGTTTGGTACAATGGACTTTTCTCAAAACTTAAAAGGAAGGACATATGACGTAAAGGATACATACAATAGGAACAGATGCGTTGTTAAAATCAATGACAAACGGACTGATTATCAGTTAGACTAAATGAGTCCATCAAGGCTGCAGCCTCAGCCAGTTATATTTAATATCTATATTAATGATTTGACATCAACACTTGAAAAGTCCTCTTGTCATGGGCTGCATTTCCCAAAAGCATCATAAGCTTAAGTTGATCATAGAACAATTGCCACTAATGGTCTCTAAGATCAATGTAGGCTTACGATGCTTTTGGGAAACGAAGCCTTGGTCTGAACCTAGAGGACAGTTTCTGCTTTTCGGCCTTCTGCTGTTGTTACCTCATAAAGAGAGACTGCATGCAAGCCTCTCAATTTTAGAAAAGAAAAGTAGTGATTGGGCCTTAACATTAAACATGGAGATGTCCAAATGATTATGATCTTTCAAGAAAGAAAAAAAAAAAATCTTAATGACAAGAAATATAATTTTACACTTGACTGAACAATTCTTAATCATATGACTCTGACAATCTCAGCTTCTGGATAATTTGACACTGCAATAAAAGATCTGACTTAATAGTACAAAAAACAAAACAAAACAAAAATCACTGTTCATATTCAATTCACGAAAATCATTCATCGTTCATCTATATGGCTGTGAAATATGGGGACCTAATTTTTAACTAAACTATGAATCCTGGGACAAAACCCCAGTTGAAATTGTCTGCCTTGATTTTTACAACAACAACAAAAAAAAGCTCAAAGAGCTCCAGAGTTGGGCAGATTCCCTCTCCTAGCTGAAATCCAGAAAAGAGCAGTTAAGTTCTGGTTCCAACAGGCCGACAGAGAGCTAGGCTCTTACTTACAGGGCAGGAGACCCAGAGAGTGACCTCTGCACTATTTATTGGAAAAACATAAACTCAATTCAACAATTTAGTGCAGAGTGCAGGCATTCAAAAGTTCATGAAATAGGAAAAATTACACAGGAAGAATACATCCATGATTGGCAGATCATAGTCACGCAATTAAAGAAATTAGAGTCCTTTCACAGAATAAAGTCTGATTATAAATTGGCACCATACCTGATCAATAATTGTCATGGGGAGACTCCTGACAAGATATCGCATAAGCAATCAGTGTATGTGAGACGGGTCGACACAAGAGAGCCAGAGAGCTCAGACTGTTCACAATGCACTGATGGAGTCATAGAGAAGCTGCACTCATGGAGTGCAGCAAATACACACACACACACACACACACACACACAAAAAACATTTCGGACACTTATTTCACTCAAATTTGACCTCAATTCCAGCAAGCGAGCCACACAGACTCTTGTATATTTTGGGATCGAAAGAAAAGAGTATCCACCTGGCATTGCAGTGTGTGTCCTCCTGCCACCATGAGGGATAAACACTGAACATTCTTTTCCCTTTATAACTGCTCTCGGTATTCATTTACTTCATATTTTTTTGTGTTAATTGTAATAACACATTTATTACATGGACACATATACAGTGCATCCGAAAAAATATTCATAGCTTCACTTTTTCCACATTTTGTTATGTTACAGCCTTATTCCAAAATTGATTAAATACATTTTTTTCTTCAGAGTTCTACACACAGCACCCCATAATGACAATGTGAAATTACTTTAAAATCTTTGCATAATTATAAAAATAAATAAATAAATAAATCACATGAATGCAAGTATTCACAGCTTTTGCCATGACACTCAAAACTGAGCTCAGGTGCTCCTTTTTCTACTGATCATCCCTGAGATGTTTCTACAAATTGATTGAATTAAATTGTAGAATTCGAGAATTGTATCGAGGCACAGATCTGGTGAAGGGCATAGGCACATTTCTGCAGCATTGAAGGTCCAAGTGAGCGCAGTGGCCTCCATCATCCATAAATGGAAGAAGTTTGAAACCACCAGGACTCTTCCTAGAGCTGAGCGATAAGGGAAGAAGGGCCTTAGTCAGGGAGGTGACCAAACACCCGATGGTCACTCTGACAGAGCTCCAGCATTTGTCTGTGGAGAGAAGAGAACCTTCCAGAAGAAGAAAAAAACATCTCTGCAGCACTGCACCAATCAGGCCTGTATGGTAGAGTGGCCAGACAGAAATCACTCCTCAGTAAAAGGCCGTCTGGAGTTTGCTAAAAAAGCACCTGAAGGACTCACAGACCACAAGAAACAAAATTCTCTGGTCTGATGAAACAAAGATGGAACTCTTTATCCTGAATGACAAGCATCATGTCTGAAAGAAACCAGGCACGCTCATCACCTGGCCAATAACATCCCTACAGTGAAGCATGGTGGTGGCAGCATCATGCTGTGGGGATGTTTTTAAGCAGCGGGAACTGGGAGATTAGTCAGTATCGAGGGTATGATGAATGTAGCAATGTACAGAGACATCCTTGATGAAAACCTGCTCCAGAACGCTCTAGACCTCAAACTGGGGTAATGGTTCTTCTTCCAACTAGTGCACAGCCAAGATAACAAAAGAGTGGCTACGGGACAACTCTGTGAATGTCCTTGAGTGGCCCAGCCAGAGCCCAGACATGAACATCTCTGGAGAGATCTGAAAATGGCTGTGCACTGACAATCCCCGTCCAACCTGATGGAGCTTGAGGGGTCCTGGAAAGAAGAATGGGAGAAACTGCCAAAAAATAAAAAATAAAAAATAAAAATAGATGTGCCAAGCTTGTAGCATCATACTCAAAAAGACTTGAGGCTGTAATTGGTGTCAAAGGGGTTTCAACAAAGTATTGAGCAAAGGCTGTGAATACTTACGTGATTTGTATTTTTATTTTTGTAATACATTTGCAAAGATTTCAAACAAACTTTTTTCATGGTGTCATTATGAGGTATTGCTTGTAGAATTTTGAGGAAATTAATGAATTTAATCAATTTTGAAATAAGGCTCTAACATAACTAAATGTGGAAAAAGTAAAGAGCTGTGAATAATTTCCGGATGCACTGTATGTTGAACCTATGGCTCACTAGCCACAACTGACAAAAATCATGTGGCTAGCTAGGTCTCTCAAACCTTACCAACAATTGATCAATAACATTTAAAAAAAAAAAAAAAAAAAAGACAACAGAGATCAGCTCTTTGCAGAAAAGGCCTGCAATTAAATTCCCTTGTTGTCAGTGGTGGAATGTAACGAAGTACAAATACTACGTTACTTTACTTAAGTACATTTTTCACGTATCTGTACTTTACTTAAGTAGAATAAATAGTGCATAAGTTTTACTTTTACTTCGTTACATTTTGCAGCAAATATTTTACTTTCTACTCCACTACATTTCTACAACGTTTCGTTACATTTTCGTTACATTTTCTGATCAGTTTCAGGGCTCGAGATTAAGGCTTGCCAGGATAATAATATATAATGTACGTTATAGGCTAATGAATTGACGGTTGCGCTGTTGAGGCTCGCGCAGCCTCGAGGAGAAATGGAAATAAATCTGCTCCGCTCAAAAAAATTCAAAATGTTTAGTTTTTATATTTTATAACAGTTAAAAAAACATCACATGACACGACCAACGAGTGTAGTTTTCCTGAATACCATCACGACAGAAAATGTGACACTGATTTAATTTGATAGTTCCATAAACAATGAATTAACATCAAGTCACTTACATTTTATTGGTTGCTTTATTGCTTTTGTTCTATTTCAGCAGCGAAAATATTTCCAAGATCAGATTTCCACATCTGAACCATAACGTATTGCACAGCAACAGTGCGTTACTGAATCAAAGATTCAATGCCCTATTCATAAACGACTGCCTCATTTATGAACGAATCAGCCGTTTGAACGAATCGACTCAATGACTCTCTCATAAGGATTCACCTGCCGCCATCTACTGGTGGTTTAGTTAACTTTTTTTAGTTAAAACAATCTCATAGCATTATTAAGTGCAGTTGTAATTTTTCTGTGTTAATTATTTAATTTGATTGGTAACAACCCTATTGTATCTTATTCTAATTTAATTTATTAATCAAATTTAAGAATATAAAGGGAAAGCTTAAGCAAAGCCTATATTTAATAAGATTAGCAGAAAATGTCCTTTATAAAAAAATATCATAAATATGAAGATTTAAATACATCAAAGCTGATGAGAATGTTGCTTCAGAAAAATCACATTTAACTTTGCAGATAACCAGAATTGTAAGTCAGAATGTAAACTAGGCAACAGATGGTAAGAACAATTCCATTAACCCTAAAGTAACTCAATTAAAACGCCACCGCTCATACTGTTTTTTTCTTTTTAATTATTAGAATTAGACATTAAGAGAATACATTTTTATGCAAGTACTTTTACTTTTAATACTTAAAGTACATTTAAAATCAGGTACTTTTTACTTTTTACTTAAGTAGGGTTGTCGTTGTAGTACTTCTACTTTTACTAAAGTAAATATATTTCTGGTTACTTGTACTTTTACTTAAGTACTGAGATTCAGTACTTCCTCCACCACTGCTTGCTGTACAGTAGGGCTGCACGATTAATCCAAATCAAACTGCAATCGCGATTTGGCTTGTGTGCGATTATGAAAGCTCAAAGGCTGCGATTTTAAATGAAATAAATAAATGCCCAGTGTGTTAGCGTAGAGTGGCTCTGTGATCAGGAGTAACGCTGCCCCATCTGAAAGACTGAGAGTTTGAGTCGCTTATAACCTGCGTTTGAAAAAGCAACACGAGTCAAACATCTTCACAAACGTGAAGCGTTCATAAACCTGTTCAACAAAAGACAACGTTTAATAACATGCTTTACCTCACTTCATATTCGTCAGTCGAGTGTTTGTGAGCTGATGTGGCTTCTCATCACAGACTGAGGCAGACGATGCATTATTTTATAGTATTCTTTACAGTGATAAAGTCATGTCAATGTCAATCAGCACTCAGCACTGCATTATAATATACTTTATTATTATGAAAATACCCTTGACGGCTGCAGTCGTGTTTATTGTTTAATCAAAGGGTTTCTATCTTCTGTTTACATACGTTTTTTCCTGAAAATTAACGTCATTACTTCTCTGAGGCAAATGTAGCTTTTCCGCTCAAGGGCGCCCTCTGGCCTTCAGTATGATTTAAAAACTTTAGGTAATAAATAATAAGCAAATAATACTTTTTATACATTTTAAAACGTAATAAACATAAAAAATTATAAATTTATAGGACAATCCATGTTTTTCTTCAATGTACAGGAGTTTTTCCCCCCACAGTGTATGCACAAGAGGTTCATATTTCATATTAAAGACAGACTTTAAGAAATGATATCACAGATAAACAAACACAGATTTTTATAATAATATTTTTATAATATTATAAATAATATATAGTAAAATATTAAAAATAAAAGTAATAATAATTAATAATAAAAATTAGTATTAGTATTATTATATTTTTATATTTATTCTGACATACGCTATTTTTTTATTTGTAATTATGAAAATGTTGTAATTATGTAAATGGTAATATTTCTTATTTGTAAAAATATATATTAGCAGTAATCATAATAATTATTAGTCATATTAATATATAAACACAAAATGTTTTATACACACACACATTTTTCATTTGTAAAAAAAATATAATTAAATAGCAAATTCGCAAATATACATTTTCTCCGAATCGTGCAGCCCTACTGTACAGCATATTGAAGTTAATGAAAAGTGTATGATAATTATATTCTTAAGTTGTACAGGCCAAAGTGTGTTTTCAGTTCATGAGAGTCACAAGTCACAGCAATGAACAGGAATTCATTGCCTGTTCATATTAGAGATTATACATCATTTAGTATTTTTAAAATGGAACTTAAATTATGGTGTAAGAAAAATCAGTTATGTGATCATTAATTATTTTTATTATTGTATATGTGTGTATATGTATATGTGTATGTGTATATGTATGTATATGTGTATGTATGTATATATGTATATGTATATATATGTATGTGTATATATGTATGTGTATATGTGTGTGTATATATGTATATGTATATGTATGTATATGTATATATATATATATATATATATATATATATATATATATATATATATATATATATATATATATATATATAATATTATTATTATTTTTTTTGTTTATTTTTTATTTTATTTTATTTTTTATATGAATTTCTATCTGATTCAATATTTCTGATATTATTTGTTTCTTTTTTTTCTTTTTTTTTCTTTTTTTTTCTTCCTTCTTCTTTCTTTCTTGGATTGTAATAGAATGCTGTAATTGTATTGAACACCATCCTGCCCAGGGACCGCAGATGCAAATTAGCTATTTTAGCTAACTCTGGCACAACATTTGGGTTGTGTATGGTCCCTGTTAAATAAATAAATAAAATAAATAAATAATAAATAAATAAAATTAACTAACCACCTGCGTTTCTGTGGTAAACCTACAGCTCCTGCACTGGGATTCAAGAAGCTGCTTAGCTTGTTAAAGATAATGGTGAATACCATTTTTAGAACAGCAGCGAAAATGTAAAAGTAGGCTATATAAACTTTAATATATAATTTTATTGAAACTGGTGCTTTGCTGTGCAAGGAGACATGTCGAAACATTTCACCTGCTGGTACTTTCGCATTTACTGCAGAGACCCTTATATGTCCTATAAATGTGTCATATCATATTTATTATAATCTGGTCAGATTTCAGTTGACGATACTGTTTAAAGTTATTAACAATGAATCATGAATGAATGAGAAAGAAAAGAGTGGGATGTGCTTTATATTGAAAATAAATATTAAACTTGCGATAAGTCGTGAAAGAGAACTGAGTTCTACTGACAGGATGCTGTGCACGCACTACAGGCGCAACATGGACAAGCACACACACACACACACACACACACGAAGAGGATTCATGCTCATCAGTTGGTAACTGAACCTCATATTGGAAGCCCTAATAATTCCATGCTGCAACTTATTTATTGTTTGCTGCATATTTGTTTATTTTTAGTTGTCTATTGACCTAATAATTACTACTGTTAATAGTGTTAGCACTTTGAGATTTTGTTTAATATAAAGTGCATTATAAATATTTATTATTATTATTATTATTATTATTATTATTATTATTATTATTACTGTTGAAATTGTATTGGGGATTTTTTTTTTTTTTTTAAATAATAATAATATTATTTTATTTTTTACTATGGCTTTTTTTTACTTTAGAAAAATGCATTAACTTAAAAAAACTAAACAAAACAAAAAATGTCTCTTTGGACAAAAAAGGTTCCCGAACCCTGATCTATATTTTTTGTATATGTCTATTAATTTGGCAATATTATGCTTCATACACTACAGTCATGCTAATCAAGCTAATTTGAACTGAATTGAATTAGAAAGGCCCAGAACCCAGGAACACACACACACACACACACACACACACACACACACACACACACACACACACGGTGATGTTATCCTATCCTAATGGCTCTGTATTTGTGTGTGCAGAACATCTACTCCAATCTATAATTGTTTACATTACAAATAATTACATTTTCTGGGGTTTCAAGAACAGACCACGTACGGCCACCAGCATTAGCGTGAACTTTACTTGTAATATAGTCTCCTGCAGTCAGACCTTTGACTATTGGTAATTGACTATTCTGGATAAGAACTACCCATTTAGAGAAGAAGACAATGGTTTCCCTACAAGCAAAACCACAGTTTAGTATCGGTTTAATGCACTATTTAAGGGCATGAAAACCTGATATCAGTGATCCCATATTAACAACCATGAAAAACTAATTCACCTAATGGTACAGCAGTCACAGCTAGGAATGCTCCCTTCACCCTCACTGTATCAGCGTAAACCTCTGAAGGCCATTTTAACAGGTCACAGCATAGGTCACGCATTAAACAGCGCTTTCCTGTAAATGGTCTGTAAACCAGTTTATCCCCACAATCAGTTGTTTTAATACAGGTTTTTTATGATATATAAAAAATAAAATAATACATAATAAAATAAATAATGGAGCAATACAGTGTTTGGAAAAAAATATGCCTTAATCAAGTTTTGTGAGTGTCCGGCACTTTTTATTCAGTAGATCTGACTGATTCCTAATTATTAATTATTAATAATAAACAAAATAAAGTTAATAATAAACTTTTTTTGATTAATCTTTTTTGTTTTTTTGAAAAATGATATTCATGTTGATAAATGTTTGAGTGTCTGGTAGCATGCAAAGCTGTTAATATTCAGCCCAGTGTTATATAATGAAATTATTTCAGTAACTAATACTGTTTATTCATTTCATAAACCCTGCACTTTCCCACAATTAAAGAGCAATTCAAAATTCAGCATCACCTGCTGCATGAGTTAATTTAAAACTTTGATAAGAGCCCAGAGGGCTGCTTAACTTCAAAAAGAGAAAATTAACCCGATTATTAATTTTTCTTTCTATTTTTGGCCTTTGGTATTTTATAGATAAGACTAGTAATGATAGTAAGAAGAGAGGCTAATGGGATCAGCCAACAACACGCTGTCCTTCAGCCCACATCGCTGACTGTTTTAATATTGAAGTTGTATATTTAGTGCAGTCCACCCACATTATGCACTGTATCTCATATCTGTTCATAATTTAGTACAATTTGTATTGGTAACACTTTATAATAGGCTATACACCAGCGAAGTACTTACAAATTATTAATAAACTTTTATACGTTAATACTCGTTTATAGTTTTTTTTTTTTCAAAGTTAATATATTGTAGTCTCTACATTGTTAATATACAATATCATTAGTTGACCTCAGACAATAGTATAAAAAAATGTAAAAAGCCAGCCAGTTACCTTTAAAAGAGTCTGTGTTTGTGATATATGTCCTTATTTCATGCGAAACACTCACTGGATGCATTTAAATCTGCTCCAAGTATCCGTTTTCTGATTAAAGAAAACGTTTACACATTACCAAGTTTACATAACCATGTTCGTTGTCAGTTTATTATAATCGGCTTAAGAACGTGCATGTAAACGCACTCAATGGCGCAGTCACTTTCAATTCCCTCAAAATAGCAACGCACCAATAATGCGCCTGAGCACAGACGTTTTCAGACCAGCACGCCCATGAGCGCACAAATGGGCACAAACGTATTTGCTATTTAAACAACGTGGCACAGGACATGAAAATGATCACTGAATTCTAACTCCTACATATAAGATAATTAATCAATAAAAAATATGTTATTAACAATGTTGAGCGACTACAATATGTAGGTCTAGACAATAAATAAACTATAAACCAATAGTTTACAAATTAATTGCAACCTTTATACTGTATACTTATTATAAAATGTTACCTTTGTATTTTCTAAGTAAAATCTTTTCATTAACACGCATTTGAGTTTTTTTTAATAATTTCTGCATTACGATGAATATGTAGAAGGAACTCTTTTAAAAACAAAAATGTAAATAGTATATATATATATATATATATATATATATATATATATATATATATATATATATATATATATATATATATATATATATATAAAATGATATATTGATACATAATAATAGTAATATGCCTGTGTTATAACCTACCATAAGGCAACAATCATGCATGCAGACACTGATCTTGTGATTCCATAATAAACATCCACAGCTTGTGAATCAATGACAGCCATGAGCACAGCTTTCAGCATCTCTGCATCATTAAACACGAACGCACAGAGATGCATCATCAGGCACTGTGGGTGGAAAATGCTTACTCCAACATCTCAACACAAACTCTCCCACTACACAGCAGCAGCTCTGGATGACAAAAAGACTAGATGCTGCCCCGATTCCTCCCAAAACTGCCTGACCATGACCAGATAAACCCTCCAAAACACTTCAGCACATGAACAGTCGATATTTGCTTATATCTGTGATGTCTAAAGATGATTATATACACTTTTGTTAAATTTCAATAATGTTAATTTGTTACATTTCAATTGATTATTATTTTAATAGGCAGCTCAAAATGAATAAAGGGTATTTCAAATGGCACACACTGCTGTGAGGCTAAAAGTCAGCTTTTGATTTAAATCCTTTTAAATTTACTGCATTAGAGTGTCATTTCATCATGGATCCAGGACTACTCATTAAAGATCTTTCTTTAGCAAAAATATGTTTCTTATTATCTTATTTTTAATCTTTTTAATATCCATCTGTCTGTCTATCTGTCTATCACTCACTCACTCACTCACTTCACTCACTCACTCACTCACTCACTTCACTCACTCACTCACTCACTCACTTCACTCACTCACTCACTCACTCACTCACTCACTCACTCACTCACGCACTCACTCACTCACTCACATAATTGTTGGATTTACTTAAAAAAGCAGTTTTAAGTGTTTCACACAACTATATTGAGCAATTTGCACAAATAACAATTTAGCTGTATGAACAAAAAAAACATTTCTTTGAGTAAATACAAATTGAATTTGTCCCCGTTTGACTATTTGCCATTTTTTATGTAAGGTGAACACATTTATTGATTTAATTTACCTTATTAAATTAACGATTTGCTCTACAAGATTAAAGGGAAAATCATTACATAAAGAAAAGCATATTTAACAATAATAAAATAAATAAAAATACCCTCAAAAAATGAGAGCAGGCATTCCATTTAATAAATGTATATATTAGAGCCCACAGCCTAAACACAGACGCCACTCTTCTACATAATGGTAAATTCAAAAACATTACTGAAAAACACATAAAATATACTTTAATCCCTTAAATTTACTCTCCTAATGTAGTTCCTTGCAAAGCATGCTGGGAACAACAGATCCACTGCCTAGTAGCTGTGTCAACAAAAATGATTTATGCGGTTTTAACGAATTAATTAAATTTTGGTGCACAACACAATATTGTTTTATTAATTTATGTGTTTGACTGAACAAATATATTTTTTTTTAGCAGAAACTATTTCAATTAAAATCATATAATTGCATGAGTTTTTAAGTAATGTGAACAAGGAAGGTTTGTGCAGAACAGTGAAAGTTTTTTTTAGTGTAGCAACTGCCAAGAACAACCTGGAACGTTAAAACGTTAAGGGGGGGGGGACGACACTCAGTTTCAGTCAATCTCATGTCAATCTTGAGTACCTATAGAGTAGTATTGCATCCTTTATATCTCCAAAAAGTTTAGTTTTATTATATTTATAAAAGAAAGATAGGCTGTACCGAGTCTTTCCGGAAAAAAACGAGCGTATCGTGTGGGCGGAGCTAAAGAATGACGAGCGCAGAGCTACTGCACGAGAGCGTCTGAAAGCTGACATCGTAATGCGTGGAAAAGAAAATGTTACCCTAATAAACCATGGCTATCAATCAGATTCAACTAATAGATATATGATCCAGAATCAGATCTGGAGGATGAAATAAATTGAACAGGAGAAACAGCAGCAGCAGGACGTCCGTCTCTGTGGTATGTACTGTATTTAGTGGCTTGTCAACATTTGCGTTTGTTTACTTGTGGATTGTGAGGACATGATTTGGTTTATGGACTATTATATGCGACTAAACCTTAGCAATCGCAAGCAAAATGGTTTTGCACGTCAGACTACTAGTGTTACATAGAAAAACAATGGAGTAGCACATTTGAATGTGCTTTGTGTGAACGTCCCCTAAGTTAAACGTAATGTTTGGGTGGTTTAACAATTAACAAACAGACACCTATAGCGGTCAGCTAAATAAATGTATTTAAACACACACCATACATCACATGCTTCATTGATAAATTAAATATACGATCGTGTCGTTTACTGATGTTTACTCACGTGACGATATCCAACTACAAACAGACATTTGAAGCAGTTTTACTCACCACCTGCTTCCAAAGCACGATCGAGAACCTTTATCGTCACCGCTCCATCAAAAACACACTTCTTTGGTGACGTTGTTGGTTTGATGAGGTCCAGAGACAGTGAGTGCAGCGTTTATGGGCGACGTGCATTTGCTGAATCGCTCTGATCCGGTCGCTCTCGCGCACGCACCCTTCCAGGAGAAGAGCCCGTACGGCCCATACAAGGACATTCCGACCCGTTGACGTCAAGGCGACTCATACTCGAAAAAAACTCTCCGAAACTTGTGAGAAACCGTAAGGAGTATTTTTGACACAGAAAAACGTCCAACTCATTTTTTTTTAAAAAACTTTGTCTATGTTTAGGATGGGAATCCAAGTCTTTAACGGTGTAAAAAGCTTTTTTTTACTTTCTAGCTAGTTTATTGTTGTTGTTTTTGTTTGATCTCAGAAATCTTTAGCATTAAAAGCTCCAAGAAGCAACATGTATTATTTTGTGGCAATTGTAGTTATAGGCACTGATAGCTGAGTTGTTTTGTGCACCCTTTTTTATATTCTGATTATGTTACCTTTAATTGACATGTAAAGAAATTGCATATTTAACGTATAATAACATATTTAGTAAACTTATATTTGTATGTGTATAATTCTTCTAGTCTATGTGACCCGTCACGGAAACCAGTGACAAGTCAGCAGCAGTACTTTTGAACAAAAATATAAAGAAGCAGTTTTTTTTTTTTTTTTTTTTTTTTTTTAATTAGGGTATTTTCGCTTTTTTGCAGAATCTGTTAGGTGAGATCACGAAGAAGCCTCTTGGTGTTTGAGATAGCAGTATTGGTATATTTAAAAGCATACATTTTGAGGTTGAAATCGGCTTGTTTTTCTGAGTTTCTAGCTTGTAGTAAGGGTGTGTAGTTGTCTGTGTGTATTTGCATACTGGATAAGCCGGCTGTTGTAATTGCCCCGCCCTCCAAGGGAAGCGTGGCTACTTATTTATGCAGCGCTCTGGCCGGCTTTATCTAATATCAAAATTCAATGCAGATGGACGGCGAAAAGATTATCGCAGACGAGCTGCTGAACCATGGCAGTTACACCGAAATTGTTTGAAAATAATTATTTGACAAGCCGGATGCTTATAAACAAGTGCTCAACTACAACTGAGCGAAGATGAAGAAGAGGAAGAATGTATCGGACTGGCGTCAGACGAGTTGGATCATAAGATATCAGAGGCTATATCGATAGTAACATTTGATGGGGATAAAGACAGAGAAATGGGGTAAATCTGTAACTTTGACTGTAAAAGCTACAAGAGGAGAAAATAGATCTCTCTGCAAGGGAGTCCTGTAGTCAGAAGCTTTCTCCAGATATTATATTATGTACAACATACGGCTGGATTCTTTAGCTGTGGAAAAAGAGTTGCAGGACATCCAAATTATTGGACATTTAGAGGCAAACAGATGCCCAGTACAAACTTCGGAGATGGTTACATCCACAAAGAAGACCCCGACAAACAGAAAGTGTGCCCGAACGACTTAATTCATTGGAGGCAACGAGATCTGCAAGAATACTTTCCTGTTTCTTATGGGGTGAGCTTCCATAAACATCTAAGTTTGTCATTTTGTGTTCATTCTAAGAACTCATGTTTAGACCTTCCCCTACCTACCTATTGTTATTAACTGTCATATTAATTGTAATCATTAGCATTGTATCACTTGCCAAAAACCTTGATTACTAAAACGGGCTTTTGAATGGTAATGTTAGAATCTGCTATCCTTTATTAATAGTATGCGGTCTGATTTTTCCCGTTGCGTCTGTCATTGCTATGCAACCATGCAGCTTTACAAGGGGTATGGCTCACCTAATGAGATGTAAATGAGCCCTAGTGTCACTCCCTGCAGGTGAGAACAGGTGAGAACTGCACCATCTTTAGAGGCCGGTTTCTCCCTTTTAAACTTTTTTAAATGCCTACCTTCAAATGGCCACAACTTCTCCAAATGTTATCAGATTTCCATGTGTTACACCTCGTTGGAAAGCTTGGAAACGACACTTTCAGAATCTGTGAATAATTTGAAATGCCCCAGAACCGACTTGTGACCCTACTTTCTGTGATTGGTCACATATGTTTTCATTTATTTAGCTATTGATTATTTGTTCTTCAGAAGTGTTCATTGTATCTTCTGGAGCAGGTGAACAGAGAGGCTACTCACTGCTGAGCCAATATGTGGAGCTTGGTGTAATGAGTGGCACTAGAAGCTCCAAACACACCATAACCCTACCCATAACCCTATTCCTGAACACAACTCCAGCCATTAGGTCAGAGAGGTCCCACAGAGAAGGGGAGCCCCACATCATTTGGCTCTGCAGTGAGCACCACTTGGATGAACGCCTTACTGCCCCACATTTCTTCTTAATCAGCCGATCTAACTGGAGCTTGTGATTTTCACAAGTTTTTTTTTTTTTTTTTTTTTTTCAGCTGAGTGTGCAATATGCTTTAGACGGTCAGTGGACATGAGACTAGACAAGAATGAAACATTTTTATCTTACAGGAAACGTAATTAACTCAAATGGTCAATCTGTAAATCTGTCTCGTTCCGCCTCTCAGTAATTTCCTTTCCATGCAAGAAACATTTTTAAAACATTCTGTCCATTATTTGGATTGACGGCAGATGCAACCCGTTCCGTGGCAACGGTTCGTGTTTTAGCCGACGAGCTATTACACTTAATTTGAAGTGCTCTTCGTGTCATAATTATCTCTCGTTTCTCTTCTCAGCACCAAGGAAAATGAAGAGAAGTTTCTCTCCTTGTCAGAAATAGCTCATTACTTTGAATTGTCTCTCTATTCTGGTGTCTTATCAGTGTGAGTGAGAACTGGCTCGGCTCATTCATGTCTGGCAAAAAGATGAAGCATCTCTATCATTGCTCTGTCACAGCCATTTTTTTAATTAACATTTGGACCAATTTCACAGCTCCCATCATGACTGGTTATGGTTTTGCAGTAACACGCACACACACACACACACACACACACACAAGCATTGTGATTTCATGTTTTATGGGGATTTTCCTTGTACATGATTTTTGTTAAGTTAAAATCACAGTTAAAATCCTCCACATTCAGTTTAATTTCCTACCGTATCAGAGAAAAATGTAGTAGCAAGTTGATCTGCCATTCGTTGGTCTTTAATGCAGAGACTCCGCTCATGTGTTTCCAGTTTAAATATAATGATGCATTTAAAAGTTAATGGCCAAACTTGTCATTATAAAAGTTTACAATGCTGCTCAGGTGAAATATAATGTGGATAACACCGAATAAACAACTTTTTGTCAGGTTAAATACTGATAATTGATCACTCAAACCCTTTCATCTAAGCCTATCTACTTAAAGGTGCCCTAGAATGATTTGAAACAATAAGTTAAATTGTTCTCCGAAGGGAATTTGGCTTATTTAAGGGCAAAAATTGTCCAGATACAGTTTTTCAGGTCCATTTAACAACCCTATAAACTGTCCTAGGGCTGGGCGATAAAACGATAACGATAATTATCACGATGTAATTTTCCTCGATAAAACGATAACAACATTTCGATACATTCTCGATATAATGCTTACGTGCTATGCGTTATGCTGCGCATGCGTATTGCAGACCGGGCGTCTGGGTGCTGCACGCGGTGTTGTTTACAGTCAGTGACTGACAGGCTTGGAGGATCAGAGTGAAGTGGAGCGATAAAAATGAGCAATAGTGAAGAAAACTCAGAGCTCACGACCAGCTCGGAGGACACAGGTTAGTTAGTTCGCTCAACTTCAGTGCTTTGGAGATATTTAGGCGAATCCATCCGACATAAAACAGCGACGTACGTGGACTGGACTGCTTATCATAGGTTCACGTTCACCACACAGGATTTAATTATTAAATGATCGTGCTTCTTCGAAGTTCTTCCATATTGATCCATTTATTCCATCTTCCAACATTGAGCCCAACACAGCGGTAAATCTATATGCACAGTGGACCATTTTTTTTTTTTTTTGCCCGTTTGCTTTTTAGTGTTTTACTACTTACACAATAAGTAATGATATTATTGATATACAGTGTAGAGTAAAAAAATGCAGACCAAAATTAAGGCTTTAATAAATAAAGCTACCTTAGTTTTAATAAATTGTTCACCTGTTTGGGAAGTGTTTGTCATGTTTTTGACAATAAAGGATAGTTTAAAAACACAGTTAACTGTCTGTTTTCTACATTTTTCACTCAGGAGCAAAAATATGCCTTTAAACTTTAAAGAAATAAAGATTTTACATTTATCGTGATATTTATCGATATCGACAATATGGAAAATTATATTGTGATAATATTTTTGGGCCATATCGCCCAGCCCTAAATTGTCCCTAGGATGTAATGCCTTGTTTTTGCCTTATTTGGAAGAGTCATGAATATTAATGTTGAGCTCTTCTCTGATTGGTTTATTTCAGCAGCTCACAGCAATTCAGCTGTTCAGCGAAGCGGCTTGTGAGTCCTGACAGAACATAGAGCGACTGAATGACACTTTAAGCAGAACATCTCAAATGGAGATTGATAAAATGCAGTTTACTTGTTTATTGGTGTTTTCAGCTCATCCGTGCGCGAGAGAGAGCTTGATTGTCAGATTGAACATGTTTAGGTAAAACACTGAATAGTATACAAGTTCTTTTCACAGAAAAGCTATGTTTGGGGGATTTAAATGACTGAAATCTGGTTTATTTAACTTGAATGAATAGCCTTGCCAAAGGACAGCTGTTTTGACTTATATGGTGGAAAAGGTGACGTTTGCTAGAAGGATCGAGTGAACGATCTGTAAGCAACGTATATGGGTTTATTTTGTAATATTAAGCTTTGTCATTAGACACACTATTTAGTTTTGTATGGTACTTGGTGTTTCCTATTGTTACTGATTGTGTTATCTAGAAAATGCGGTCTCTCTAAAAACTTTCAATTTAATCGGAAATTGTTTAAACAGTCAATAAGAGGATAAATCACTACTTACTGCTTGCAGGAATACAGTTGTAATTGACACTTTCTTCAGTTTAAGACGCTGAGTGAAGCTTGCTTGAAATGGGCCAAACAAACGAACAATCTTGAATTAAATTGTTGTGGTATCCAATTATAAACATCAACCATGACTGTTGACATGTGAAAAGTCCTCACTCCTGCACAGCCTGGAACATGACGTGTGTTACCTTCAGTCCCAGTTACCGTCAGTTCCGCCTGACACTGCACATGTTTGGACAGATGCAAATGTTAGGGGTGTGCATATAAATGATCCCCAACGCTTGCCTCACGGTTGGGTTTATGTTGAGAAGCACTTCTTTTTCTGTGGTGTTTTTGATTTACGAGATTTACATATGAAGTAGGAGGCAATGGTGTTTGTGATGTCCATGTCCTGAACTCTTATTATTTCACTATGGCAAGGTTAATTCAATTTTTCATTCTAGGGCATCTTTAACCATCCGTCATGTTTGTGGTTATTTTTTTCCACTTCATTTACACAGACTGAGTGCGGCGTGATGAGACGTCATGCTCGGCCAGATTCGCCTGAACTCGTGCTGTTTCGGTTGCGGAGCCGCACGCAAAGTTAAACAAATTTGACGAGCACATCACCAAACAAAATGAGGTCTTGCGCACTCCGCATTGACGTCATTTTTGTCGCGCACATCCTCGCGCTTGTGAGGGCGCATCGAGTATAAACAAGGCTTAAGCTACACTGAGGCCATCCTTAAAAATATTCTTGTTTGCCATAACCCGACCGACCCTGTCGATTTAGGGCCGACTTTTTTTTTTTGTCCGACCGACTTGCCGGTTGTAAATTTGCTTTAAGATCGACCAATTAATTGTTTTACTCTTCAAACAACTAATACAAAAGTAATAAAATTATATGAATTATATTTTAGTAAGTATTATAAATATATAAATTGCCTGGGCCTACAATACATACAAACGAAGGCTACGTTCTTTCTTTTATAGAAAAACCTGTGACGTCATCTATGTTTACACTATGGTTAACGGATGTCACACTATGGCCAGTGCGTTTGTTTGGTGTCGGCTCATACTCTCATTCACTAACGTTAGACTATTAAAGCCCTGTCGGAGATTTCGCCGCATTTTGTGACAGATGTACTTGTGACAGATGACAAAAATGTACTTTGACCTACCTACCGACCCTTTTTTTTTTTTTTTTTTTTTTTTTTCTACTGTTACTGCAAACCAAAATATTTTTTAGGATGGCCTGAATTTGGCAGTTTGATAAATGCAAGTTAATCCTTCAGTTCAATCTTTGTGTGCTAAAAAGGCACATGAGTTCCCGTAGAGATAGTAATACACAATCAAAAAGTTTTGCCAAAAAAATGAAAAGCATGCCATCAATGTCTTCTCTCTTGCTGTATCAAAATCTCACCTAGCTTTCCTCAGAGATGGTCAAGTCAAATCAAGTTTGTGCATGATTACATGATATATTTAAGCTATATATCATATGGTGAAGTACATTTCTGGAGTGTTAATGATTAAAAAAACAAACAAAAAAAACAATAATAAGAACCATACAGAACTGAAAACCGTGACCCTAAAACCGTGATAGGAACCAAACCGTGGGTTTTGTGAACCGTGCCACCCCTAATATGCACCTAAAACACAATCATCCGTTGCAGTTTTCATCCATTGCTTTTATTGTTTTGGTCACTTATTGTGGATATTTAAAATGTTTTCCATTTTCAGTGTTAAATAGTCTTTAGAAATAAAAGTTTATTAATATTTAAATAAGGTGTACCTGCATTATTATGCCATTATCATTATTTTAGATGAAAATTGTCTCAGAACGACAATATGATCGTTTATCGCAAAAAATAAAAACCACTTTATCGTCCAGCAAGATTTGTTATCATGACAGGCCTAGAGATCGGTTAGCAGATTAAATCGAAAAAGTGAACATACAGAGGATTTATTTTTCCATTTCTGCAGCCTGTTTAGTGAGTGAGACACAGTTCAACTCAAATGCCCAGAAGTCTGCAGGTCTTGACTCCACATCAAACAGTGTATTATATTGTACCGAATGCCAGAGCGAGTCAAAAGATCTCAAGTAGTCATGGGACAATGGAGTGCTCCTCTGAGGTCACTGCTAAACATATTCCACTCTGCATATGGGCCAAATTAGGTCAATTACCGTCTGCCTGAAGGGGCCCTGCAGAGCGGAGCGCTTCGGCAAGGCTAGGCAACACTTCAGCTCTCATAGCATGTTCCGTACCAGCTCCAAACATCACTGCGTTTGACGTTCCCCCACATGGTCTCAATATCAGCAGATGGGCATGCAAACGCTATAAGCAAGAGAGCTGCTTTTCCACACAGCAGGTCAAAGCTGGAGATCAGTATCTCACACGGAACCGTCCATCACAACAGCTCAGGGAGGACGCCGCAGACATGCCAGGTTTCAAAGAAAAACAAGGTCTTGTTCAATGGCATTCACTATTTTGAGACTTTAGTAAAGAAGAGCGTGCCACAAAAATAAACATTCATTTTGAGGAAAATTTAATTTTTATTTTCATATACGCGTTTGGCTTGCTGCAATGGGCACAGACATGAAACAAATAAAGACCAAAGAAAAGGTTCTGCACCTTATGTGGGCAATCTGCTGATTTGAGATTCCAAGGGTAATTCTGTAATGTGGTAGCCTAGAAATCTAGACGCACCCTAGCGGCAGCTAATCTATTCTGCCGCGAGTGTCGTCTAGCAACTCTCAATACACTTCTGAGCTGTAAACGCCAAACTCTGGTTGGGCCAATCACATCGTGTATAGAGTCGGTGGGCGGGGCTTAACGTAATGATGGCTGAGTTGTGCTTGCGTGCCACTAGTAAACACAGAAACTGCCAAACGACGGTCTTTCGAATCAGCTTTGACCGCGACTCTGGAAGACTTGGTGTTTAGCTTTTCTCTGAGAAAACAATAAAGACTGGCACTGAAGTCATTCTTAAGAAGGAAAGATGTGTTCTGAGTTTTGTTGACCGGATACGGCAAAAGTTTAATCTGTCAACGAGCTCTGCTTCACCTTCGTTGCTCTGGTTGGTTGTAGCGCTATCCAATTGCGTGCACGCCGTGCAGAGGGAGTTTGAAAGACAACCGTTTATCCCGCCCCTCAGATTGAGCCCTGTCAATGGTGAGTTTCCAGACCAAACATCTTGATGTGGGTCTGGCTTGTCAGGCTAGTAATGTGGTGCTTATTTTGGATTGGATCATCTAATGCAGATTTACTTAATCTCCGATTCTCATTTTGAAGATTATACTGTATTCCAGTTTTGTGATTTTGCATTCTGAATCCTAGATGATGATTTTGTGACCCCGCGCTGACCCTTCTCTGATGCTGATTTTAGAGATTTCAAGGTAATTCTATTATTTGATGCTGAATTTGAAAAGATCAGCACGATTCTGCTACCTGATAAAGAGTTTAGGCATTCTTGGTTATATTGTTTTTCTTGGTTTTGAAGCATTCTTGGTCAAACTGTTTATGTATTTCTGATGCTGATCTCAGAGAGTTCATGCTGATTATTTGATTTGATGTTGAGTTCAGAGATTTAATGCTGATTCTGTTAACTGATGCTTGCTTTGAATATTCTGTATTGATTTTGTTATAAGATGGAGATGTGTTGTTATCTAAAACTATTTGAAGATTATATTCCAGTTTTGTCATTTGAGGATTACGATTTTGCATTCTGAATCCCATGCAGATGTGATGATTTCATTATCCTGCTCTGACTGATTTTAGAGAGGTCAAGGTAATTCTATAATTTGATGCTGATTTTGAAGCATTCTTAGGCCCCGTCCACACGGAGACGCGTTTAGCCGTATACATTTTGTACCGTATCAGCATTTCATCCACACTGATCCGACTTTTTGGAAGCATGAATCCGATATTTACTGAAACCGGTTTCCAGAGTGGTCAAATCTGAAAACGTCAGATTTAAAAATTAATGATATCTTCGACTAATTTTAAAATTCTAATGCAATCTCTTATACTAGTTTTTTTTTTATACTAAGATTCCATGAAGCTCTGTTAGACAGGAGTGAACACACAAACAAACACATACACAAGGCCACAGGAGCAGGGCATGAGACAGATGTTGTAAGCACAGTGTTCATCTCTCTCTTGACTGCCTCTATATAGGAACTAAAGCTGGAGAGGGAATGTGGGGAGGGGGGTGATAAAGTGCGACACACTTGTGCCCGTGAGCCAGGGGATTTTCAACAGTGAGTAATGGAGCTGTGTGCAGTGATAAAACCAGCCTGCAGCCAAACGCTCTCTGAAACCTAAAACATATAGAGGGCCTAAAAATAAACGTACAATACTGTATGATTTAAATAGGTGAGTCGAGCTTCTGTCCAAGTCATATTTCACCTGAAAATCAAAGCTTATTTCAGGACCATTAACATTTCTTGCACGGTGACATTATTTTCAAAACATTTAAGCACATTTCACCCAAAATTTACAGAACCACAAAGTTCCATTTTTTTCTCAACAATGATTCCTTTCCATTAGATTCTCATAACTTTAATTTAGGTTTTAACAATACTTTTATTTTTGCCAAAAGCTTTCATTATTTCATAAAAATAAATAATTATTTATATGCCCTTTACTAAATGGCACATTTGATACTTGTGGTCCTGCGAGGATTATAAAGGCGACTCACAGACGACCTCTTTTTGGCTGCTATGTGCCAGCATTGAGACTTTTCACTATTTGTGAGATCTGTTTGTCTGTCTATGCATTGCAGGTGGGATTTTTTTAGTGACTCTTTCTGAAGTTACATCAGTGGCAGCGAGTGTTTATTAAGGATGGGTGATATGGCCTAGAATCCATATTGCGATATACATTGCAGCTTTTTGCGATGACAATATATATTTTGTGATATTTAAATTATAATAGAACCTTTTTTAAGAGCAGGTTACATAGACCCTAAAACAATTAAAGAAAGAAACATTGTATGTAGTTTTGAGATGTATTGTGCAAAACTGTAATTATACAACATAATGT
Source organism: Pseudorasbora parva (assembly GCF_024679245.1). Taxonomy (NCBI): domain Eukaryota; kingdom Metazoa; phylum Chordata; class Actinopteri; order Cypriniformes; family Gobionidae; genus Pseudorasbora; species Pseudorasbora parva. The sequence continues at coordinate 13,778,030 of NC_090172.1, read as the reverse complement.
TGAATAAATACAATTAAAATACACCAGCTGCAGAGACTTTAACAAAGAAAAAGTTTAAACAGATAGTTCTCCCCCGCAAAAAAAAAAGGGGGCATATTTTACTCACCCTGCTGTTGTTCCAATGCCTTCTAACTTTTTTGGACCTCAAAAGCAGGGAAAATAAATACAATAAAAATTTCCTGCACGCACACAATCTCTCCTATAATGGCAGTGAATGGGACCAGGCTAAAACTTAACGAAAAGGATACAAAAGTATCACACAATCATACAGTGAGATGCGCCATATATGGCATACTATAAGATTTTGCATGAAAAAATATTCAGTCAAAACACTGAGCTCGGATTACGAGATCATTGCATTCAAGTTTCAAAATGTGAGTGCATTCATTCATGTGCATTTACGATAATTCCGAGGGCACGTGAAGGCAGCATTACTAACTTGCACTTTTGTCATGGCACCCAGGATAAGCGTGAACACACACGCACACGCACACACACACACAATACCCCCCCCACACATACACACACACACACACACACTCTACAGCATAGTTTGCTGTTGCTCATCGAACGGCTTAAATTCAATTAATTGATGTTTCACCTCCGTTTCGCTTTCAGCCGTGTTTACTCAAGATGACGAATACGGTGATGCGTTGCAGCCAGTTGCAGCTGGCTCAAAATTTTGCTGGTAGATTGCGATACTATTGCGATACTGCAATAGAATTAAAATCTCTCTCGTAGGCCAATTTTGTATCGCTTATACTGCATATCGTTCATATCGTCCATTACTAGTATTTATTTTATTTATTTTGAGTCTATGGGCCCTATCATACACCTGGCCCAATGCGACGCCAGGCACGACGCAAGTGTTTCACGTGTGTTTTGGACAAAAAAAGGTCAGCGGGAAGTGTTTTACCTGTATTTTGGGAAAAAAAAGGTCAGCGGTCCAAAAAACAGTCCAAAAGGCTTGTACATATTCGACTGTTTTTTGGACCGCTAACCCTTTTTTTCATCGTTTAAATAGCAAAAATGGATTCAGACATGCCCTAAGTGCACAATGCGCTAAAATTATGGTTAAAATAGGGCCCTATATCTCAGAATACATATATAACTTCCAATTCAGAGTTTAGGGTATAATCTCTAACAGCGGAAAAAAAATATATATATTGCAGATTTATATCTTGTGAGAATTGGGAGGAAAAACTTGCAATAACTCGTTTTTTCTTAATTGGAAGTTTATAAACTCACAATTAATCTCGCAATTGCGAGTTATAAAGTCAGAATAGTGATATATAAACTTGCAAATCTGCAATTAGCATGTGCAATGGTATGATAAAAAAGTAGTTTGAAGGAGGAAATGAAGACAAGCTTGAGTGATGACGGCTCATGACAGGCTGAGAGTGTAAATGTGGCTGCAGCAGCTTCCTCAATGTCAAAAACACTTTCATTCAACTGTGTTCAAAATTTTGGCATCCACATCAAAAGCAATGAAATGCACACTGTCCAAACCGCTGCTGTCGTCAGGGAGACATAATTGTGACTTTGAACATGGATTTGTCTGTCACAGAAAACGAAGGCTTTCATTAAGAATATAATCTTCTTGTTAGATCTTATTGGCTAAGACAGATCTGTGTGTGTGAGTGTGTGTGTCCTTGTTTATATTACATTGTGGGGACCAAATGTCCCCATAAGGATAGTAAAACCTGAGATTACCAACATTGTGGGGACCAGCCAGCGGTCCTCACTTTTCAAAATGCTTATAAGTCATACAGGATGAGTTTTTTTGAGAAAGTAAAAATGCAGAATGTTTCCTGTGATGAGTAGGTTTAGAGGCAAGGGGCGGTATAGGGGGATAGAATATACAGTTTGTACAGTATAAAAACTATTACATCTATGGAAAGTCCCCACAAAGATAGTGAACCAGACGTGTGTGTATGTGTGTGTGTGTTTTGAAGGAATTTTCTTCTGCTTACCAAGGCTACATGTATTTGATCATAAATACTGAAATATTACAGTTTAAAATAACTATTGTAATATATTATAAAATTAAATTTATTTCTGTGATGCAAATATGAATTTTTAGCATCATTACTCCAGTCTTCAGTGTCACATGATCCTTCAGAAATCATTCTAATATGTGGATTTGCTGCTCAAGAAACATTTCTTTATCAATGCTGAAAACAGTTTTGCTACTTTATATTTTGGGGAAACCGTTACATTTTTTTGATAAATAAAAAGTTAAAAAGAGCAGAATTGTACAATTTCTTTAGAAAATAATACATTTTTTATTGTTATTTTCGATAAATTGAATGCCCTGAAATTTAAATATTTCTTTATTTCTTTCAAAAAATTATACTGACCCCCAAAAAATGTGGGCAAAATGTAAAAATTTGGTTGATATTTTGATTTGCCTGACAATGAGAGTGACTGAGAAGAAAGAAATGGCAGCATTCAATAAAAATACTCTGTAAGCCATTTAACTTTTCCTTTTGTGACGACCAAATGCATCTTCTGCATATTACTGTGCAATGTGCCTAAGTACTGTCAATGTTTTTCCCACAGTCTTAGTGAAGATGATTATGAAAGTTTTCTTTCTGTACCAGCTTTTAATTAAATGGCGAAAGGAATGTCACACATTGAGTAACGTTCGCTCTGTAATTACCTCCAGCCCAGGCGACGACATTCCAACTTTCAGTAAGTAGCCGCGAACTTCCCCTCCACTAACTTCACTCGATGCTTTCCAATTAAAGAGGCATTCCAAACTTTCTGGTCTAACCAATAACTCAAGCAAACACTACTGAAGCTCATTCTATCTGTGTGCCGCCTGCAGACACTAAACAACTCATTTCACCAAATCAAAGGCAATGTTTTCAACTGTAGCATTCCCACCAGCACTAAAATATTTCACTAAAATGTTATTAGTAGCTGTGCTATTTTTAAAGAAGGAGGGGTGAATCTCATGTAAATATCTAGCCTGACATGGTCCTACTCAATTCTAGTCAGAATATGAGTCTGAAACTGCTCCATTGGGCTGTAATTATGGGGCGTGTTTCATCCGAACAGACATCAATTGGATAGACCAGCAACCAATCAGAGCAACAGAGCGATACATAATAATTAGTTGCCAAATGTCAACAGAAATCAACTGCACTGTGTTCCCAAGTCTGCGGTTTTCCCAAGGGTTGTTTCCATGTCCGTGGGTTAAAGCGACCTCAATTATGCATATAATAATAATAATAATAATATATTTTACTAGGTACTCAATGTTTGTAAAATGTTGCCTTATATTATATATCTCCAAATTCAGAGTCTCACCAAGGCTGCATTTATTTGATCATAAATACAGCAAAATAATATTTATGATCAAATAAATGCAGCCTTGGTGAGACAACTGGTGAGACAACAACAAACAATATGATGTACTAAATAAAAACATTACAATTTACTTACTTTGTATCTACTCATGATTTGAATAAATGTAACCCTGAACCAGGACCATATATATATATATATATATTTTTTTTTTTTTACATTTATTGAGATTTATACATTATCTGAAAGCCGAATAAATAAGGTTAATATTTGGTATATTTCCGAGATACAACTGTTTAAACATCTGGAATATGAGGGTGCAAAAAAAGCTAAATATTGAAAGAAAAAGAAAAAATGTATATTGACGGTAGGAAATATACAAAAATTCTTCATGGATCATGATCATTACTTAATATCCTAGATTTTTGGCATAAAAGAAAAATCTATAATTTTGACCCATACAATGTAACGTAAGAGCGTAAGTAATCACTATAGACATAGAGGGAATTTGGCCATTTCTAATTTCTCAGTTTGTTGCTAGGATGACAAAAAGATGATTTTTTTGGTTGGTCTGCCTGGGCAGTCCCACAGCGCTCGTCACTGTCAGAATGCGTGAGATGGCCAATCAAATGAAAGAAGGCTGTGAAATATGTAGTTTTGTGCCCTTCACCCTGAGAAAAAGATCAATGTTTCAACATTAATAACAAAAATGCATGCAGACGTTCCAGCTCTTACCTAGCCTGTTGTCCAGAACTCCAAAATCCAGGGAATATTTGACCACGTGGTAGTTATTCCACACATAAAGCAGATTATCTCTGGGATTATAATCCACGGCAGCGATGTACTGGTACGAGTTTGGGAAAAAGATGTCCAAATAGCCATCTTTGCTCAGCTCCGTGTTGTAGATGTAGTCGATTTTATTCCCAGTGGCTTCGCTGTCGTCGTCTTCATAGACGCTCTTGACCACGTACAAGATCCCACAGATCATGAAAGCGTTGGAAGCGGAGCGTTTGTCGTAGGCCGTGTCCCACGTTCCCTCCACCCGCAGCGTGTACGGGTTTAGCTGGCTGATCACAATCCGTCCGTTGTTTTGTTCCGTGGCATAAATCACCCAAAGGCCGTTCTCGTCCACCGCCAAATCGATATCCGACTTGCCGCCCCAGCGGTACGGAGACGTGTCGTGGTAGTTTGCGCTGGCGATGATGGCCTCGCCGCTCTTGATGCGAGTGCGCAGATCGAACTTGACGATATTCCGCGTGCGCTCCTTGTTGAAGAACAGTGCGCCGTCGTAGACGACGAACCCGGTGCCGTCCACCCGATGGGGAAGTTTGTAGGTGGTCGTGGGTCGGCCGGCAACAAAGTCTTCTTTGCTGGAGTACTCGGTGAGGGTGTCTGTGCGATACGGCGTCCAGGGCATGTAATAGATCTTATCCGAGGCCTGAAGGGGGTCTTTACACCAAGCTCCCGACTGGTGGTCCGATTCAAACAGATGCTCGCTCTGATAAACCCCACGCAAGAGCCCTGGGCACAAGAAAACTACAGACAAACAGAGAGAGAAAGACAAGTGAGCGTGGCTTTGAAAGCATCAAGCCTCTTCACTTATGACTGGTTTCATTTATCTGGATGGATAAGACGGATAACATCGCACTGCTTTGCACACAATGGAATGATAGGTTAGAAATGTGTTGTTAAGTAGACACTATACACATTTGGGCTGCTTTCAATGATCCATTTCATTATATGAAAGGAAAGCGATAAACAGATGATGCCAAGTTATGAGGAGAATGACAATCCTTCACAGTACTTAAATGCACCCGCAGCTCTCATAAAACGGTGATACTCTTGTATTTCTGCTTGACTAGATTGGGCCGTATCATTTTCACTAGACATGACTGATACTCTCACAATGTGACACATTACATCGGCTGAAGAAAATGGTATTATTGTAGCTTATTCTAGTCACACAAAAAAAACATCCATTTAGATAAGAATGTGTTGTTTGACTGACTGACTGACTGATGTTAAAATAACAGTTATGGGTAATAGACTTTTGTGCATCAAGACAGCGGTATCATATGTGTTGCTATTTGAATTTGTACATTAGTAATATGCTTTTTAGTGGAATTTAGATTTTGCTAATATACCCCAGGGGTAATAGAAAAAAAAAATCACACTAAAACTTCTTCTTTTGTTTCACCTTTAGCTATTATTTTGCTACAGATATATTTTATGTAGATTGTATTTCTTTAACCTTTACTTTTAAATGCTAAACTATGAAAAAAAACACTATAAAGATATGGTTCACGTGTCAATACAGAATACATATGAATAAACAGAGTAAAATATACCACTGAAATATATATATATATATTTTTTTTTTTTGGGTGGTGATAATTCATAATTTATCATAAATATTATAATAAATTATTCTCTAATAAGGCTTTAAATTTTTTACCATAAAAGGAGGGTAGAAATATATTTCAAATATAAAGTATAACATATGAACTAAATTGAGTAAAATTAACCATTTAAATATTTCAAATAATATGTGAGAAGATCATTTAAATTATAATTAATTTAATAACAATTTTAAATTGTAACGATATTTCACAATATTTCTGTTCTTACTCTATTTCTGATCAAGTAAAGGCAGTCTTGGTGAGCAGGAGAGACTTATTTCTTTACATAATGTATCTTTTTTTGAAGTAAAAAGTGAGAAGCTGTTGTAGGACTTTAGAATGAATGATATTTTGTGATATTCTTGTATTATTTTTTTGAGTAATCATTTTTCAAAATGGCTTCTTTTTGTTCATAGGAAGCAAAAAAAATTAACAAGGGTTTGGAAAAAAACATTCAGTAAATTATTTTCTTTCTTAGGGGAACTAGTCCTATAAACATGCTTTAAACTTGGGGTACATTTACACAACACCGAAAGTGTTTTTTGGGTTTAGACGACAAAGTTGTCAAAGCAATCTTGGTTCACACGGATCCAAGAAAATGATAAAAAGTACCGTTATGTGGGCAGGCCATTAGTTGGCAATGTTAAGAAACAATAAGAGCCTTTAGTCTGAACACACAATATGCATGCGTATACAATATACATCACTATTTTCACAATTTCGCATTTTTGCCCTTAAAGCCTAGTTCACACTGCCCGATTTTTGCCCCGATTTTGAGTCGCCGACAGGTTTTGTGAAATCGCCGACAAATGCCCGAGATCACAGGCAAATCGGTGCTCGTGCACGCGAGTGACAATCACACAGTGTGAATAATCAAAGACGCGATGAGAGAGAATCGCCGACGAGTAGTCGACGCCGGTGAGATATTTGGCATGCTAAATATCTGGACTTGTCGGCGATTGAAACTCCTGCTGTGTGAACAGGGTTCTGACTGAAAATTACACCGACAGCCAATGAGAGAGTGAGATACAGGGCAGCGGAGGTTCAGGGAGGAGTTATAGAGCAGAATTTCAGTATTTTAATAGATGTATTTACAATTCTATCAAACAGAAACAAAGGCCAAACATTTGCACATCCAGCCACAGCAGCAGCAGCACATTACAAAATTTTTTATTTACCTCAAACTGTTTTTGCAGAACACAATCCTGGCTCTCTCTGTCTCTCCAACAATTTCTTCCGCCAAAATCTTTTTTCTTTTTCTCCACAAATCAGCGCACATACAATTTGAACTCCTCTGTCGTCAACCATCGTGCAGTGTGAACACCGCAGTGACTGAATGATACCCCAGATAATCATGCAGTGTGAAAAGAGCAGTGACCCGACGAGTTTGAAAATCGTGCAGTCTGAACTAGGCTTTACACAGAGACTATAACGGTATCATTTTCAAAAAGTTTGCGTTTTCAGGGTCCCAAAATGCTGTTGTTGTGTAAATGAATGGCCAAAATGGTTTTCCATTTTTAGTTGAAAATGGTGTTGTGTAAATGGCCCCTTGCTCCTGGAAGTCCATTATCCTGTAGAGTTCAGCGCCAGCCATAATTAAACACACCTGAACCAGATAATCAAGGGCTTCAGGGTTACTAGAAACTTCCAGGCAGGTGTGTTGGAGCCGGTTGACGCTAAACTCTCTCCCTCCATGAGCAGGATTGGCTCAAGGAGAAAAGATTTCATTTCAACTTGAAGTTGGCATTTCAAATTTTGATAAATAAGAGCGAGCTCATTAATGACAGCTGGTCAAAGGGGCCAGAGGCCGCCGAGACATAATAATGAGCTTATATTTATTACAATCTGAACGGATTCCATCCCGATGCTAAGATATTGTCAATTTGTGTCATCTTGATTTATTGCGTCTGCGCACACAAAACTAATAATAAGAGTATTTGCCTCCATTTGGGTTCGCTCTAACCAGCCGTGTAGCATCAGAACAGAAATATTGTGTTTCTTTCCAGGGCTTTAGCTCCGGAGAGATTGATTAAACCCAAGGCCTGACTGTGGCAATCCATACACTTAACCAGATTAGGTTAGAAATATATAAACTCATTCCAATTAATTTCCTGCGAGGGGTCAAATCTGTTGATACCAAAGACAGTGTAATCTACAGAGACAGCGGTAACTGAGCAGCAGGTTCAGGCCGCGTGTCTGTGATTGCATCACTAAATCTATAATATTTACGATTGCAGAAAAGCTCAGAACGGTCAATAAATTAAAGCTAAACGGCGCTCTACAGCTGGAAGCTTACAGGATGTCTGGGTGTTTCTTCGACTATGGGCACTTTCATGTCCCGGGGTTGATTTTTATGAAAATAATAAAAAGCACACCAAAATGGACTTGTTAAATGTTTTACCTTTAGTTTTTACTTTTACTACAATTCCCTTTCATGCAGATCCCTTTACTTTGAGAGCTAAACTATGAAAATCCATCAGGAAAATATAACACGTGTAATACAATACATTTGATTATAATTATAAACATAAATTACTTTTTTTTTAAAACAAATTATGCAAGAAGAGTGAAATGTATTTAAAATATATAACATATAAACCAGAGTAAAAGAAACACGTTTAATATTTTTTGTGTGAATATTATTTGTGAAGACAATTAATAATTTATTGCAATTACCGTATTAAAATAATGCATTTCCTCATAAAGCGTTTTTCAAAATTAACTTATTAATATAGTTTGTTCCAAAAAGAGTGAATGTATATTTAAAATAAAATAACATGTAATGTATAAACTTGCCATAGTAAAATAAACCATTTCAATATTTACTGTGTAAAAACTATTTGTGTCAAGATAATGAATAATTTCTTGTTATTATTATAATAATGTATTCCCTAATAATAAAGCTTTAGCTAACATTTTTTTTTACATTTAACATTTTTAACATCTACATTTGTTGAAATATATAACGTATAAACTTAAACCATTTTAACATTTATTGCATGAAAATGATTTGTGTTAAATAATGTATTCCTTAATAAAGATTTTAAATATACTTCTTGCTATATTTTATTACCAAATTACGTGAGAAGATTAAAAATATACTTAATACAACTTTTCGATATTCATTGTGTGAAAATATTTATTGTGCAGATTTTTTTTAATTATTTAATAAAATATAAATTAATATAAAAATATAAATAAATAATTTTATTTGACAAATTTATGTCAAATGTCATTTATGTTCACATTATTGCTAGAAAAAGTACTGTAAATAAACTAGTGAGTTTGGAAAATGTTTTTAAAAGGAATTAAATTCATAAACATCCACAGGGCTAAAATTGGCCATACTGTAGCTGATCCTGATAACCGTCACGAGGACGAGGACGCACTGAAGGTCTCTTTGTTTAAATTAGCTCAAAATTACTATCAGATGTAAGTAATTACCTTGACAAACTATACATCATTAAAAAGATCTAAGACTAAAGTTTAATTTTTTTACCTCTGTTTTATTCTCAAAGTCTTATAGTGACCGTAATGTGTTAATATGTTCCAGGAGTTATGAATATGATCTTGGGCGTCGCTACCTTTTGATTGTAATATGCGCGTCATTTGCTCCCATTCATAAAAAACTCCTCTTTGGTCGTCATGAAGACACTCGACAAAACAACTTCCCTCAGGGCTTTTACTTCAAAAGTGTGCAGATGTGGAGAAATATTGATAGATTCTCACACGTTTGAGTCAAATTTCTATACAGAGAAGTATTATTTATTCAATCTTTATCCAAAATCCGCGGATGTATGATTATGAGAGCAGTAGGCTGTGATATGCTGTGTTTTCAATTCATTCTGGCAGCCGGAGGGCGCTGGAAAGCTGTACTACTGAAAATTCACCCCATGGGGAACACATGAAGAACAGACACACCATGTGACAGTCAGGAAGTATCTGACATATGGACATATCCACACAGCTCCCTGGGATCGTCAGATCGCTATTTTATGCAGATAAACACGTTTTAAGACAATAAACACACAATCGCGGCAATATATGGTTGGTCTGTGTTCTTTATGCCATGTTGGGTGGTTTCATAATAGATGATATTTATAATGCAATGCTATTCCACATAGCTTTTAGCATTGTATATTTTCTGTCAGATTTTTTGACCCGAAGCTATATGAGATCACATATTGTTATATAAAACACTCTACATATAAAATATAAAGTGATATGAAGCAAGTTTTGAATAAAACATGATTTTAATCGTATAAATTGTTGTTTTGCTGGTGTGCTAAGCTAACATGCTAGCTTGCCCTAGATGCACCTGCCACTGAGTAAATACTTTATTTTTATGAACATTTTCTAAATGTAAAACTACTGAAATGCTTATTTGGACGAAATGCATTCAATAGAGTCTCAGTGAGGGTAAAGTGAGAGGTTTGATTTAGAAATGAGGTTTGAATAGAACAGTTTGAATAGAGAATCGTTAGTAATTATAATGCAGACAAAAGAATAATAATTGGAGCCATAACCAGTCCGCAGAAGTGTGAATGCCGGGGAGACAAACTGAATGGGGCAGTTTGCACCTCTAAACAATAGAGGCAATACAGCGACTGAAAGCTGAGAAGATGTGGCAATAAACATCAGTTGATATTTCAGCGATATCTCAAAATAAAATCACATGAAACGATCTTGTAAAACGTTTAATAAAATGCAGAGTTTTAGACTGATCATCTTCAGATCTGAAATATAACATGGTCAGACTTGTGGCTTTAGCTGTAGTGCATTTCTAGATTTCTCCAAGGCCCACTTCAATTTTATTTTCATGAAGATATATCATACAAATAAATTTCTAATAACTTTACAAAACTTTGAAGCTTATTATAGCTTTTTTTTATTATAAAAAATATTATCATTTTGACTTTACAGTAAACTGCCAGGTGTCTGCTTTCAAATGAGACCATAATTATGCTTTTAGTGCAAAGGATTCACAAACTGTATTTGTTTTAGTCTGAGTATACATTTCTTAGGATTTTTTCAAAATTTAGAAATCAGCTTAACAGGTTAAAGGAACCTCATTCTGTTCACTGATATTGTGAAAAATAAAGCTTCCTTTGCCTCTGTGACTGAGTATATCAGCTCCATTAGGAAGTCTGAGATTCTCTGAGTGAGAAAATTATACAGCGCTGCACGCTTACACAGGTATTATAAAGGTTAATGAAGTGGGTCGTTCGGCTCCAGCGTCAGCCCCATTACAAGACTGCTAAAAACTGTATCATATCTGAAACCTACCACACACACCATGCAGCACTAAACACACACTGACACACACACACACACACACACACCTCTCTGATTGTCCATCCAGAGGATTACAGTGATATACAGTGAATGGCTTTATCAGAAAACAGGCAGCTTGTTCGTCTGTATCTTAAACCTGCATTTAAAGCGAAGCCCCACTGCAATCATCATCACATCACTCTATTGATGCTGACCACAGCTCAACTACAAACACACATTTGAGTCTTTCTAGAAAGCCTTAAAGCGGCAGACGCTGCTCCAGATGGGCTGCAGGAGCAAGACGGACGATTCTGAACGGGTGAAAGAAGGTGAAGAAAAGGTTTCCAAGGAATAGTTCAGCCAAAAATAAAGTCTGTTTTCATTTACACACTGAAAATGCCATTTCAAAACTGCTGTGAGATGCTTTTTTGTTGTTTTTACAGAACGTTAGGTCTGAAACTACTGCATTACAATTATCAGTATTTGTGTCTTATCATCATATTTTCCAGCAATACGTTTAAATAAATTATCTTTACAAAATTGTGTGAGATACTAATTTAAGTTTTCAGAGAATTTATCTGGAATTAAATGTATTTTTCTTTCACCATCATACATTTGCTTTTAGTTTAGAACATTAGTGACTTTACCTTGTTTTAAGGATGTTTAGATGTATTTCTTCTGAAAAACAAGATAACGTTTAATTTATAATATAATGTTTGTTTATTAAATTTATTGGTTAACTATAACTATTTATTGGTTAATTAACTTTACAAAATTGTTAAAAAAGTTTGTCTTTCCCTATTGCAATATTGTCACTAAATAAATACATTTGTGAATAGTATTTGTGTCATTATTTTCATGTTATTTAATGAAAACATGCTTTAGTATCTTGCGCAAATTTTCTTTAATACATTTTTCCTGTTTATAGGATGTTTTTTGTTTGTTTGTTTGTTTTACAGCGCTGAACTTGCCAGAAACAACAAAGACTGCTGATACTGCATGGCATATTAAGTTATTGTCTAAAGGTAAACACTGACCCACCAACTAGTTGACTGCCTTTCTGGATGACTATCAACAAGTAGTCAAGACTCAGTTCACAGTGGCCGTATAAGTCGAGCTTAAAAAAAGACAGTCATAAGACATAAGTCATAAGACAGCTTTGGGTGACACAAATTTAAGTCGGCAGTATTTGGTGAGACACTTAAATATCAGATTGTTCCTTATGCAAAGCCTTCGTTTAGTATGGAAGTTTGTTTCTGCCACTGAATAAAAAATAAAAAAGGTAATTGCATAATTCTGATATTTTTTCTTTCTCATAACTGTAAATGTTTCATCTTGTGTGATATATTATAAATCAGAATTTTGTGAGAGAATCAGAATTTGCGCCCTTTCATACATCCGGGTGCAATGCGACAATAGGCGCGACGTACTTTCAGACGGACTCAGTTATCATTTTCACGTCCAGTGCCATGTTGTTTAAATGCACTCGCGGCCATCTCTTCACCCATGGGCGTGCTGGTCTGAAAACGAGGTGTGTTCAGGCGCATTGTTGGTGTGTTGCTCTTTTGAGGTAGCTGAAAACGACTGTGCCATTGGCCAAATCTTTTTGTGTGATTTAAAAAGTACTTTAGCAATATGCGCCTATAGGCGTGTGCACAACACGCGTACAATCTGCGTATTACACACACAAGGAGGCGCAGCACACAAACATTTTTAAAGGGGTACTTCAGCGCTGGGAAGATGAATCTGTATTTAAACTGGGTCATCAATGCAGTAGAAATGTGAAATTATTTTTGAATTTGGTGTCTTCTAGACTGAGAAAAGACAGAAAATTTATTTTTGTCCCATGGGGATGAAAGACTACAATTCCCAGAATGCTTCACTGCCCTGTGAGACCATTCCCAAAGCCACCAACTTCATTACTGTGACTGATTTAGAGAAGACACTACAATTAAAAACTGAACGTGTCTTTTCAATATAATGAGTGAGTCACCGCGCGAGTGTCACAGCCCTGAGCACTAACTGCACGAGTGATGAGAGCTGAGGTAATCGCGACTACATTCGCGGCATACATTCACACAGGAGTTCAGTCTGGCACGCGTTTCAGTTCATGCCTTTGCAAGCTTAACTTTCATAGAAATGAATTTGAGAAGTTAAAAGACTTTCATTGCTCACCATAGCTCCGTTTAAATGATCCTGTCTGCAAGCTGAGCTCTCCCTGCCAGCTGAGTGTAATCTCCCATCCCCCATGCGCAGATTTAAAACATGCGGAAATAGCTCCCTCTGCTGGCTGTAGTCTTTAGCCTCTGGGCAAACATTCCTCCTATGATGCAAAAATCGTCATTTTGCATCATAGGAGGAATTTTTCCAGAAATAAAATGCATAAATCTCTTGTCTCAGGGAGATATGAGGGGGGAAAGCACAATAATTTGAATATTCTCCAGGGTTTCTACTGATACAAAGCCATATGCTAATCGCTGAAGTAACCCTTTAAATATAAAAAATAAAAGGATTCCTCTCTAGAGAAGTGTTTAGTCTTTTCGCTCGCAAATTCCGCCATGCGAAAAGACGACTCTGCCATGGTGCAAGTGCAGCTGGCTCATTAAGAGCCTAGGTACAACCCTGTTAGACCATGCTCCTGGCATGCCAACTATTTTTTCCGCCGTTAAACTATAGCAAAAGTGGATTCGGACATGCCCTAAGTGCCTTATGCTTTAGACCACATGCTCAGTTTGTTAAAGGACAACGAACCGGATTGGTGCTTGCAACACGGAGCTATTACAATTAATGCCCAGAGCACCCATTCAGCTAAAATGGCAGTTATGGGGGCATACATGTAAAGGGTGTCTTTTTCCCTCTTAACAGTTACAAAATGCAATTAAAATGTCTGTCCAACATGAACAGGGCCCTTACATGACAACGAGATGCGTTTAGCCACTTAGCCATTGTTTATGTAAGGGATAATCCACGGCTAGCCATGCATTAAAGGATTTTAATGCACGGCATAGAGGCAAAGAACCGCCCGACGCGAAGCGGACATTGCCTCTAGGTCGTGCATTAAAATCATTTAATGCATGGCTAGCCGTGGATTATCCTGCTTATACCATGGTTATTTGCCAAGTTAAAGCTGTAACTGATGCTTTTTAAGAGACGGATTAAAATGACGGATGTTTTCTTACGTCTCGTTAGTTCTAGCACACCGTCGCTTTAAATAATGTAGAGCCATCGAAATGTTTTTATAAGAACAAATTATCACATTTAATTCATTATTAGAGAGAGACAGAGAACTGAAAGAGAGAGAGAGAGAGAGAGAGAGAGAGAGAGAGAGAGAGAGAGAGAGAGAGAGAGAGAGAGAGAGAGAGAGAGAGATGCGTTCACGATCTCTTCTTGTCAGTCTGAATATCCCCTCGTTGCTGAAGCATAGAGAACATAACTTAATGATTATTTAATAGATTTATTAAAATTATTTATGAATGACAGGCAACACTGCAGTGACAAGGCAATCTTTATTTGAACGAATCATCATTATGTAGCCCAGTGTGAAATAAACCCCCGTCTTTAACCACATAGGCTACTAAAGACACATTAGCCTACATTTAATGCATTAAATTAAGTAATAGGCTAATAAAACATAAATAAATAAAAAAACTGTTGTAAATTTTGTTTTTGGTGATTGTTTTCGTGAAATTAGACATGGAGTTTTTCAGGTTTATTAGGCTTGGAGGTGAAATTATGTTTCACTTGCTTGTTGAGGTTCTAGATCTCAGATGTCGCAATGTCAGTATGTCATAGGGCTAATGTCAGTATGTCACGCAAAAATAAAGTTTTACAGTAACAGACACGACTGTTAATGCCTTATTTGTAGTCATAGTGACCTGATTTATTTAGTGTTTTTCCTAGAATGGGTGACGTACACATTCAGTGGTACATGCCGATCAAATACAGACGTGACCTAAATAACATGTTTAAAAAATATATTACTGACTTTAATGCGTTTTATTGACATCTAAAATACAAAAAAATTAGGCTATTTATTTAGGATTTTGTGTCACGTCAGTATAGGTGCTCGAGTCTGTCAGTGTAGGCGTCACTACCATCATAGACTGTAAAAAACGCACGTCACACGGCGACATGTTCCGCAACTCGGTGTCATGCTGGTGTCATGTCAGTGTCAGTCACGATAATGTCAGTGACATGACAATGAAGACCGCATGTGCCACTACGCGCATCATAGATATATACATTATCTGCGCATAGTGACATGTGCCATTGGCTTCTGTGTGTCACCTAATGTCTTATGTCACTTAATATTGCCATAGATATGGAACGTTATACGTATAGACATATCTGTGGTTGATACTGCAGTCTGCCACTGTCACTCTGTTTGCAAGCGTAACTTTGTTACTATGGTTACCAGTGTTTATAGTGGCGGATTAATTTCGAACTGTAATCAAACTGACTGGAACTACCTGTGCATTAAACGGTTTTATTGCACACCTTCCAGCCAATCAGAATCGAGTATTTAAACAGACCATGGTATAAATTCACCTAAACAGTGTTTTAGACGGCTAGCTGTAGTTGAACTCAACTTGTAGCTGGAAAAAAGGCAAACAGTCCAGTTTGGAAAAGCATTGTGTGTGTGAAGAGTGATCGCATTGCTCTGCTCATCGGTTCTTCGGTTCTCCGTATCGAACGTGTCCGAAAGAAAAGGTTTTCTATTGTACTGCTGATCCGAGAACCGCTGCTCTTTCAGTTACACGCGCATGCTCAGTATCAGCTGCTCGTGAGTTCATCAGTTCCCTCAGCAAAACATGACTCAGTTCAGTGAACTTTTGGTGTTACAAAACATAATTCAAGACATTAGTTTATTTCTATTCGGAGGGACTGTCACTCATGTCAGAAAGTGAGTAACTAAAGTAACTTGTGGGATCAGCGCTGATGTGACGGGAACCGTTTAGAGCGATTCAATCCGATTTGGTGAACTGGTTTGCCGGTTGAAGAAAAATGCCATTCTGTGGTCGAAGACGGGTGCAACCACTGTGGAGGTAATGTAAACTTTATTTATCCTTCCATTTGGGCACACACGGCTTGAGGAAAGATGTGCAGTAATAAAATAATCAGGCTTTACACACACAACGCTCTTCCCAACTGGAGTATTTGCCACAGGACTTCAGTGCGAGACTACAGCTAGCCGTCTAAAACAGGTGAATTTAAACAATGGCTAAGTGGCTAAACGCATCTCGTTGTCATGTAAGGGCCCTGTTCATGTTGGACAGACATTTTAATTACTTTTTGTGTCTGTTAAGAGGCACAAATACACCCTCATCAGTAGATAGATCGTGCAGTTTGTGTCATCAGTAAAAAATATGGCCAGAGACTAAAGACTACAGCCAGCAGAGGGAGCTATTTCCACATGTTTTCAACCCGCACATGGGGGATGGGAGATCACACTCACAGCTCAGCTCGCAGCTGCAGGCATTCATGTAAACTGATTGGGTGTGGAGGAAAGTGAGTGTTTCAACTTCTCAAATTAATTCTTATTAAAAGTTAAGCTTCCAAAGGCATGAACTGAAAACGTGCAAGACATGCTCTGTGAATGTATATGGCGCGAGCGCGGTCAAGTTTACCTCAGCTTTCACTGCGAGAGCTCATTCAGCTCATTCATCACGGTGTAATCTGACTCGTGCTGCGTTTGTGACACTCGCTCAGCGGCTAAATCACATTATATTGAACAGACACGTTCAGTTTTTAATTGTAGTGTCTGTTCTCTAACTGAACTGATTTTATGAAGATGAATGCGGTGGTAAAATGATCAGTGACTCAGTTGCGGTGGCTTTGGGAATGACCTCACAGGGCAGCGAAGCATTCTGGGAATTGTAGTCTTTCATCCCAATGAGACAAAAATACATTTTCTGTCGTTTCTCAGTGTAGAAAGTGTATAATTTCACATTTCTACTACATTAATGACCCAGTTTAAATACAGATTCATCTTCCCAGCGCTGAAGTAACCCTTTAAAAATTCCCCGGAGTTGTCCTTTAAAACAGGGCCCATAAACTCACAATTCTGAATTTCTTGCAATTAGGGTTATATAATTGCAAGTTTATATCTCGCAATTCTGACTATATATCAGACAATTCTGAGAAGAAAAAAATAAAAAGCTGTTGTTTTGGAGCTTGACAGCCCTCTTGCATTTTATGGGAGAGCACAATGTGTATATTCCGCAAAATGTATTTCATGTAAGAAACGTCATAGGGGGAGTTAAAGAGGCTTTAATATTTGGTGAACTATTGCCTTTAATATGAATACAGGCAGAGAGGAAAACATCAGAAAGAGATGAGGAGGAAGAGCAGAAGAAGGGAGGAATATAAGAGTGAACATACACCATCAGCCGAGTCGCTCTGTGTTTTAATGCTCATCTCTGCTGCTCAGCTGTCGTATCTACATCACGTCGATCTATCCTGAACCTCTGATCTCAGACCAGCTCTGTCCCTGATCTGATGAACTACAGCAGTGATTCTCAACTGGTTGGTTGATCAACCTCCAGTATTGGATCATGTTTCTGCTCTGATAGCAGAGGAAAACAAAATCCAAAGCTAAATCAAAATAATATGCAGCTAACCACATAATCATGCAGTTATGATAATAAATAACTGATAATAATTTAAAAAAAAATTAAAGGGAGGAGAAAACACTTACCATTTATTGTGGTGTTCATTTCAAATGTCTTTACTCTTTTTTGTATCAATTTAATGTGATTGATTAATCAAATTATTTCAAAGAGAGTGTGTGTATGTGAGATTGTGTGCGTAGGCTACACTAAACTATTTTAATTCAAATGCACCTGCCACTTGGTCAAATTATACAGATGCCAACACGGACGGGATGTGTGATGTTCTACGAAAATAATCATGCCCTATTGTGATTTGTGGGATGATTTACTGGCTGCTGAGAACACAAAACCATCAAAATTCAAGAGACCATTTGAAACCAAAATGGACAAATTTCCTATTCAGCCTGCCAAGTTAATGTCTTGGAATAGTTTATGCCTGCAGTTCATGGTGATATTAATACGTTTGTTTTTAAGGGCATTTTTGATTAGTCTTGGCACTTGATTTTTCAATATATAATCCTAAAGCCGAACCGAAACACTGAATCAGACCAGATGCAAACCTGCCTGAGATCTACATCTGGAAACCTGTAATAACGTGAGTACTATTCGCTAATAGATTCAGCCTTGAGCGGGGTGTGTGTGTGCGTTATAGACGTTCTTATGTTCTGTTTCTCATCTGATGGTGTCACCCTGAAGGTTAGCAGCACTATCATCATAATGATGTCATTTAAAATGCTGACAGCTCATTGGCTGGGTTATTGATTGGGCTTCACTGGATGTTTTAAATGGGAATTAGATTATGAATATCATTACTGTTAAAGTGCTAAAGGGGTTTGCGAGCACTTAGCCGATACACTGATGCTATAAGATCTAATTAGCTGGCAGATAAAAAAGGATACATAATATTTATAGGCTTGAACAGACAAACTCAACGTACGCGGGAAACGTGTTTATATGCCGAGGCAAACTCAACAACAAATGCTGCTGTATTTGAAACAAAATTACACACGTTTGGTCAAATTCAGGGTGACTAATAAATATGAATTAAAAGCATATAAACAAGCATGTTTTAGAAATTCTCTCTCTCTCTCTCTCTCTCTCTCTCTCTCTCTCTCTCTCTCTCTCTCTCTCTCTCTCTCTCTCTCTCTCTCTCTCTCTCTCTCTCTCTCTCTCGCATTATTGAATAATCAGCAAACCTGCATATCAGTGAGTGTGTTTTAATACGCAATAAATAGTCAACGCTTGTAAATGAAAACCAGAAAAAAAACTACAAACACCTTTCAAACACCTTTTTTTCTTACATAGTCTCTTTTTTTTTTTTTTTTTTTTACCTGATTGGACATATTTTCAAGGGGTTAGTTCATGCAAAATTTAAATTCTGTTATTAATTACTCATCCTCATGCCTTTCGATTCATGATTCGGATCGCCAATGTCACGTGATTTCAGCAGTTTGGCTACGCTGATTCATAATGCTTCGAAGCTTCAGGGAGCAGTTTTAAAATCGGCAACATCACTATACAAGTCGTTATTTAGGGGTTTTTTTTTTTTTTGCTAACAAAAACTATTTTCGTTGCTTCATAAAATGACTGTAGAGCCACTGTAGTGAGATGGGCTTTGTAACAACGTCTTTAGTGCCTTTATGGGTCTTGAGAGATGAAAATGACATTGGTGTCAATTAGAGGTGACCCCTAATAGTCGAAGATTCGATGCATTGATATGCGGGACCGGATTCGACCACCGATCTCACGGTCGATCATACCATTTTGGCAATATGAGGGTGCTCAATATGAATGGGGTGCGTCTCAATCAGCTCCCTAGTTCAGTAGTCAGGGCACTGATCAGGGAGTCAGCCCATTGACTTGTGTCCTGATCAGTGCCCTGACTCCTGAACTAGGGAGCTGATTGGGACACAGGCAGTGTTAAAAAGATGTGGCACAGCGCTGAGCGATCCCTTTAAGGACGCCTCGCCCTTTAAAATTCGAAGACACACTGACGGCGGCATTCGGCGCCTGTCCACGGCGATTAAATTTATATTAGCCTATATTTCCCTCAAATCGTGAATGTACTGATTTCACCCTGTGCTACAAGATACACTCATCGTGCAGCTCTTCTGTCAGAGGTCGATTCAAAATTGAGCTTGCGTGTATTATGTGCGCGTCTGGTGTGAGAGACGGCGATGAGCTTCAGTCCGGTGTGCGACCCCCTTTAGGCACAATCGGCTTAAGAACGTGCATATAAACGCACTCAGTGCTCATTTCCTTTCTAGGCAGGTATTTGTTTAGGTTTATTTATCAAAATGTTCTTTTATATATTTGTATGATGTTCTTTATTTCGATCACGGCTTAAACATGTTATGAGAAAACGGTTTACGCATGTTTATCCACCACATTACCTTTTATTTAAACCTAAATAAGAAAGCCATTGTCAGTTCGTCTGTCAGTTGGCTGGCAGTTTTGGTCGCTTTATTAAAAGTTGTTGCTGTGTGCAGTCGTGTGTAAAGGAAAATAAAAATAGTTTTACCCTTCTGCTGACAAGTGTCGTGCCCCTCCCAACCCATTCACACACACAGATGATTCGACTATCGGTCAACCATAGAGAGATTAGAAAATTCTTAATCGAATGTCTAAATCCTTAGTCGAGGACAGCCCTAGTGTCAATGAAGGCCTTTCTGAGCCATCGGATTTAAAAAAAAATATCTTCAACTGTGTTCCGAAGATGAACAATGGTCTTACGGGTGATAGTGAGGAATTAATGACAGAATTTAAATTTTTGGGTGAACTAACCCTTTAACGTTATCAGTATAAACATCAGCATGTCATTGTGCTTGACACCTCACTAATAATAATTTACTGAGAATTTAATGACAAATTTTCACTAATAAGTACATTTTCAGTAGCGTGACAGAAATGCAGTACAGTTTTTAAAGTTGGTGTCGCTTTTCCAGTAATATATAACTTTTTTCAATGGAACGCACATATTATTGCAATCTGAAGCAATAATGAAACTCTCTGTCTCTCGTCGCATTGAGATTCATTTTAATGAATCAGTTACTTTGGTAATAGTTTCCCTCAGAAGTCCCTTCAAAGCATTTTATGATTTTTTTTTTTTTTTTAGTTAAATAAATATTTAATGAAATAAACATGCTGTTCATTTCTAATTTCTATTCAGTTATGTAAATGAGGGTGTTTGTTTGTTTTATTACTATTTACTGTCATTTCAAGTGTTAGCTCATTTGCAAGTTTGTTGCTGTCTGCCTAATTGAGTTTACGCGTGCCTGATAAATGCGCCTTTGAATTTTTTGATTATTTAATTATATATAGTTTGAAAATGCATTATATTTAAAAATACATTTCAGAGATGGACTTAAGTATGAGTTTTAGTCCATCTCGGGTTTGAGATATAATGACTAGAACAAAAAAAATTAATAAAATATTAAAAACTATATAAACTAAAATTGACTAAACATTGATTGATGGCATCTTTTGCACTCATCATAATCCAATAAAATGCTTTGATGAGCACCAGAAGAAGAGCATTGTAACACACGTGAACTGAAATGAGGGTAAACACTAAGAGAAAACATGAGCCCACCACAGCACCATCTCCGCCACATACATAACATTTCCTCCAATAACATATAATCTTACCAAACACAATGTTTTTGATTTTTTTAATATCACTGTAACACAAAGCCAGTCAAAATGTATGATGGTTTACTTGAGAAAATGTTAAACATGTTGCGAGGGAACCGACATAAAGAAGCTATACGGGGTGAAAGAAACACGTCTTTACCTTTCTGTTCCACCTCTATTTTTAAGCATGGAGGAGAAAAAAAACAGAGACAAAGAGAGAATATCAGAGCAATACAAAAATTCTAACATTATCTTCATTTTCCAGAAAAACCTGGGGACAAAAGAAACAATAAGCATGATGTGTTCTCGGGTGCAAACTGTGTGATTTTTGCCTGTCCCTTATGATTGCTGCTTGTCAAATTGTGTGACATGACTGTCAGACTCTATGATACACATCTTAGTCACAATCAACAGTGTCAAACTTGGGCAAGATTCCCAAAACTTCTCTCAGATTTGTCTCAAAATGTGTATAGTGTGCACCCGACTAAACACAAGAAATAAAACATTTGCGTAGCAGCATACCATCCAGCCGAGTCCTGTGGAGAAACAAGAACATTAATAGTGTGTGTGTGTGTGTGTGTGTGTGTGTGTGTGTGTGTGTGTGTGTGTGTGTGTGTGTGTGTGTGTGTGTGTGTGTGTGTGTGTGTGTGTGTGTGTGTAAGGAGTAAATGAATGAGACAGTGAGTTATAAAAGAGAATTTAGCAATGACAGGCATTAAATCAAACAGTGAGACACACACACTGATCACATCATTCATCACAGAAATCTGTTTATGAAACATATTTTGTTAATGTGTGTGGGGGGTTTACTTAACTAAAGTTCAGGGGAGAGCGATAACTTAGAAGTAAGAGAAATCTCACAAAACCTCGTTTTCCATTTCAAATAAATGCTGTTCTTTTGAACTTTCTATTCATCAACGATTCCTGAAACCTGATCAGTTTCCATGAAATGAAGCAGCACAACTGTTTTCAACATTAATAATGAAGAAATAATTAAAAAGATGTTTCTTGAGAAGCAAATCAGTACAGAATGATTTCTGAAGGAGCATGTGACACTAAAGACTGATAATGCTGCTTTGCATCACAGAAAAATATACATGTGACAATATATTGAAATATAAAACAGTTATTTTAATTGGTTATTTATACAAAATGCTGTTAATATATATGTAACAATATTTTACTAAATACTGTTTTTTAATCATATTAATTGTAAATATTGTGGTGTGCAAAAGAGGCTCATCAAAAACAATATTTGACAGTGACAAACTCTGATAAACACACACACACACACACACACACACACACACACACACACACACACACACACACACACACACACACACACACACACACACACACACACACACACACACACACACACACACACACGCGCGCGCACATGTCGTGTTTCCATGTTTAATGGGGACTTTCCATAGGCGTAATGCATTTCATACCGTACAAACTGTACATCCTATCCCCCTACACTGCCCCTGCCCCTAAACCTACCCATCACAGGAAACATTCTGCATTTTTACTTTTTTTTACTCAATGTTTTTTTTTATTCTGTATGATTTATAAGCATTTTGAAGTACGGGGACATGGCCAATGTCCTCATAATTCCCCCTCTCCTTGTAATATCTATGTCATACCCATGTCATTATACACATTTGAGTCCTCATATTTTACACGCACGCACGCACGCACGCACGCACGCACGCACGCACGCACGCACGCACGCACGCACGCACGCACGCACGCACGCACGCACGCACGCACACACACACGCACACACACACACACACACACACACACACACACACACACACACACACACACACACAGGATACATGTGTGTTTATGTGTAAGTATGCATGATCTGTCCTATAATCTTTTATTTTGATAAAACAGGATTAAGCAGATTACCATCCCAACAGTCAAAAAAAAAAAAAAAAAAAAAAAACAGAGCTAGAGAGAACTCTTGTATAAAACCTAGTGTCCAATGTTTTCCACATTAGCCACCTTTTAAGGAAGCATCCTACACTCCAAACAAAAGGTTCAATGGGTTTCCATGAGAACCCTAGCATTCTTGACTCAATTTTAATGGAAATTATTGCATAATAGTTCGATGTTAATGGGTTATTTTTTTTTTTCTGTTTAATTAATAAAATGAAATGAAATAAAACCAAATGAATGAATTAAGACTAAATCCATGACATTATCCCATGATGGAACCCCTAAAACAGGGGTATCAAACTCAGTCCTGGAGTAAGAGCTTGATCAGCTGATCCAGGTGTTTAACTGGGGTTGGAGCTGAACTCGGTGGGACAGTGGCCTTCCAGGAGCAGGACTGGACACCCATAGGGTTGGATATATGAATATAGATTCTATACGAGTCCTGCAGATTTCAGCTTCAATCCTAATTAAATGCCCCTGAGGCCTGTTCCATAAAACCAAAAGCCAGGCTTATTTACCTTAGTCTGACTCATTGTCAGTTGATTTAGTTCCATAAAGCAAATTTCTCTTATTGCTCTGCCATTTCGGTAAATTATGCTGAGAAACTAACCGGGTCCGTGGCAGGTTAACTGTCAAGCTAAGCTGGAGTTCATCTAACATTGACCGACAGGAACGCGGGATCTAGCTTCTGTTTCTGTTTCATTCATAAATGTGCTCATGTTGGCAAGAGGCGATGTGGGCGGAGCTTGTTGACACAAGGTGTCAGAAAACCCCTAAAACTGAAAGGTCACCATAGCGAGGACCAGCAGGTTGCCATGGACACCACTCTGCTGCCATGGATACCAGCTGAGTTTCACTGTTCAAGAGAAATCATGCAATTATGAGACAAGGTCATTTCTATACCACACACATACACACATACACACAATCATCTCAAACCAGGGGGTAGCAAAGCGATTAGAGCTTCAAAAACTGGATGAAGGAGATTATTTTTAGAGGTGTGACTGAAAAAGGTATAGTAGTATTTATTTATTTATTTTTTAAATCACACTACACAAAATCATCCTGAAAAGTATGATGAGGCCACACCCACAAGCTGTGATGTCATACATAAGCTTTAGCATGAAGAGAAGTTCACTTTAGCTAAGTTTTAAAAAGTGTACTTGTGATGACATCTGAAAGTAATATTTTTGTAAATGTTAATGTAGTGTAAATTCATAATTATACAGTTGTTCCTGCAGTTCTGTATATACCTGCAGTATATATATAGAGCCAGTGAACTGCAGGAGCAACAATATACTATATGTACAGTAGTAAAAAAAAAATTGAAAAGCATTTATGGTAAACTAAAAGACAATATTGAAATATGTTTATAATTACACATTTATAATGATATCATATTGTTATAATATATAAAATATTATAGAAATATAATCAAGTATTTGACGTGCTTTAGCATGTTAGTCAACAAATG
Organism: Pseudorasbora parva; assembly: GCF_024679245.1. Lineage (NCBI taxonomy): Eukaryota > Metazoa > Chordata > Actinopteri > Cypriniformes > Gobionidae > Pseudorasbora > Pseudorasbora parva. The sequence continues at coordinate 13,753,371 of NC_090172.1, read as the reverse complement.
ATAATAACAAATGATTATTAAAACAATGATTTCAAATGTGCTTTAACTTTAAATTTGAAATTATTACAAGTTGCACTTTATAAATTGTATTTAAGTGTGTTAAGAAACAGTTGTAAAATGCTATCTTTAAGTACACTTCAATGGCCTTTTATTTCGTTAATTATATTCATTATTTTACAAAGCCTACATACTTTTAAAAGTGCACATTCAATTTGATTAAGTGCACTACTTTTGACAAGGGATGAGACTGACTGTGAAGTTATTTCAGGGAATACTATTTTATTTAGCACATTCCGGGCTGAAATATTCTTGGCTCATGAGCGACGCACCTACTGTCATCCTGTCCCACCACCTGTCATATAGACACTTTTTATCATCCAATCAATTTTAGATGGATAAAAATCAAGATCCATTTTATAATTTATGTTTGAATATGCTGCTTCACACTGAAATATATCATATTATGAAAGTAAAATGTGAATGGCATTTGACACAGATCTTAAGTTAAAACAGCTGATTAGAAATGAGCTTTGTCTCCTGATTTCAGCAAAATGCCTCATTAAGAGCAAGAAAATAGATGTTTCAAGAGCCATTTTCTAGTTGACAGAAAAAGTCCAAACTAGCAACAGCCTTAAACTTGGATTAAACCGTTTGCTATTTGACCTCTAAGGTGGCGGGGTAATGTTATTGTGGCCTGTCTTTATGCACTGAATTATGAATGAACCAAAATGTGCGTGTAGCTGATAAGGGTAAACATATTAGAGCATGTCAGCACAGATGATTTAGCGACTACAGGCTATAGGTGTTTCACTGGCTGAGCTGAGCTGACACACACACACACACACACACACACACACACACACACACACACACACACACACACACACACACACACACACACACACACACACACACACACACACACACACACACACACACACACACACACACGTCAGAGTGAATCCAGCACATTTCCTCAAGTGTCCAGGTGTCTTCCATCGCTACGGGCAACTACATCACTTGAACCATGTCAATGCATCAATCACCGAGGCAACCGTGTTACAACTAGCATGTCAATACATGACAATCTTTCCTGACTCACAGAGAGAGAGAGAGAGAGAGAGAGAGAGAGAGAGAGAGAGAGAGAGAGAGAGAGAGAGAGAGAGAGAGAGAGAGAGAGAGAGAGAGAGAGAGAGAGAGAGAGAGAGAGAGAGAGAGAGAGAGAGAGAGAGAGAGAGAGAGAGAGAGAGAGAGAGAGAGAGAGATGTCAACAACAGAAAATCAAATCAAAGAAATAAGTCATTATACTTACAATAGTTTATAATTATGAATTATACCTTGTTTAATGTATATAAAGCCTATTTATTTATTTAACATTATTATTTGCATGCAGACATTATCCTTATGACAATTAAGCTTCTTTTTCTTTTTTTAAGCTTCTCTTCTTCCAAAAAAGTAAACATAATAATATTATTAATAATATAATAATAAGGCAGTTTTTTTTATTAACTTCTAATGCAAAAAGATTCTAATATTCGTTTCTCCAAATTCGTTGTTGAAATATAATCATTTATACACAGCTGTCAAATCATGACAGATTTATTTAAACATACATTAAATAACAAGTTATGCAGAATATAATGAATATATCAAAAATTAAGGTGTTTTAACATCTAACATCTAAAAAAAAAAAATGTTGGCCAAACTGAATCTATGTGAATTAAATCGTATCAATTCACAGAAATTCAATTTGGCCAACTAATTTTTTTTTTTAGATGTGATCAGTCACTAGAAAAATTTCAATTGGGGAAAATTTTCAAATTCAATTTTATTTATTTTTTATTTTATTTTTTACAGTGTATTGCGTATATTTAGTGAAAGAGTTCGTTTCTCTAGTGAACTAACAGTTGTGGACATTGAATAACTTCTGAGGTAAATGTGATGCTACATTGCAAGCTGTATTATCATTCCGCGGTTGAAACATCGAATGAGCAATTACACGACAGATTTCAGTAATTTGTAATGTATCCTCAACATACCTTGAGAGATATTCATTCATGCTTATTCTTTAGGAAGAGGTGATCGCGTTCACTCGTGTGGCATGCCACCGTTTGAACTGAGAAGCCTGATCAGTCACGCCAGCGTCCAAATGGCTTGTTTCGTATGTTTCGCACTTAAAACAAGCCGACTGTTAACTGTTAAAGATTGCATTCGGAACCTTCGGTACACACGTGCACCGAACCGAAAGCCCTGTACCGAAACGGTATTTGTAGCCTACCATTACACCCCTAATAACTATTATTACTATCATTTGCATTAAGCCATTATCGGCATGACAATTAAACTCATTTATCATCAAATAAAAAATATCATTGGAAATGTAATGTCATTACTTTGTACTGAAACTGAGAAGAAAAAAAATCTATACATTTAAAGGGATAGTTCACCCAAAATGTACAATTCTGTTATAATTTTCTCCAAACGTGTATGAATTTCTTTGTTCTGCTGAACAAAAAATAACGGCCAATCAATTCTTCAAACAATATTCGCCCCGGTGTGTACAGGCCTTTAGAGTGTTAAAAGGAAAATGATGCAACAGAATTAGATGTGTAAGGCTGTGAAAGAAATGGTGATGTAATCCAGTTCAGTTCAGTTATCATATAGTGTCCATGCGGGCAGTAATATAGTTGAATATTTAGCGTCCCCAACTAAGCAAGGCAAAAGCCAAAGGCGAAAGTGGCAAGGAACCAAAACTTCCTCAGGTGACAGAATGGAGAAACCAGGCTCAGTCAGGGGCCTTAAAAAAAAATTAACCATGTATGATTATGATTCAGACAGCATTCATTTTAGAAGTAAGATTAGATTAGATTAGTGATCAGTCAATGGTTTTGCGTTATCTCCCAAAAGTTTTTCTTTCGCTCACAAAACCTCTCTGTTCTTTGCGAGTGAGAGCAAAGAATTTGCAAGAGCACGCAATATATATATATATTTTCCTCCCATCTCATTTTTTTCTTCACCCGTTAAATGTCCTTTTGCAGGCTCAGTACCATTGACTTCCATAGTATGGGGGAAAAATATTATGGAAGTCAACAGGACGATTCAAAATCTTCTTTTTATGTTCAGCAGAAGAAAGAAATTCATCCATTTTGGAAACACTGAACTGAGTAAATTAATTTTCAATTTTGGGTGAACTAATTGTAAAGTATTTATACATGTACAGCCTCTATTTACAGTATGATGATTTACAATAAATAAAAAGCATTTTAATTGTAATACATCTAAGGACACTCATCACTGAGAGAAAAAAACTCATAAGCAAATCATTTGAACACAGTATGTTATTTAAGGGTCTTTTCATGCTTCTGTTTCTGAATTTTCCTTCCTGAACTCAATGGAAAAAGCATGATGCTAGCGACACCAAGGTCGAGCTTTGTTTCCACAAACACACACCGAAAATGTACCTTGAACTGTATACACTGCTTCAGATAAAGCGTAAACCTAATACAAAATGTCATTTCTTTTGTGCTGAAATGTGACCCAGACATTTGGTGAGATGCACCCATCTCAGACACAGGAGACCCTGACAGCACTTAAAAATCTAAGAAAAATGAATGGATGTGGTGATGGTGGTGATTGTGTTTGATTGCTGTAGTGCGTCTGAAGGGTTTGTGAGTGTGTGTGTTAAAGGGAAATTAAGTGCTTTGGGACTGTGATTTCCACCGAACCGCAGGATCAACAATTAATGCTTGACACCAGCTCTTTGCAAAGTCAAACACACAAACGCGGACTATGGAAAACGACTACAATGAGAAATGCAAATGCTAATATTGTTGCATCCATTGGCAGGAACCGTTTGCAATTCAATGAAAGTACATTATGGTTGATGTTTATATTTAATGCAATTAGTTGAAGTTGTTTTTGACTGCACTGCTCTAAAATATACTGCTGAAGTTTTTACGGTAAAACAAATGTATTTATTTGTTTTATTTTACACATTTGCAATGAAGTTGCAATTTAGTGCATTTAATACATTTACTTTAAATGAGTTATTTATATAACTTTAACTGCAGTTAAAATTACTATCATATAAAATTTATTTGCTTTCTGTGCTTTAGTATGACATTAAAACAAGTGTACTTCGTTAAAGGTATCAACTGGAACTCATTTAAATCATTTTAATAACACAGACACACTGGATCACTAAAAATCAAAATATATCTGTTTATAGTCAATATAAATCTTGGGCTGATTATAGATTGGTGACCTAACAAACAATTCACACGGAGACATTGAATGACTGTCTGGCCGTCTTGGTATCTAGCTGGTGTCTGAACTGAAGAGACAGTCCAGCTGTCACGAAACGAAACATAACCGGTCAACCTCACTCTTCACACTTGATCAAAACCACACAGAAACACCAGTCAGATGTATAAAATCCCCTCTCACACACACACACACACTGGCAGAACATGTTCAACAGCAGGTGTGAGCTAGAGGCGCTGATGCGTGAATAATCTCTCTGAATTAAAATTGAAAACGGTCTGCTAATAACTAAAACTAACTAGATTAACAAGGTTAAAAGTGTTACTATGCTACAGCAGTGATTTGACAAACACTTTACCCTGCCTCTCCACGAAAGGGAACAAAAATGCGTTCTTTCTACTTTTCCTACAAATGATCAGTTCTCAATGTCAACCATCAACCCCAGGAGATCAAACTAAATATAGTCATTCATTTTGTTATGAGGTCTGCAGTTGTTGCTGTTAAAGGGACATGTCTAGATTGATTTGATGAGATATGATTATTATAATGATACAATATATTATATATACAGTCTTGTTCAAAATAATAGCAGTACAATGTGACTAACCAGAATAATCAAGGTTTTTCATATATTTTTTATTGCTACGTGGCAAACAAGTTACCAGTAGGTTCAGTAGATTCTCAGAAAACAAATGAGACCCAGCAATCATGATATGCACGCTCTTAAGGCTGTGCAATTGGGCAATTAGTTGAAAGGGGTGTGTTCAAAAAAATAGCAGTGTGGCATTCAATCACTGAGGTCATCAAGTTTGTGAAGAAACAGGTGTGAATCAGGTGGCCCCTATTTAAGGATGAAGCCAACACTTGTTGAACATGCATTTGAAAGCTGAGGAAAATGGGTCTTTCAAGACATTGTTCAGAAGAACAGCGTACTTTGATTAAAACGTTGATTAGAGAGGGGAAAACCTATAAAGAGGTGCAAAAAATGATAGGCTGTTCAGCTAAAATGATCTCCAATGCCTTAAAATGGAGAGCAAAACCAGAGAGACGTGGAAGAAAACGGAAGACAACCATCAAAATGGATAGAAGAATAACCAGAATGGCAAAGGCTCAGCCAATGATCACCTCCAGGATGATCAAAGACAGTCTGGAGTTACCTGTAAGTACTGTGACAGTTAGAAGACGTCTGTGTGAAGCTAATCTATTTTCAAGAATCCCCCGCAAAGTCCCTCTGTTAAAAAAAAGGCATGTGCAGAAGAGGTTACAATTTGCCAAAGAACACATCAACTGGCCTAAAGAGAAATGGAGGAACATTTTGTGGACTGATGAGAGTAAAATTGTTCTTTTTGGGTCCAAGGGCCACAGGCAGTTTGTGAGACGACCCCCAAACTCTGAATTCAAGCCACAGTACACAGTGAAGACAGTGAAGCATGGAGGTGCAAGCATCATGATATGGGCATGTTTCTCCTACTATGGTGTTGGGCCTATTTATCGCATACCAGGGATCATGGATCAGTTTGCATATGTTAAAATACTTGAAGAGGTCATGTTGCCCTATGCTGAAGAGGACATGCCCTTGAAACGGTTGTTTCAACAAGACAATGACCCAAAACACACCAGTAAACGGGCAAAGTCTTGGTTCCAAACCAACAAAATTAATGTTATGGAGTGGCCAGCCCAATCTCCAGACCTTAATCCAATTGAGAACTTGTGGGGTGATATCAAAAATGCTGTTTCTGAAGCAAAACCAAGAAATGTGAATGAATTGTGGAATGTTGTTAAAGAATCATGGAGTGGAATAACAGCTGAGAGGTGCCACAAGTTGGTTGACTCCATGCCACACAGATGTCAAGCAGTTTTAAAAAACTGTGGTCATACAACTAAATATTAGTTTAGTGATTCACAGGATTGCTAAATCCCAGGAAAAAAAATGTTTGTACAAAATAGTTTTGAGTTTGTACAGTCAAAGGTAGACACTGCTATTTTTTTGAACACACCCCTTTCAACTAATTCAACTAATTGCACAGCCTTAAGAGCGTGCATATCATGAATGCTGGTTCTTGTTTGTTTTCTGAGAATCTACTGAACCTACTGGTAACTTGTTTGCCACGTAGCAATAAAAAATATACTAAAAACCTTGATTATTCTGGTTAGTCACATTGTACTGCTATTATTTTGAACAAGACTGTATATATATATATGATTTATATGATATGATATGATTTATATTATTGCTATTATAAAGGAAGGGTCAGCACAGCAGTGTAATTATAAAAGTTAACTACAGCAATCATTTACAGATGTAATTACATGCAGGTATTTAAAAAAAAAAAAGTATAAAGTAAAAACATGTATGTACACAATAAGTGCATTGTATCAAATTATTCATTTAAATGTTAGTAAGGGTTAGTTCACCCAAAATGAAATTGATATCATTAATGACTCACCCTAATGTCGTTCCACACCCGTAAGACCTCCGTTCATTTCCGGAACAAAGTTTAAGATATTTTATATTTAGTCTGAAAGCGTATCCAAGTGTATACACTATACTGTCCATGTCCAGACCGGGAATAAAAACATCATCAAAGTAGTCCATATGAGACATCAGTTAGTTAGTTAGAATCTCTTGAAGCATCGAAAATAGATTTTGGTCCAAAAATAACAAAAACTACGACTTTATTCAGCATTTTCTTCTCTTCCGTGTTTGTTTTCAATCCTCAAATAAAGATTAAAATGGTAATGAATCAGCGGATTGATTCATGATTCAGATCGCCAATGTCACGTGATTTCAGCAGTTTGGCAGTTTGACACGCGATCCAAATCATGAATCAATATGCTGATTAATGAAAAATTTGAATCTTTATTTGAGATTTGATGGATTGAGGTCGTAGTTTTTGATATTTTTGGACCAAAATGTATTTTCGATGCTTCAAGAGATTCTAACTAACTAACTGATGTCACATATGGACTACTTTGATGATGTTTTTATTCCCGTTCTGGACATGGAAAGTATAGTGTGCATTAACTTGGATACGCTCTGAGACTAAATATAAAATATCTTAAAATGTGTTCCGATGATGAACGGAGGTCTTACGGGTGTGGAACGACATTAGGGTGAATCATTACTGACATCATTTTCGTTTTGGGGTGAACTAACTCTTTAAGGCCACCTAATATAAAGTGGGTCCGATATTATGATATGAAATTATGATATATATATATGATATGTTGTGATATGATTTATTGTATGAAATATGATACATGACATATGATGATATGACATGATAAGAATTATATGATATGAAGCAGCACAACTGTTTTGATAATAATAATAAATGTTTCTTGAGCAGAAAATCAGCTAATATTAATGTTTTATACTATAACTAATTATCATAATATAATTCAACAGACGTCAAATGTATGTACTTGAATTTTAATTGTTTGATATATTTTATAGGTCATATCTAATAGTTCTCACAACAAAAGGATTGATACCTCTTCTGCCTCTAAAAATAATTGAACACCAAAATGCACCATATTCTTGAAAAAAAAAATTGGTCTGTGCCCGAGTTATTGTGTTAAAACGCTGACTCAACTTCTGTTCTGGCCATGTTTCCTCTTCAGGGTCAAAATTCAGACAATCAGATGAAACGTGGGACTTGTTAGGGTCTCGTTGATTCAATTACTGACCTAAAAACAACCTAAATTAATAAACCCACAAGGCTATCGTTTCAGTCTCTGTATATCCATAATCTGATACTGATTTTTTCCACATCCTCTGTGGGCAGTTGGATCGAAAAGCTTTGAGAAGAGCCAAGCCGTTTGGAAAGGAGATTTAGATTATTTCCACGAGCTGCTTGTGGGCGCAATCTGTTTTCCAGTGTGGCGGCCTTCAGCGCTGTCCACATTGATTATATTCTGTGATTTTGGGGCGAAAGCCCAGCGGACGCTTATTTGGAAGCTCTGATCTCTCCAAATCTCCTCTGAACCTCTCAACGCAGCTTGGCGGGTCACAGGAGGGATGGGTGAACACGTCCAGTAACAAGCCGATGTCTTGGCTCTGGTTTTAATCGGATTTAAGCCCGACCGATACCTGTAATAACCTGCGTATGATAAACACCTGATGGCATCCAGATACTGCCAAGACCAATTAACTGGCGTTCAGCATCAGGGTAATTAACTGCTGATTGGTTGCACATCATGCAGCTGCATGCAAGCAAAAGGTCGCTCGACGCCAATATGACCGACCTACGCTCGGATCGCGTGCTCCGATTGGACAACACTCAAAAAGGCGGTGTTGTCCAAACAGTGGGTCGTCTTGATAACACGGCGACAGGTAAATGAGCATGCGCTCCCAGATTGAGCACAGGTGTTGTTTGTTAAAAGGCCGATGATGGCGAATCATCTGGCAAGACTACAGAACATTGCATGCGAACAGCACAGAGCGATATCAGCTTATGCACGGAAGATTGATTACAGCGAGAGAAAGACGCAGGTGCAAAAAAACCTGCCAAAACAATCAGCTCTCATTCTATTGCCCTCATAAAGGCCAGAATCCATAAAGCGATTCTCTCTGTGCAGACACAAAAAAGACAAAGGGCTGCATCTGAACACACATGAGCACAATGCATGCCGGGCCAGCCATTCTCTTCGGTCCTGCTGAAACGGCATTATTGGGAACTGGATTTAAGGCAAAAGTAATTAAGCGCTAATTAAATATCTGTGGTACACCTGGTAAAGAGTCTGAACAGACCATTGGCTCGATATCGGCAGTCAATGTGAAGACGGCTGTTATTTGTCCCTCGCTCACTGTGGAACAGCTTCAATTTTTTTGATTATAATTAGTTAAGAACTGCTTAGAAACACACTAAAAACAGAAGTTTACGTCAGAATGCTTTGCACATTAAACTGGCAAATACGTATTTAAAATGGATCCTAGAATGCAATTTTAGAAAAAGATGTAATATAAGTAATATAATATAATATATAAAAAAGATGTAATATCATGCAATAATCAGGTGTCCCCAGAATGTGTCTTAAGTTTCAGCTCAAAATACTGCACAGATTATTTATCATAGGATGTTTTGAAGCAAAAAATTAAAAAAAAGTATGTTTTAATGTGTCTCTTTAAATGCAAATGAGCTGCTGCTGCTCCCCTGCCCCTTTTTAGAATAGGGCGGAGCCTTTACAACAACAACAGGAGTGCGGAGAACATCACACAGCAAGTAGAATTCACAAAAATTGATAAATACCAACTGTTTAACCAACTTCATTTTCACAACTTGCAAGTACCGCACATTATATTACAAATCCTCTTTGTAAATGTACGGACGCTACACAGCGGCCATTTCCTCTGTGTTCACAGAGATCAGAGCCATCATCCATGTCATTAGTTTTATCTTCAATAAGTAATACAATTCTGAACTGTACAGACAGTGAGTATTTTGGGGTTTAAAATAACAAGCTATGGTCTCTGAAGGGCCAGCAAGACATAATTGTAGCTTTAGCCACATTTGCACATTTAGAAGGTCAATTTGCAAACACACACATTTAAAGTGCAGTACTTGCACATTCTGGAATTTGCATTTAACTTTGAGCGTCATAACTTTGTAGATGTTGTTTATGCTCAGACAGAAAAATTACACACTAACCCGAATTTAAAAAGTTAAATCACTTATAGAGCTCTTTATATTCAGGAAAAAAAATATACGGCCCTGTTTTATATTAGGTGGCCTTAAGTACTTCAAAAAATAAGTACAATGTACTAACTGTGTTCATATTGTATTGCAATACATGTTTGCTGATATTGAGGTGGGATACGGGTAGAGTTAGGGACAGATGTGGTGATATGGGTAAGTTAAGGGTAGGGTTAGGTGTAAGGGAAGTGTCAACTGTGTAATTACAAATGTAACTACAGAAATTAATTACAGATGTAATTACATGCAGGTATTTTTTTAATGTAAGTACGATGTAAAAACATGTATGTACACAATAAGTGCATTGTATCAAATAATTAATTAAAATGTTAGTACATAGTAGTTAAGGCCACCTAATATAAAGTGGGTCCAAATATACAATTGAATTGTAAACTCTATAAATTGATGATAGATGATGGTGAGGGTGTTCTTGCGTGTGTGTGCTTAAAAAACTCTCCAAAAGAATTCAAGGTCGAACCTGAAATACATAATAATGCCACCATGAGCTCCAGACACCAACAGCAGTGTCCATCACTCAGGGTCAGCATGAACACAAAATCACCTTCACTGTCCTGGTGGGTTTTGTATTTGATGTGTAATGGGAGAGACGCTGGCTGTCAGTCAGACATTCACTGGTGGTCTTTCTCAATGAATACTAACACGCGTCAAACTCTCTTATCAAACGCCTTCCCTACAGCAAACACATGATACCTACCCCCATCCTCCACGGCAAAACACCAGAGGGTTTCACATTTGTCCACCTGACCAAATGTCCTTCCCTGACTTCAGTGTTTCTTTTCTCTTTGTTTGATCAAACCTGAATACAATCAACGCCTGAATACAAAAATTCAACTTCACTATGTGAGAAAGTCATAAATCAGTACAGATGTCTTTAATCTAGATATGTGGAATCTTAGCAAATATATCACTTTTACTAGACCTCAGATGCCTTGCCCGCTAGGTTTCCACCCCCATTCTCAGTGGATTTCAAAAGCTCCCCCCACTTCTCTTATCTATTTGCAGTTCAAAAGCTACGCCTCTTTCCCTCATCTCTGACTCAGTTAAATATACTGCATATACCAACTATTTTTTAAATATGCAAGAAGAGTCCATATTATGAATCAATACATATTTCCAACGTAAGCATGCCACATTGTTGCCGCGTGCCCTCATTATAGCATGTTTAATTCTGTACGTTTTGTCCACCTATTGTCTCAGAGATTTAAATAAAAGCTATCTTGCTTTTTACTCAGATTTGGAGTAAAAATGTTGCAATTCTCAACAGCTCAATCTAACAACAAATCAAAATTGTTTAAAAAGCTTGTGCGATATTCAAAGTTCTGTTGTATAAGGCACATTTTAGTAAATGCTATTCTGATGAAGCCCCGCCCTCTTCACTTCTCTCAGGCCAACTTGTGTCATGCACACTGCATACTGAACACAACTATTCTCAGAACACTGTGTGAAAGAGTATGCATTATGCAGCACTGATATGACGTGACCTCATTACATGTCACACGTTACATGTTTAATTCAGTGAGTTTCATCCAGACATCTCACAAATAAAAAGTTATTTTGCAATTTAATGTAATTTTGTGTACATTTTGAGCAACGTATGATCAAATGAGTCAGAAAAACAAATTATCCCTGTTATCACCCCGGAAATGTAAAATCAAACACACTGTACTGTAGACTATCATTCAAAAGTTTCAGGGTAAGTACTTTGTTTTTTAAAGAAATACTCTTATTCAGTAAGGATGCATTAAAGTGTTACTTATATATATATTCTGTTATTAATTATAACTTTAATTATCTGATATTAATGCTCACCCTCATGTTGTTCTGAACCCAAAGATTTTCATTCATCTTCGGAACACAAATCTGTAAAATCTGAATGTTTTCTGTCCCTCCATAGAGAGCAATGTATCTACCAGTTGGATGCTTCAAAAAGTTTTGATCGCTTTATGTAATGAACAGAATTAATTAAGCTTTTATTCACATATAAACATGGATCAGTGAACATAATCAGAAGCTCAACCATACATGCTTGATGCATGAGAACAAACCTCTAAGTGGAAGCACAAACGTGCTGCGTAACACAAGAATGAACCTCATTGGTTCTTTAGGAAGAATTAAATGTAATTTGCAGCCAGGGCGTCTAGCAACTCTCCATTGGATTGCGAGCTGGAAAAACCAAACTCTAGAGTCGGTGGGCAGGCTTAACATAATGATGACAGAGCTGCAACGGTTCCGCGTGCTACTTTTAAACAAAGAAGCTGGCGAACGGCGGCCTTTCGAATTGGCTTTGGCTACAGTTCTGGAAGACTTGGAGTTGAGCTTTTCTTTCAAGAACAAAGAAAAGTATGGAAGTCATTCTTAGGAAGATGTGTTCGTAGTTTTGCCGACTGGATACTGCGAAAGTTAAATGTATCAACTCCACTTCACCTTCTTTGTTGCTCTGGTTGGTTGAAGCGATATTCTACTGCGGAGGGAATCTGAAAGACAACCGTTTATCCCGCCCCTCGGATTGACCCTTGCCAACGGCGAGTTCCCAGACCCAACATCTTGATGTGGGTCTGGCTTGTCAGGCTACCTTATTAGTTCTTGAGGAAGCACAAACGTGCTGCTTAAAACACGATAAATTTACCTTAACGGTTCTTGCTGAAGCTCAAACATACTGCGTAACAAGAATGAACCTCATCGGTTCTTGCTGGTTATAGTTAACCAATAATCTTTTAAACTGTGATGGTTCTAAATACCTCTCTGGGGTATTTAGAACCATCCTCCTGTCATACCACTAAGAAGGGCCTCAGTTACCATGGATACCAACTGATAAGACAGTTTATTGCTTAAAAGAATGTGAAAAGCAATGCCATATGAAAGGTCCATGGCCCCTTAGAGTTCATACTTTCCTGCTTTAATTTATAGACAAATTGATCTATAAATGAACATGCACCCCAGGATGTGCCCGATATGTTACCATACCTGATATGTGCACTGATGAATGTTAATATGTGAATAAAAGCCTAAATTAAATCTGTTCATAAAGTGATTGTGTCTATTCAGAAAATTTGGACTAAACCCCTCAAAATGGATTCGTTTTACGATCTCTTTATGAACTTTTTGAAGCGTCAAAGTGGTAGTTGCGGAGGGATAGAAAGCTCTCAGATTTTATCAAAAAGATCTTCTCAATGGGGTAATGAGCAGAAAAGACTTCTCTTAAAACCATTAAACTATCGCACAAACTCCAATGCAGTATAACAGTATAATGCAGTAGATGTGCTTAGGTATTTCCATAATAAATTGCTGTATACCGTCTTGCTCTGCAATTACAAGCCCCACCCTTTCCCCCTCTCCATTAATGAGTTAATTCATCTACTCTTCTTCCACTATCTGGTCCTCTCTTCATCAAGCCTTTCAACCCTTCTTCGCTCTCCTTTCATGCGACCGCAGAATGACAGATTTAATATGCGCTGAGGTGCATTTGTCACTGATAATATTATTATAAACAGGCGATGTGTCTCTTTTGCATAAACACACGTGAATGCGCTCTGACAGTGACAAATAAGTGCTATCTCAAATGTCCTCTGGATAACTCAGATTAAATTACACATGTGAGAGACTGTGAGGATTCAAGACATCAGACGAGCTGTTCTGCTTGTGTTGTGTTAATTGACAATTTAATATTCAACAAATCATTCACCCAAAAGTGAACATTGTGTCATTTTGAAATACTGGCATGGCATTCCAAATGTTCTAAATTCAAAAATCCAAAATTTGTCACTTTCCATGTAACAAAAGTTCAGAATTGCATCTATCAATTTAAAAAAGTATAAATCACTATAAAAGTTGTTAAAGGTGTCATAAACTTGCTTTATATATATATATATATATATATATATATATATATATATATATATATATATATATATATATATATATATATATATATATATATATATATATATATATATATATATATATATATATATATATATATATATATATATATTCGCCTTGAACTTGAATTCGACCCCCTTGAACTTTGCAACCTTTTGCCCCATTTCAGGCTTCAAACATAAAGATATAAAACTGTAATTTTTTTTGTGAAGAATCAACAACAAGTGGGACACAATCATGAAGTGGAATGAAATTTATTGGATATTTCAAACTTTTTTTAACAAATCAAAAACTGAAAAATTGGGCGTGCAAAATTATTCGGCCCCTTTACTTTCAGTGCAGCAAACTCTCTCCAGAAGTTCAGTGAGGATCTTTGAATGATCCAATGTTGACCTAATGACTAATGATGATAAATAGAATCCACCTGTGTGTAATCAAGTCTCCGTATAAATGCACCTGCACCGTGATAGTCTCAGAGGTCCGTTTAAAGCGCAGAGAGCATCATGAAGAACAAGGAACCCACCAGGCAGGTCCGAGATACTGTTGTGGAGAAGTTTAAAGCTGGATTTGGATACAAAAAGATTTCCCAAGCTTTAAACATCCCAAGGAGCACTGTGCAAGCGCTAATGGAAGGAGTATCAGACCACTGCAAATCTACCAAGACCTGGCCGTCCCTCTAAACTTTCAGCTCATACAAGGAGAAGACTGACCAGAGATGCAGCCAAAAGGCCCATGATCACTCTGGAGGAACTGCAGAGATCATCAGCTGAGGTGGGAGACTCTGTCCATAGGACAACAATCAGTCATATACTGCACAAATCTGGCCTTTATGGAAGAGTGTCTAGAAGAAAGCCATTTCTTAAAGATATCCATAAAAAGTGTTGTTTAAAGTTTGCCACAAGCCACCTGGGAGACACACCAAACATGTGGAAGAAGGTGCTCTGGTCAGATGAAACCAAAATTGAACTTTTTGGCAACAATGCAAAACGTTATGTTTGGTGTAAAAGCAACACAGCTCATCACCCTGAACACACCATCCCCACTGTCAAACATGGTGGTGGCAGCATCATGGTTTGGGCCTGCTTTTCTTCAGCAGGGACAGGAAAGATGGTTAGAACTGATGGGAAGATGGATGGAGCCAAATACAGGACCATTCTGGAAGAAAACCTGATGGAGTCTGCAAAAGACCTGAGACTGGGACGGAGATTTGTCTTCCAACAAGACAATGATCCAAAACATAAAGCAAAATCTACAATGGAATGGTTCAAAAATAAACATATCCAGGTGTTAGAATGGCCAAGTCAAAGTCCAGACCTGAATCCAATAGAGAATCTGTGGAAAGAAATGTAAACTGCTGTTCACAAACGCTCTCCATCCAACCTCACTGAGCTCGAGCTGTTCTGCAAGGAGGAATGGGAAAAAAATTCAGTCTCTCAATGTGCAAAACTGATAGAGACAAACCCCAAGCGACTTACAGCTGTAATCGCAGCAAAAGGTGGCGCAACAAAGTATTAACTTAAGGGGGCCGAATAATTTTGCACACACAATTTTTCAGTTTTTGATTTGTTAAAAAAGTTTAAAATATATCCAATATATTTAATTCCACTTCATGATTGTGTCCCACTTGTTGTTGATTCTTCACAAAAAATTACAGTTTAATATCTTTATGTTTGAAGCCTGAAATGTGGCAAAAGGTTGCAAAGTTCAAGGGGGCTGAATACTTTCGCAAGGCACTCTATTATATATATATATATATATATATATATATATATATATATATATATATATATATATATATATATATATATACACACACACACACTCAGGTCCTTCTCAAAAAATTAGCTTATTGTGATAAAGTTCATTATTTTCCATAATGTAATGATAAAAATTAAACGTTCATATATTTTAGATTCATTGCACACCAACTGAAATATTTCAGGTCTTTTATTGTTTACACTGATGATTTTGGCATACAGCTCATGAAAACCCAAAATTCCTATTCCGGGCGGTTCTTCGCCTCTACGCCGTGCATTAAAATCCTTTAATGCAAGGCTAGCCGTGGATTATCCCTCACTTAATATTTTTACACTCAAAAAGTGTTGAGTCCAAGTGATGACATCACTTTCAGAACATACACTGCCATCTAAATGTTTGGGGTCAGTACGATTGTGTAATGTTTTTTTCAAAGAAGTCTCTTCTGCTCACAAAGTTTGGATTGTTGGATAAAAAATATAGTAAAAACAAAATATTATTTAATTTAAAATAACTATTTTCTATTTGAATGTATTGTAAAATGTAATATATGTCTGTGATGCAAACCTGAAT
Organism: Pseudorasbora parva; assembly: GCF_024679245.1. NCBI lineage: Eukaryota > Metazoa > Chordata > Actinopteri > Cypriniformes > Gobionidae > Pseudorasbora > Pseudorasbora parva. Next base: position 13,737,184 of record NC_090172.1, on the reverse strand, counting down.
CATTACTTCAGTCTTTAGTGACACACCATCCTTCAGAAATCATTCTAATATACTGATTTACTGCTCAAGTTGTTGAATGTTGAAAAGAACAGCATTTTTTTTATTTTATAGAAATCCTTCGTAACATTATAAATGTCTTAACTGTCACTCTTGATCAATTAAATGCACCCCCAAAACTTAATGATTCCAAAATGTGTAAAGCCCTATAAGTGTGCAAAAAGCTAACATAAAACTTGTAAAACTGACTTATTTCCTCTGCAACTTTAGTCAGCAACAATTAAACTCAATTCACTGAACAGTGAAGCTAATGCGGCTTTCATTTATCAGTAAAGACGAACACTGGCGTAGGAAAAAGCTAGCGGAGTAAATACCGCAGCTCATGCGCACGTATTCCTGCAGGTAGATGGATGCGACACTTCGGTCTCATAACTAAAGATACAGAAGAGCGAATCTATCATGGCCAAACGCTATCATTAGCTATCTGGCAACTTACTCATTTTGACAAAGTGCAGTGCTTACATAGTTTATCACAGAGCTCACAGTAACCAAAGTCATCACACAAACTTTCACACACACACATGCACATACGACAGATAGGAATGGATGAGTTCAAATGAAGGAGAGACTTTTAAATGTGGGGGAAAAAAGAAGGAATAAATCAGTTATTATGCTGCTCTTCCCACTGAGCTGCAAGAAAAAGATCTCGGGATCTCGGGATCTCGGGAAAAAAAACACATTATATGCAGATACGTTAATGTTAAACAGATACATACTGTATGGGACGCACTCATACTGGACTTCCAGGTATTTGTATGTTCCAGGGCAGGGATCAGGAAACGCATCCGGTCCGGCCACGACAGCACACTGCGTCCGATTATTACACCTGAAAACACACAAACAGATGGAACAAAGATCATTAGTGGTGCCATTACTTTTGTTCACGCTTAAGTTTATGGGTTTGAAGACATTTCTAACCTTTAGTGTTGCACTTTGGCATGTACTGTAACTCATTATCCACTGTTTAAGAAAAAAAAACATTTATTTTTTTTGGAGAGAATGAACCACATAGACTCAGGGACCTTTTGACTTGGGCTAGTAACTATCCAAAACCATCCACAATCAGTATCCATCAACCATCCAGAAGTATGCAACACAAAAAAAGTATTTTTGCAAGAAGCAACAAACATTTTCTTGCAAAATCTAGCTCAAAACAACTCAAACATTCATTAAATTATCTTCTTTTGTGATCATTTGCACAGTTAAAATCGTGAGAAATACTTTGAACATTAATTAACACGGAAATTACGTGTACAATATCTTACGCTTTGTTGTTTATCATAATTCTTTGGTAGTGTAGTCTACTGATGGTTATTTTCTATTTCTTAATAAAATTGTTACAGCTGGAACAAATGCTACCTATGTTGATGACTTTGCACGCACAACAAAATATGTTAGCGTTAGCATTTCGGAGAAAACAGCCGATGTCATGATGTCACCGGACAGTCGTGTGTGGGTGCAATATTGTCCTTAAAAGGGGAGTGAAACACTCGGTTTCAGTCAATCTCATGTCAGTCTTGAGTACCTATAGAGTAGTATTGCATATACTTGGCATGTACCGAGTCTTTCCGGAAAAAAAACGAGGGCCTGGAGGCGTATCGTTTGGACGGAGCTAAAGAATGACGAGCGCGCACAAAGCGGTGACGTTCTCAAACGTGGAGAAGAAAACGCTACACAGATTCAACTAATACAGATATGATCCAGAATCAGATCCGGAGGCAGAAATAAATTGAACAGGAGAAACAGCAGCAGCAGGACCTCCGTCTCTGTGGTATGTACTGCATTTAGTGGCCTGTCAACATTTGTGTGTCTTTACTCGCAGTTTATGAGGACATGATTCGGTTTATGGACTATTGTATGCGACTAAACATTAGCAGTAGCAAGCAAAACGGTTTTGCACGTCAGACTAGTGTAAAGTTATATAGAACAACAATGGAGTAACCGTTAGCGCATTTGAATGACGAAGCGCGCTTTGTGAGAACACTAGGCTTATATTTGGGTGGTTTTACAATAAACAAACTGACACCTATAGTGGTCAGCTAAACAAATGTATTTAAACACACACCATAGATCGCATGCTCCATTGATAAATTAACTAATGTTATACACGATTGTGGTGTTTACTGATGTTTACTTACGCGACGATAGCCAACAGCAGAGACATTTGAAGCAGTTTTACTCACCGCGCACGACCATGAACCTTTATCGCTGGGACCGCGCCGTCAAAAACACACTTTCTCGCTTGATGTCACCCATAGGGATGGAGCGCGGCGCCACAGAAGTGTTGCTCAGATGACTGGATCTGCAGCTTGAGAGCAGTGTTTATGGCCGTGCATTTCCTCTCTCGCTCTAGTCATGCGCGCGCGCACCCTACCGGGAGAAGAGCCTCTACGGCCCATACAAGGACCTTCCGCTCTGCCGACGTCAAGCCGAGCCATACTCGAAAAAAACTCTTCGAAACTTGTGAGAAACCGGAGGGAGTATTTTTGACACAGAAATACTCCATCAAACGTCCAACATTTCTTTTTGAAACTTTGTCTTTTTCTTTTGTCTATTTTTCTTTGTCTCTCTTGCCTTTCCTGGATGATACATTTAACATTAATTGAGAAACATTTTACCATATCATAGAACAGGTAGGCTTATCATCCGCCCTACATTACTTTCTGCTGAATATGAGTTTCCTCGAAAATATGCCACATTAAAGATTTAAATCGAGTTTTACAAGAATCATGGCAATCATTTAAATATGAAATCTTCTATGAGGCTCAATGTCAGAATAATGTCAGCAGATCAGCGTGTGATGAAAGTCGAACACCTGAGACACTCGTGGCTGATTGAACAGTTAGCATGTGGCTAATGAGGGGGAACAAATGGTTTTTGAGTGGTAGGGTGTGTGCGCGCGCATGTCTGTGTGTGACTAGACCGCGAGTGTGTATCTGTGCAAAGCATATTAGCGTCTGAGGATCAGTGTGTATGTGAAACTGTGACTAATATTTAGAGGACAAAGCACCCATGTGCAAAATCAGACTGAACCTATTTACTGCCATTTCATTATGCAAATACACCTTTACTTAGCTATCTAAATGAGGAATCCCAACATACCTTTTAAAGCTGATTATATAACCTAACAGGAATACTTTCTTCACTTTTAGAATTAAAGTTATAAGTGCATATAATCATGCAAGTAATAAGCACAAAAAATAAAATAAAATGTAAATATTTACATAACATCACTTTCTTTAAGTCTCCCAAACTCACCATGGCTTCATTAGTACAAAAATATATTAAATATTATTATTAAAAAATGGTAATACATTTTAAAAAATCAGTGTCACATGACCCTTCAGAAATCATTCTAATATGCTGATTTGCTTTTCAAGGAGCAACTCTTATTATTATCAATGTTGATAATAGTGCTGATTCATATTTTTGTGGAAACTACATTTTTTCAGGATTCTTTGATGAATAGAAAAAATAGCACTTATTAAAATACAAATATTTCATTGAAATGAAAATTAAAGATAAATAGTACTTCAATGAAAATTACTAAAACATAACAAAAAGTAAATTAAAATGAAAGGTGAACAAAAAATAAAAGCTAATCCAAAATCAGCTTGATTTAAGATACAATTCTTTCTTTCTTTCTTTCTTTCTTTCTTTCTTTCTTTCTTTCTTTCTTTCTTTCTTTCTTTCTTTCTTTCTTTCTTTCTTTATTAAATTGGGTGAACTGACAAAATCTATTGGACATGTTGTCAGTTCACCCAATTCAGTTTCATTTTCTGAAATGATTACATAAAGCTACTGTCTTTTTCTTTATATATTCATTCATCAAAAAGTCAAAATACAGTGAGTTATGCAGGGAAATTTTATGATGCCTGTTGGAGCGCGTAACGAGGAAAGATTGTGCCATAAGAAAATACACATCTCAACTCATTATTTTGAAATAAATTATTCATCAGAGTTCAAGAGGATCAAAGCAAATCTGCGTCCGCTCTGTCCGACACAAACAAACGCTACCTGTTTACGTGGCCGGCACGGGTCAGGTGAGGTCGAGCTCAGAATTTAATCAGGTTTCAGCACGGGATCGAGAGGATTTGTTTTAGATTAGAGTAAATTATGCAACACAATGAGGATTACACAGCAAATCCCGGATTCCAGACCTCTGATTGCACACGGACAACTGCATTTCTCTGCCGCTGATGGGATACTCTCCAAACCGATGCTCTGGAGAACACACAGCCATGGGAAGCCCAAATGCAAACATCTCCAAGACAAAAACGTGCACCGTGAGGAAACCAGAATGACACAAATCAATGCAAGGACGCTGCAGTATCGATTAAAGCCACAAACGGTCCTACATCTAGTCATGTGTCGGCAAACATCCTAATTATCAAACCCCCGTCAACTCTTTACCTCCAACGAACTGCTTTCCACTCCTGAAAACACACAGTCTGTGTGGCAGACTGGTTTTCCAAAGACACCAATCAATAAATCACCATAGATTTGGAAAGGGAACTGTAATGTTCAGCTTTAGCTTTGTCCACTAATGTTTTCGCCAATCGACTGAATCACTGAGACAAAACTATGAATAGATATTCAATTCACCTTTAAGAACACCTGGTCTAAAATAAACACTGCCAAATGAGGGTAAAATTGTCTTTGGTGATTCAATAAAATTGAGTGGCAACAACGTGGTTCAAATCAAATTTTATGAATTATATTATGTGTGTTGTATATTAAATGTTGTTGTTGAAATAAAACCAAAATTATACTAACTTTACTCGCTAAATAAAGCAAAGCGATCAATGATTCGGATCGCCAGTGTCACGTGATTTCAGAAGTTTGGCAGGTTGACACGCGATCCAAACTGCTGAAATCACGTGACATTGGCGATATGAATCACTGAACGATTCCCTGATTCATTACCGTTTGAATCTTTATTTGAGGAACAGGGAAGAGAAGACAATGCTGAATAAAGTCGTAGTTTTTGATATTTTGGGACCAAAAATATTTTCGATGCTTCAAGAGATTCTAACTAGCCAACTGATGTCATGACCGTTGATTGAAAATATATTCAATAATTTTGGCAATTCTTATTTGCTACTTAAATCTACAACATTTTTAAGAGCATTTAAAGGGGTGGTTGCAATTGCATGCGATTTCACTTTTTTAACTTTAGTTAGTGTGTAATGTTGCTGCTTGATCATAAACAGTATCTGCAAAGTTACAGCGCTGAAAGTTCAATGCAAACAGAGATATTGTCTTGTAAAGTTATGGCCGTTTATTGCCTACAAAAACGGCCGGTTTGGACTACAACGAGCTTCTTCCCGGGTTGGTGACATCATAAACCCTTGCTATTAAAGGGGGGCGAAATGCTGTTTCATGCATACTGAGCTTTTTACACTGTTAAAGACTTGGATTCCCATCCTAAACATGGACAAAGTTTCAAAAACTAAGTTGGACGTTTGATTCCGGTTTCTCACAAGTTTCGGAGAGTTTTTTTCGGGTATGGGTCCGCTTGACGTCAACGGAAAAAAGTATTAAGACATGCTATACTGCGCCCCATGAACACAACCTAGCCTTGAAAAAAAACGCAGAACTTTAATATTAGATCAAGTGAGCAAAGGATCAACTTTGCACTGCGGCCCGTGATCGCGTCAAAGATCAGACACACTTCCATGTGCATCTTGAAAAGCAGATGTTGGAAAGTGCAGAGTTTTTGTGGTGGTTTAGAGGAAAATAAAATCTAAGGAGCCTTTTACCCCATGGAGCATTTAGCCCCATTGTACCCTATTAAAAGGAAAAGAAAAAGAAAAAAAGTCCCATAATAATTCCCATAACATACTTTTTACAAAGTACAATTGCAGGGATGGTATTTTCTCAGTTCACCAAATTCAATTTGATTTTTTTTTTTACTTTGATTGAATGAAACTATTAATGCGTTTTTTCTTTGCATATAGTTGTTTGCATGAAATTGCATTGGATTTATATTTCTCCGCAGGCACACATAACAATCCGCTCAATAATCGGCATTCAAAAAGCAACCGTTCAAGTCAAATAGCTGCTAGTGCTGCTATCACTGATCCGTCAGCAGGCTGACATTTAAATAAGGGCCAGTTAGCGTTTCCATCTGCCAGACGGCCGGTCCGGTTCGCGCAGAGCTGCTGGCTATAACAGCACGCTTGATAATATTTAGGAAAAATATGACTGTTTATATGTCAACTGCCTGGATTGTTGACGTTAAGAGCAGTTTATTCATGTCGGAGTGGAAATCCATTGCTTGTAATTTTTCAATTTGGGACAGAGGACAGACGGGACAGACAGATTACAAGACAAATATATGAGTGGGTGCATGTGTGTGTGTGTGTGGCCTTTTGCTACAAAACCACTATAATTCCAGTTTCCAAAGCTCTCATGAGACAGAGAGAAAAGTAAGGATATTGATCTTTGTGTGGGTTTGTGATCCAAATAACACTATACTGTTAAACAACAATGCTTAAGCCTAAGACCTAAATAAAGGAAATAACACCATGCCCTAGCCCCTACGAGAGAGAAAACATTCTCCCATATTGGATTGTGAATGTTATTGTTCTCTGAACTTGTATCAACTAGTACTCCCAAATCTATAGTAATGCCTAACCATATATGTTACCCTTGTGAAAAAGGGGAGAGCAGGACACACGCTTTTTGACTTTCACAGTTTGTGTAAATCCACTTGGGGTTCAGAGTATTTATTTTTCCCACATTAATTTCACACACGTCTAGAACACTTATGTGGTCTTGTTTCATTAATACAATGTATACTTTTTAATTGATTTTCCCCCGAAAAAAATGCAAATGTGACAACATGCCCCATAGGTGGGGTACACTGTAACATGACCAAATGACAGCTTAAAGGTCCCGTTCTTCGCGATTCCATCTTTCAAACTTTAGTTAGTGCGTAATGTTGCTGTTAGAGCATAAATAATACCTGTAAAATTATAAAGCTCAAAGTTCAATGCCAAGCGAGATATTTTATTTAACAGAAGTTCCCTTTCAAAGCCTACAGCGAATGGCCGGTTTGGACTACACCCCTGCACTTCCTTCAGGAATGACGTCACTAGAACCGTTTGTTGACTAAACCTCCGCCAACAAGAACACGCAACATAGAGGGTGTGGTCTTGTTGCTCTCCCACATGGAGAAGAGCGCGCATTCAGCGCTTGCATTTCCTCTTTATGGTAAGAGGCGGGACCTTTCCGGGCAAAGCGCGCTAAGCTGCTGTCCAATCACAACACGGGAAGCGCTGGCCCAATCAGAACTCGTTACGTGTTTCTGAAGGATGGACTTCATAGAACAAGGAAATCATCAGGCCGTTTTAGGACAGAGGAAACAGCGCTGTACAGATAAGTAAATTGTGTGAAAAATACTGTGTTTTTTTACATGCGAAACATGAACTCATGTTATATTGCACACTGTAAACATAATCAAAGCTTCAAAAACACGTGAAGAACGGGACCTTTAAAATGTTACCTGATATAATCTAAAAAATATCCAAGACAAACTAAAATATTTTGTCAATAAAATGCAATCAATAAAATAAAATACTGGCATTTTTTAATAATTAAAAATATACACATTTTGGAGTTTGACAACAAACACATCGCTAACTTTAGCTATACAGTTCAAAACATAATAATAATGAATAATTTCTAAGGGTGTTCGATTCCAGGCTTTTTGAAGTCGACTCCGATCCCGTTACCACTATGGGAGTCTATAGAATCAACTCCTCGACTCTGTTTAATTCACATCAAAACAGGGTAAGAAATCAGAAAAAAATTGCTGTTGTTACATATTTAAATTATTCCCCGTGACACAAAGTCCTAAAATCCTCTTATTAAAACCGCACACTTTTAGCGTGGCCGTCCAAATTAGTCCAATTTAGCGATGACTTTTGTGGCTATCATGTTTCTGTATTGCCAATAGTTTTAACTTGGAAAAGTCACGAAAAAAGATGTGATTGTCGACTGATGGCGCTAAACGCACATGATCATTGTCTTAAAAGGTGAGTTAAAGATACTAGCCTATACATACAATAATGCACACTATTGATGTGTTTCTTCTTGATGTCAGAATTTTTATTATTTATGGTTAGTTTAATGATGTTAACCATGGGAAACCAAATCTATATTTATTGCAATAATATATACAATCAATTAAACTAAAGCTAGCATGGAGGAAGCCTGTATAATTACAAACTAAAGTCGCTGTGATTGTTTTCTATTTCTAAAGTAAGCACTCAAATAAATGTGTGGCAAAGTTTCTGCGACAGCTCTCTGACGCAGTGTATTACGTTCATTTCAATCACTCCTTGCTTATATTGCACGCAACAGTCATGCACTTTAGATTAGAGATTCAGTAAACGAGCGATTTCGGACACAGCAACAGAGCCGACACCGAGAGTCGATTCCTGTACTGGAGTCGGGGCTATTCAGAGTCGAGGAATCGACTCTTTTGGAGTCGACTCCCCATCACTAATAATTTCTGAACATTGACTCTCAGTCATTATTCACATAATTTCTCATGGTTTCTCAAAAGAATTCATAAAAAGTAGATGTAAAGTAGAATATAGTTCTAAGTAACAAGGGCTCTGCACAACTGGGATTTAAACCGCGGCTCGCGTCTTCAGCTGTTAGATCAGCATTAAAGAACCATCTCAACTGTTAAATAACATATATGATTAATTCATATCAAATTTGTACGATTATTTTAAATAAACACAAAAAAACAGAGATGAAAAATCTATGGTAAAATAAATATTCAGTGATATCTTCTAAAGATTGTTTTCATTTTGGCGCAATTTTTTTTCCCCCTAAATAATGTTGATATAGCAACATTTATTAATGTAATAATGAGATGATACATTTTGTCATCCTGGCATGTTTGGAAAGTGTTAAACCATACGTGTTACAAGACTGTGCCCAGTGCTTCCCTATCCTTTAGAATACTTTTAAAAATAGATATATTTTTGTAAGAATACATTTACATTTAATCATTTAGCAGACGCTTTTATCCAAAGCGACTTACAAAAAAGGGGAGAGCAATAGAAGCAACGAAACAAACAAGGCCAACAACCTGTAAGAGCTGTAAGAAGTATAAATTAATTAGCACAGTACAACATTGTTTTTTTTGTTTTTTTTAGCCATCTACAATAGCCACCTACAACAAAAACTCACGTATGCAAAATACAGAACACTGGATTTTAATAGCCATGATAATGGATTTTGATAGCCATGATACTTGTGTGAAATGACTGTAACATTGTTCAACACTTAGTTGCATGTTAATTGTAATTATATGAAATACATTATACTTTTATATATATTATGACCAAACCATAACCCTAACCCTATAATTAATTAACATTACCCATGTACTTATTTGAGGAAGCACAACGTAATTAAATCACCTTAAAATAAAAGGTAACACTTTATTTTAAGGTGTTGTTGTTACAGTGTAATTATATATTTAAGTACTGAGTGATATCAATTAACTATATGTACTTATTATACACTGTAAAAAAAAAAAAAAGGTTGCACTCTGAAATTTTTAAGCACACTCGACTTGGATGTTTGAGTTATTTCAACTTAAATAATGTTAAATTGACTTTTAAAAAATGAGTTGCATCTTGAACAGTTGAACATTTCCTAACTTATTTTGATGAGTGTAAACCCATGTTGTCATAACTTATTGAACATATCATTTTTTACAGGATAGGATTAAGGTTTAGTTGTTCATGTAATTATGCATAGTTTACTGTTATTACTGTTAAGTACATGTAACTTAAGTAACATTGACAATGTAAAATAAAGTATTACCAAACTTTCATCTCATGCATTTAAATATATTTACACATTTGTAATAAAGTTGTAATTTAACTCAAAATTATTTTATGTCGAACTACACACTACAGTTGTAATAATTGGTAAAATATATTGATGTGATTTAATTTGTTGGTCAACACATCAAAATAAGTCTACTTCTTTAATATTTATATTATCTGCAAGTACTTTTTTTTTTTTAAATATACTTTTTTCTAAGATTCGAAGTATGCTTGTGCACATTAAATATAATTAAAGGGATAGTTCACCCAAATATGAAAACTTGTGTACGAAAATGATCCACATTTACCTGCCAATTGCCTTCTGTATTCAACTTACTCAACGTATGACTTAGGACGTAGCGTAAGAATCTGAACTGCGAGAGGTGTTACACTTTCTAATTTAAATGGCAGTCTGGTGGAAGCTATAGATATTTTACTTGATAAAGTTTTAAATATGGATATTTTTCTTACACAAACCAATCGCTTCGCTTCAGAAGGCCTTTATTAACCCCCCGGAGCCGTGTGGAGTAGCTACATTTATAATGGATGGATGAATTTTTGTGTGACATTTTTTCAAATTTTGGGCTTCCATTCATTGCTTTAAAGCTTGGAAGAGCAAGGACATTTTTTATACAACTCAAATTGTATTCATCTGAAAAAAGAAAGTCATATACAACTTGGCTTGAGGGTGAGTAAATCATGGAGTAATTTTCATTTTTGGATGAACTATCCCTTTGTGTGAACTTCTTATCAGCAAGGATGTGCTCACGCAATAATGCCTAACTCCAAAATCTATAACCATTCACTACACGGAACCTAAAATAAGCATAAACTCTACATGATAAACCCTATCCCAAGATGATAACCCTACAGTATAAAGCTAAAATCGTTATCCTACAGAACACACCCTAAATAACTGTTCTTTATCTTTATCTACTTCCATTCATCATATTTCCCTGCTGAGTGACTGATCACCATCTCCTGCCTTCCAACCGTCTGACTGCCAAACACCTCCAAACCTCAGCCAAAGACACACACACACACACACACACACACACACACACACACACACACACACACACACACACACACACACACACACACACACACACACACACACACACGTCTGCGAGAGCTTGTGTGTCTGCATATGCATATATGTTCACTTTACTGTGTAATGCATCTCTGGCCGCGGTAGACTAGACTCCTGCTGCGATATGCTCCAGAAATAATAAAGCAAGCTTCTGTTGTGAAAACACACACCTCCACACACACACAAATAAATAGGGAGTGTTGCATAAAATGAAAACATATTACAGCACCATTTCTCTTAAAATGATAGTAATGCTCAGAAACACC